>NC_089839.1:16563661-16922411 GCF_035609145.1 Eleutherodactylus coqui | reverse complement strand
GTCGGCTGTTTGTTTGTGCATTTATTACACTTTTTAGAGATCATTTTCTTCCTCTCCCAATTTAATACAAGATCTAAAAGAAACGAATATCTAATGACATTTTACCAGATAAATCTAGATTTAAATCATTATTCTTTAATTAGTAAAATCTTTACAATCCACCACCGGGCCGCCCCACATAAAGAACAGAATTTTCTGTCATTGCTGGGTGTTTCTCAGATCCTTTGCACATATTTGCACATCCGGCGCCCCTCGCTGATCCCGCATCGGTTTAAAAAAAAATAGCAATGAAAGAAAAATAATTCTTTAAAATGAACAGAAGCTCTTTAAAAAAATCTTTCATTTTGTTGGTATATTCTGATGGAGTTCAGGCACCGAGGCGCTCAGAGCCAGTCCTCGTGTGTGGAATATTTGACTATAGGGACATAATGTCTGGTGTCACCCAACTATATGATGGCCATTCAATATCTCCTAAAAATGTTAAAGTGTCTTTCAAATAAGAGTTTAGTAACATGTCTGGAGGACATCAATGTATTGGGAAACGTTTCTAGTCATACAGTCAATTTTGGATGTAATAGGCTGTGTCCTTAAGGGGTTAAGATGATCAGTGTGTCTTCCAATCAGCACAAGTTCTCAACCTATTGCTAAAAGGTATGTTCACCATATGCGGAGTACTAGGGCCAAGAAAAAGCTGTCAGAAGATCAGAGAATAGTACTGCGGCTGGCATATGAGAGAGCACAGAGACTTCCCATTGCTGTCCTCAGAGCTGATGGCATAGGCGCACCGTCAGGGGCTGCCAGGATCACACCGGTGACCCAGCCCCTGCACTGAGGGGACCCAGAGGCCGGCCTCCACCATATGCAAGTGCACATGTAGTGCATTACCGACTGGTCCCACACCCGGCCGGCCATGTAATTATTTTGGTGCGGCAGACAGAGAGACCGGCCAAAGCACAGAGAAAAAAAATGAATGGTGTCTGATGAAATTTTACCAGAAAAATCTAGGTTTAAATCATTAATTTAAATCTTTCCCCCCCCCGCCCGAGATAAAAAACCAATTCATCAATAAACCGTCTGTATAAACATTTCATGTCATTGGTGGTCGGACATGATATATATATATTTTTTTTCAAATTCTTTTATGAACAAATTTGCAAAATTAAGTGAAAATCTAGAACCATCGCAGATCCCCGCATTTATTCAAAGAATTTGATATTAAAACTATATATATTTTTTATGAAACCAATGCCCTCTAAAATAGATATTTTGTTTTTTGGTATATTCCGATTCAGTTCTAGCACCGAGGAGCTCCTATCCAGTCCTCTTGTGTGGAATATTTGAATATAGGGACATAATGTCTGGTGTGGCCAAACTATAAGATGATCAGTGTCTTCCAATCAGCACAAGCTCACAACCTATTGCTTACAAATATGTTTACCGTATGCTGATTATTAGACTCAAGAAAAAGCTGCCAGAAGCCATCAGAGAATAGTATTGCGGCTGACCGGTCATAAAGACTCCCCCATTGCTGTCCTCAAAGCTGATGGCTAGACTAAGATTCTAACACCAAATTTGGTCCAATTGAAAAACTATCCCAAGTATTAAAAAAATTCTCTCCAGTAAGCTGTAGATCTGAAGCTACGATCATGCAGAAAACAAGTCTATAGTGATGCTACATCTCTAATGACAAGCCAGGCCTCTCGCTCTATTGCTGCCTTCCAATAGGTGGCACTGTAGAGGCTTTATTCCATCTCCCTACACGCTACACTACTATACTGATCACACACTACAGATCAAAGCTTTACCAAGACAACTATTTTATACTTGTATCACTGTGTACATTCTAACTATATCTTCACCTTTATCTGACAGTTTAATGACTTGATTTATCCTTTTCAAGACTAAACTATAGCACACAGATGGCATTTTGGGTAGGCCATAAATGATGGGATGAGGAAAATGCCAGAAAAGTGGGGTCATCCCCACTATCTGCATCTGACTGGGATGCATTCAGTGCGCTCGCCTCCCTGCAGTGAACCTCCCGCGGCCACAGGATGATAAAGATTTATTGTGCACTTGAAAAAACTTTTATGGTACAGAACGCTGCGGGATCAGCGGGACAGGGTGACCATGGGACGGGGGACGAAGGAAGAAGAGACTTTGGTGTTTTACTTTTTACACTGACGGATATGCTGACACTACACTGACCAACTACACGCTACACTGACCAACTACACACTAAACTACTATACTGATCACACACTACAGATCTGAGCTTTAACAAGACAACTATTTTATACTTGTATCACTGTGTACATTCTAACTATATCTTCACCTTTATCTGACAGTTTAATGGCTTGATTTATCCTTTAAAACTAACCAATAGCACAGACAGCGTCTTGGGTCGGCCATAAATGATGGGATATTCTAGGAGATTCTTAAAACACTATGAACAAAAAAAACTTTTGCTCCTTACTAACAATCTAAACATCTATGAAACATTTTAAACATTTTCGCAAAATTACAAAAATTCGCCTAAAATAAACCAAAAAATATATACATCTTTGCTTCTTAAGTGTCTAATACGTGGCTGCACAAACTCTGAGCTGAAGATCAGAGAATTCATGTCTTCCAATCAGCACAAGGAGGTCACATGTCAGCTTCCCATTCAGCTTCTCAAATTATTGTTAAATCTTAAGGCCAACATATTCTGATTGCTCGAGTCCAGAAAAGGCGATCAGAAGATCAGAGAATAGTATTACAGCTGACTTCATGAGATCAGGACTGCCCATTGCTGTCCCCAGAGCTGATGGGCCGTCAGGGAGATATAGTATCCCTGCCCGCCTGTTGTACTAAAATATAGAATTTCAAGAACTGATTGTGTGTTCAGGGATCTACAAGGACAACGAGCCTAACATTCTCCATTAGTGTCCATTATAACCATATATCCACCTTTGTCAGAGAGTTTAAGGACTCAGCTGATTTATCCTCTACAGGACTGACCTATAGCAGTCTTGTAGAGATTGAATTACACCTACTGTATGTTGTGGCGGCTCCTCCAGTTCGAGTAACAACCTTAATATCTATCAATCTAAATGTCATTATGAATCTGCTCAAGAGAATTAAAAAAACCCTCACATTTCATGTCAACCATCTTAGGCACATTTATAAGGTTTCTCACAAGAAGGACTGTCCACAGGTGACTTGGATTCATTTCCCCAGTGACACTATAAGATGTTTCCTCTAAAGACCCATTTTTGGTTGGCATCTGGGGTAGGATATAAAAGATGGGATATTCTAAGAGATTCTTAAAACACTACGAACCAAACAATCTTATTAAAGAATACTCCTTACTACTTAGGCCCTAAGATGGCGCTGTTTGGCCGGCCGGAGGAGGAGGTGTGGCCACATCACACCTGTGTTTTTTTTGAGAAAGTACTATTCCTAGCTCGTAAGGTAATAGCCATGAAATGGATGGCTACAGAAGCCCCCTCAATCCCACACTGGATCCAACTGGTAAATACCGTAACCTCCTATGAGAAAATTATTTATCAAAACCGAAGCTGCCCGGCAAGTTTTGCAAAATATGGGGGATTTGGCTGGACACCCACTCCACCTTAACAATGGAGTGAACCTCAAGGCCCATCTTACATATCTCTTCGCCCCCCCCCTCTCCCCCCCCCACCATCCCCCGACCAACCATAATCCTTCCTTCTCCCCCCCCCCTTTTTTTTTCTTCCTCACCCCCCCCTTAACGATAAGCACCCACAGACTTGCACTTTATTTCTACTGAGATCAGAATAAGATAGAACAGAACTGTTTTAAAAGTTAAAAGTTTAATGTTGAAACTGTTTAAGCAACTCAAGAAATACGGCAATAAGATTGTATTGGTTCATCTCTAACAAACTATGCATATGTGTACTCTTGTATTTAACAAAACTTCTTACATCCATACTCTGTATTTCGCAATTTATGACAAAAAAAAAAAAAAATCGAATAAAAAAAAAAAAAATACTTCTTACTAACAATCTAACCATCTAGGAAACATTTTATACATTTCTGCAAAACTACAAAAATGGTCCCAAAGTGACCCAAAAATTATATACATCTTACTTCAAACTATAAACAGATTTGCTTCTTGATGCTAAATATATGTAGAATCAAAGTACATAATACGTGGCTGCACAACCCCTGAGCTGTTAGAAGATCAGAGAATACAAGACTGCCAATCAGCACAAGGAGGTCACATGTCAGCTTCCCATTCAGCTTCTCAAATTATTGTTAAACAGATTCTGATTTCTTGAGTCCAGAAAAGTCTATCAGAAGATCAGAGAATAGTATTACAGCTGGCTTCATGAGATCAGGACTGCCCATTGCTGTCCCCAGAGCTGATGGCTCAGCTGAAAAAAATCAAAAGTACCAAAAAAAAGGGGCGCAGCCTAATTAACAAAGGAGTAAGATGGGGTAGGAGGTGGAGGGGGGTAGATGGGGTAGAGTGTGGAGGGGGGTAGATGGGGTAGAGTGTGGAGGGGGGTAGATGGGGTAGAGTGTGGAGGGGGGTAGATGGGGTAGAGTGTGGAGGGGGGTAGATGGGGTAGAGTGTGGAGGGGGGTAGGAGGGGGATAGAGGGGGCAGGAGGCGGGGGAGTTAAGGGGGGGGTGTTAAGGGGGGTATGGGGGGTTGAGGGGGGGAGGAGGGTGTCCAGCTTTGATACCCAGTAGTTGTAGGGAGCAGAGGCATCACGGAGGACGGTCATGCGATCGGCTACGTACTCCCTCACTATCCTTTTACAGTGCTCCCGCCAACTCAGCCTTGACTGGGGAGTGGTGACACAGTCTTACTGGGGAGCCATAAAGCTGGCAAAGGCCTTGGAGAGCGTTCCACTGCCTGCGCTGAACATGCTGCCTGATCTCCGCGCCTCCCCTATTACTTGGCCCTCGGAACTGCGCCTTCTGCCGCTAGCGCTGTCAGATGGGAAGTTTACCATCAGTTTGTCCACCAGGGCCCTGTGGTATTGCATCACTCTCAAATCCCTTTCCTCTTCGGGAATAAGAGTGGAAAGGTTCTCTTTATACCGGGGGTTGAGAAGGGTGTACACCCAGTACTCCGTAGTGGCCAGAATGCATCTAACGCGAGGGTCACGAGAAAGGCAGCCTAACATGAAGTCAGCCATGTGTGCCAGTACGCAAGACATGGCTGTCCTCACTAGGAAGATCACTTTCAGGATCCTCCTCCACAGGCCATATACGCTGAACAGTTGGGAGGCAAGCAGCATGTGTACCCTCTGCAGTGGACCCTCTGCAGCTGTCTCTTCCTCCTCCTCCTCCAAAACGCGCTGAGATATAGATATGAGGGTGCTCTGACTATCAAGCGATATACTCTCTTCCCCCGTATCCTGTTCCGGCTGCAAAGCGTCAGCCTTTATGCTTTGCAGGGAACTTCTCAAGAGGCATAGCAGAGGAATGGTGACGCTAATGATTGCAGCATCCCCGCTCACCATCTGGGTAGACTCCTCAAAGTTTCCAAGGACCTGGCAGATAGCTGCCAACCAGGCCCACTCTTCTGTAAAGAATTGAGGAGGCTGACTCCCACTACGCCGCCCATGTTGGAGTTGGTATTCCACTATAGCTCTACGCTGCTCATAGAGCCTGGCCAACATGTGGAGCGTAGAGTTCCAACGTGTGGGCACGTCGCACAGCAGTCGGTGCACTGGCAGATTAAACCGATGTTGCAGGGTCCGCAGGGTGGCAGCGTCCGTCTTGGAGTTGCGGAAATGTGCGCTGACCCGGCGCACCTTTCCGAGCAGGTATGACAAGTGTGGGTAGCTTTTCAAAAAGCGCTGAACCACCAAATTAAAGACATGGGCCAGGCATGGCACGTGCGTGAGGCTGCCGAGCTGCAGAGCCTCCACCAGGTTACGGCCGTTGTCACACACGACCATGCCCGGTTGGAGGCTCAGCGGCGAAAGCCAGTGGTCGGTCTGCTCTGTCAGACCCTGCAGCAGTTCGTGGGCCGTGTGCCTCTTCTCTCCTAAGCTGAGTAGTTTCAGCACGGCCTGCTGACGCTTGCCCACCGCTGTGCTGCCACGCCGCGACAGCGACTGCTGGCGACGTGCTGCTGCTGCTGACACATCTTGATTGCGAGACAGAGGTTGCGTTGGAGGAGGAGGGTGGTTTAGTGGAGGAAGCATACACCGCCGCAGATACCAGCACCGAGCTGGGGCACGCAATTCTGGGGGTGGGTAGGAGGTGAGCGGTCCCAGGCTCTGACTCGGTCCCAGCCTCCACTAAATTCACCCAATGTGCCGTCAGGGAGATATAGTGGCCCTGCCCGCCTGTGCTTGTCCACGTGTCTGTTGTTAAGTGGACCTTGGCAGTAACCGCGTTGGTGAGGGCGCGTACAATGTTGCGGGAGACGTGGTCGTGCAGGGCTGGGACGGCACATCGGGAAAAGTAGTGGCAACTGGGAACCGAGTAGCGCGGGGCCGCCGCCGCCGCCATCATGCTTTTGAAAGCCTCCGTTTCCACAAGCCTATACGGCAGCATCTCCAGGCTGATCAATTTGGCAATGTGCACGTTTAACGCTTGAGCGTGTGGGTGCGTGGCGGCGTACTTGCGCTCAAAACAGTGGAGCTAGCGACGTCTGGACGCTGCGCTGAGACACATTGCTGGATGGGGCCGAGGACTGCGGAGGTGAGGGTGTGGGTGCAGGCCAGGAGACGGTAGTGCCTGTGTCCTCAGAGGGGGGTTGGATCTCAGTGGCAGGGTGGGGCACAGGGGGAGAGGCAGTGGTGCAAACCGGAGGCGGTGAACGGCCTTCGTCCCACCTTGTGGGGGGCTTGGCCATTATATGCCTGCGCATGCTGGTGGTGGTGCCTCCCCAGCTGATCTTGGCGCGACAAAGGTTACACACCACTGTTCGTCGGTCGTCAGGCATCTCTGAAAAACTGCCACACCGTAGAGCACCTTGACCTCTGCAGGGTGGCATGGCGCGAGGGGGCGCTTTGGGAAACAGTTGGTGGATTATTCGGTCTGGCCCTGACTCTACCCCTAGCCACCGCACTGGCTCGGCCTGTGCCCACACCCTGACTTGGGCCTCCGTGTCCTCGCCCGTGTCCTCGCCCGCGTCCTCTACCCCTACCCCTACCCCTCAGCATGCTGTATTACCAGTAGTGCAGAAACAGAACGCTGTAATTAAATGTGCCGCTTATTGGCCTGTGGTTGGAGGCTGACTTTGCTTACGGAACGCACAGCAGAACCAGGAAATAATTTTGCGCAAGCCTGCTGTAACACTTAGCTGGCTGCGTATGAATTAGGACAACTACCCCCAGCACAGACCCAGTACACTGAGGACGGTCACAGGCAGCCCAAATAGATTTTTTTTCCCAAATGTTTTTGGAAAGGCCCACTGCCTATATACACTGTATATGTCTTCTCTCTCTGCGTCACCACTACTGGCCCTGTAGTATGTAAAATAACTGCAAACTGTTGCACTGTGGACTGGAATACAGCGGTGATGTAACAGCCAACACAGAGCCAGGAAATAATTTTGCGCAAGCCTGCTGTAGCACTTAGCTGGCTGCGTATGAATTAGGACAACTACCCCCAGCACAGACCCAGTACACTGAGGACGGTCATAGGCAGCCCAAATAGATTTTTTTTCCCAAATGTTTTTGGAAAGGCCCACTGCCTATATTCAATAAATATGTCTTCTGTCCCTGCCTCACCACCACTACTGGCCCTGGACTATGTATAATTACTGCAGGGCGCAATGCTCTGCACGGCCGATATACCAAAAAAAAAAAAAGTGCAACACTGCAAAAAGCAGCCTCCACAGCACTGCACACGGTTAGATGTGGCCCTAAGAAGGACCGTTGGGGTTCTTGAAGCCTAAAATACTCCCAACACTCTCCCTATAGCAACTCCAGCAAGACAGCACTTTCCCTGATCTCTGTCAGAACGCATCTGTGGCGAGCCGCGGGAGGGGCCGATTTTTATACTCGGGTGACACCTGATCTCGCCAGCCACTCACAGCAGGGGGGTGGTATAGGGCTTGAACGTCACAGGGGGAAGTTGTAATGCCTTCCCTGTCTTTCTATTGGCCAGAAAAGCGCGCTAACGTCTCAGAGATGAAGGTGAAAGTAACTCGATCACGTGGTACTCGTTTCGAATAACGAGCATCTCGAACACGCTAATACTCGAACGAGCATCAAGCTCGGACGAGTACGTTCGCTCATCTCTAATAAAAACCAATTCATCAATAAACCGTCTGTATAAACATTTCATGTCATTGGTGGTCGGACATGATATATATGTATATTTTTTCAAATTCTTTTATGAACAAATTTGAAAAATTAAGTGAGAATCTAGAACCATCGCAGATCCCCGCATTTGTTTACAGAATTTGATATTAAAAAGATATATATATTTTTTAATAAAACCAATGCCCTCTATAATAGATATTTTGTTATTTTGGTATATTCCGATTCAGTTCAAGCACCAAGGCTCTCATGTTCAGTCCTTTTTGTGTGTAATATTTGAATATAGGGACATAATGTCTAGTGTGCCCAACTATATGACGATGGCCATTGAATATTTCCTAAAAACTTTAAAGGGCATTAATGCAAAAAAAAAATTTCACTTTGGGCGGCAGGACAAGCCCTTTAAGGGGTTAAGATGATCAGTGTCTTCCAATCAGCACAAGTTCGCAATCTAGTGCTTATAAATATGTTTACCGTATGCTGATTATTAGACTCAAGCTAAAGCTGCCAGAAGCCATCAGAGAATAGTATTGCGGCTGACCGGTCAGAAAGACTCCCCCATTGCTGTCCTCAAAGCTGATGGCTAGACTAAGATTCTAACAGCAATTTTGGTCCAATTGAAAAACTATCCGAAGTACTAAAAAAACATTCTCTCCAGTAAGCTGTAGATCTGAAGCTACGATCATGCAGAAAACAAGTATCTAGTGATGCTACATCTCTAATGACAAGCCAGGCCTCTCTATTGCGGTCTTCCAATAGGTGGCGCTGTAGAGGCTTTATTCCATCTTCCTTATAAGCCTCTATCTCCGCTCACATCTATTTATTCAAAAGGTCCATAATGCCTCTAACAAATGAAAGATTGCCGACGACCAAAGTATACAAGAACATTTAAAGCTGATGTAAAAATTCTCACGTTAAAGCTAATTATTCAGATCACTCAGGGAGCCGGCCGCTTCTGGACTTTGGATAAAAGAAACATTTTAAAAATAGCAAAGATAATTTTAAAAAAAATAAAGCATTTTTAGGAACAGATCGGCCACTGAGAGATGTTTAAAAATACCAACTATTTTATACTTGTATCACTGTGAACATTCTAACTATATCTTCACCTTTATCTGACAGTTTAATGACTTGATTTATCCTTTTCAAGACTAAACTATAGCACACAGATGGCATTTTGGGTAGGCCATAAATGATGGGATGAGGAAAATACCAGAAAAGTGGGGTCATCCCCACTATCTGCATCTGACTGGGATGCATTCAGTGCGCAGCCTCCCTGCAGTAAACCTCCTGCGGCCACAGGATGATAAAGATTGTGCACTTGAAAAAACTGTTATTGTACAGAACGCTGCGGGATCACCGGCACAGGGTGACCATGGGACGGGGCAGAAAGAGAGAAGAGACTTTGGTGTTTTACTTTTTACACTGACGGATATGCTGACACTACACTGACCAACTACACGCTACACTGACCAACTACACGCTACACTGACCAACTACACGCTACACTGACCAACTACACGCTACACTACTATACTGATCACACACTACAGATCCGAGCTTTAACAAGACAACTATTTTATTCTTGTATCACTGTGTACATTCTAACGATCTTCACCTTTATCTGACAGTTTAATGACTTGATTTATCCTATAAGACTAACCAATAGCACACAGACAGCATCTTCGGTCGGCCATAAATGATGGGATATTCTAGGGGATTCTTAAAATACTATGAACAAAAAAAACTTCTGCTCCTTACTAACAATCTAAACATCTATGAAACATTTAAACATTTCCGCAAAATTAAAAAATTCACCTAAAGTGAACCAAAAAATATATATATCTTACTTCAAACTATAAACATATTTGCTTCTAAAGTGTCTAACACGTGGCTGCACAAACTCTGAGCTGAAGATCAGAGAATACAAGTCTCCCAATCAGCACAAGGAGGTCACATGTCAGCTTCCCATTCAGCTTCTGAAATGATTGTTAAATCTTAAGGCCAACAGATTCTGATTGCTCGAGTCCAGAAAAGGCGATCAGACGATCAGAGAATAGTATTACAGCTGACTTCATCAGATCAGGACTGCCCATTGCTGTCCCCAGAGCTGATGTGCCGTCAGGGAGATATAGTATCCCTGCCCGCCCGTTGTACTAAATTATATAATTTCAAGAACTGATAGTGTGTTCAGGGATCTCCAAGGACAACGAGCCTAACATTATCCATTAGTGTCCATTATAACCATATATCCACCTTTGTCAGAGAGTTTGATGACTGCTGATTTATCCTCTACAGGACTGACCTATAGCAGTCTTGCAGAGATTGAATTACACCTACTGTATGTTATGGCGGCTCCTCCAGTTCCCGAGTAACAACCTTAATATCTATCAATCTAAATGTCATCTATGAATCTGCTCAAGAGAATTAAAAAACCCCTCACATTTCATGTCAACCATCTTAGGCACATTTATAAGGTTTCTCACAAAAAGGAGGACTGTCCACAGGTGACTTGTCAGCTTGTATCTGCTGTATTTGATTCATTTCCCCAGTGACACTATAAGAGGTTTCCTCTAAAGACCCTTTTTTGGTTGGCATTTGGGGTAGGATATAAAAGATGGGATATTCTAAGAGATTCTTAAACACTACGAACCAAACAATCTTATTAAAGAATAATCCTTACTAACAATCTAAACATCTAGGAAACATTTTATACATTTCTGCAAAACTATAAAAATGGTCCCAAAGTGACCCATAAAATATTTACATCTTACTTCAAACTACAAACAGATTTGCTTCTTGATGCTAAATATATGTAGAATCAAAGTACATAATACGTGGCTGCACAACCCCTGAGCTGTTAGAAGATCAGAGAACACAAGACTGCCAATCAGCACAAGGAGGTCACATGTCAGCTTCCCAAATGATTGTTACATCTTAAGGCCAACATATTCTGATTTCTCGAGTCCAGAAAAGGCGATCAGAAGATCAGAGAATAGTATTACAGCTGGTTTCATGAGATCAGGACTGCCCATTGCTGTCCCCAGAGCTGATGGCTCAGCTGAAAAAAATCAAAAGTACCAAAAAAAAGGGGCGCAGCCTAATTAACAAAGGAGTAAGATGGGGTAGGGCGTGGAGGGGGGTAGATGGGGTAGGGCGTGGAGGGGGGTAGATGGGGTAGGGTGTGGAGGAGGGTGGGTAGGGTGTGGAGGGGGGTAGATGGGGTAGGAGGCGGAGGGGGTTAAGGGGGGGAGTTAAGGTGGGGTTAGGGGGGGTATAAGGGGGATTAGTTAAGGGGGGGAGGGTATAAATGGGGGAGTTAAGGGGGGAAGGTATAAGTGGGGGGGTTAAGGGGGGTTAAGGGGGGGGGTTAAGGGGGAGGGGGGTTAAGGGGGGGTGTTAAGAGGGGGGGTTAAGGCGGGGGGGGGGTGTTAAGGGGGGGGGGGGGGGGAGTATGGCTGCCAACCAGGCCCACTCTTCTGTAAAGAATTGAGGAGGCTGACTCCCACTACGCCGCCCATGTTAGAGTTGGTATTCCACTATAGCACTACGCTGCCTATACAATCTGGCCAACATGTGGAGCGTAGAGTTTCACCGTATGGGCACGTCGCACAGCAGTCGGTGCACTGGCAGATTAAACCGATGTTGCAGGGTCCGCAGGGTGGCAGCGTCCGTGTGGGACTTGCGGAAATGTGCGCTGACCCGGCGCACCTTTTCGAGCAGGTATGACAAGCGTGGGTAGCTTTTCAAAAAGCGCTGAACCACCAAATGAAAGACATGGGCCAGGCATGGCACGTGCGTGAGGCTGCCGAGCTGCAGAGCCGCCACCAGGTTATGGCCGTTGTCACACACGACCATGCCCGGTTGGAGGCTCAGCGGCGCAAGACAGCGGTCGGTCTGCTCTGTCAGACCCTGCAGCAGTTCGTGGGCCGTGTGCCTCTTCTCTCCTAAGATGAGTAGTTTCAGCACGGCCTGCTGATGCTTGCCCACCGCTGTGCTGCCACACCGCGCGACACCGACTGCTGGTGACGTGCTGCTGACACATCTTGATTGCGAGACAGAGGTTGCGTTGGAGGAGGAGGGTGGTTTAGTGGAGGAAGCATACACCGCCGCAGATACCAGCACCGAGCTGGGGCCCGCAATTCTGGGGGTGGGTAGGACGTGAGCGGTCCCGGGCTCTGACTCTGTCCCAGCCTCCACTAAATTCACCCAATGTGCCGTCAGGGAGATATAGTGGCCCTGCCCGCCTGTGCTTGTCCACGTGTCCGTCGGACGAGTACGTTCGCTCATCTCTAATAAAAACCAATTCATCAATAAACCGTCTGTATAAACATTTCATGTCATTGGTGGTCAGACATGATATATATGTATATTTTTTCAAATTCTTTTATGAACAAATTTGCAAAATTAAGTGAGAATCCAGAACCATCGCAGATCCCGGCATTTGTTTACAGAATTTGATATTAAAAAGATATATATATTTTTTAATGAAACCAATGCCCTCAAAAATAGATATTTTGTTATTTTGGTATATTCCGATTCAGTTCTAGCACCGAGGAGCTCTTATCCAGTCCTCTTGTGTGGAATATTTGAATAAAGGGACATAATGTCTAGTGTGCCCAACTATATGACGATGGCCATTCAATATTTCCTAAAAACCTTATATGGCATTAATGCAAAAAAAAAAAAAAATTCACTTTGGGCGGCAGGACAGCCCCTTTAAGGGCTTAAGATGATCAGTGTCTTCCAATCAGCACAAGTTCGCAACCTATTGCTTATAAATATGTTTACCGTATGCTGATTATTAGACTCAAGCTAAAGCTGCCAGAAGCCATCAGAGAATAGTATTGCGGCTGACCGGTCATAAAGACTCCCCCATTGCTGTCCTCAAAGCTGATGGCTAGACTAAGATTCTAACACCAATTTTGGTCCAATTGAAAAACTATTCCAAGTATTAAAAAAATTCTCTCCAGTAAGCTGTAGATCTGAAGCTACGATCATGCAGAAAACAAGTATCTAGTGATGCTACATCTCTAATGACAAGCCAGGCCTCTCGCTCTATTGCTGCAGTTTAATGACTTGATTTAAAAACGAACCAATAGCACACAGATGGCATCTTGGGTCGGTCATAAATGATGGGATATTCTAGGAGATTCTTAAAACACTATGAACAAAAAAAACGTCTGCTCCTTACTAACAATCTAAACATCTATGAAACATTTAAAACATTTTCGCAAAATTACTAAATTTGCCTAAAATGAACCAAAAAGTATATACATTTTACTTCAAACTATAAAAACATTTGCTTCTAAAGTGTCTAATACGTGGCTGCACAAATTCTGAGCTGAAGATCGGAGAATACAAGTCTTCCAATCAGCACAAGGAGGTCACATGTCAGCTTCCCATTCAGCTTCTCAAACTATTGTAAATCTTAAGGCCAACATATTCTGATTGCTCGAGTCTAGAAAAAACTATCAGAAGATCAGAGAATAGTATTACAGCTGGCTTCATGAGATCAGGACTGCCCATTGCTGTCCCCAGAGCTGATGTGCCGTCAGGGAGATATAGTATCCCTGCCCGCCTGTTGTACTAAATTATAGAATTTCAAGAACTGATTGTGTGTTCAGGGATCTCCAAGGACAACGAGCCTAACATTATCCATTAGTGTCCATTATAACCATATATCCACCTTTGTAGTATAGTCCACCAGCAGCAGAAACTTAACCCTTCCTGCGGTCAGGCTAGTAAATGCCAAGCCAAATCGGAGCCAAAAAAAACCCAAAAAGGTTCCAAATATATAAAATGATGACCGGCAGCATAAGCGGATATGCAAGGATACAAAAAACTTCTTTATTGCCCCATTACAAAGAATAGCGACGTTTGTGGCCTTCCTTATGCTAATACATATATCTAAAGACATATCATATATAAAGACAACCTCATTTACAATGAACATATCACAATGTGACACGTATTACATACAGATGTAGGTTATCGTCCGCTGATTGCCTCGTCACCCGGTTGCTCCATACTCTCTTCCTGTCAGTGTATGTTGGAAACACTGTGCCGCAGGGCATCTGCGCATGCGCGGGATTACCACGCTCGCGAGAGGATGTCGTCAGAACAAGCTCCGTTGGAATCACTTAGGGAACAGCTTGTTCACATTGCACATGCGCAGAAGTTAAAGTATGGCGAGATCGGCGTCATGAACCACACCACTGCCGTATTATACTGGAGCCCATATACGCGGCATGAAATAAGTATCGGGTCCATAGCATCGCCGTTCGCGCAGTGAAAGCGACAAAAGGCAGTGTCTATTGTCCAAATTTGGAAAAGCATATATCTCACAAATTTCATGGTATTTAAACCCAGAGTGTACAATAAAACACCCCACATCAATAGGGATTTGTAATATTACTATTTGGGCATGCAAACAATACATGTAAGCATCAGTAAATTATAGATGCAACCCAATATCATTATCCACCACATGTTAATGTTGGAATATATATAGTTGGGTATCTAAATATGTAACCAATATATGAAATTTCAAGAAATCATAGATATAGCTTGCTATCATTGTTCATCACACAGTGGTGCAACCATGGTAGCACACCAGATAATAAACTTATATACCCAAAGGGATATAGGGTCCCATTATCCCCCTGATCAATTTTATTAAATATGCCGACACTACCATTGAGTGTCCATGCATAAATTCCAAATGGAAATTTCTAATAGGGGTAATAAGTATCTGGCCTGCTATTATTATGTAATCGTGGTTGCATATATTAGTATTGTCCTCTTTATACCCAAATGTATCGTTCTATTATATGATATATACCAATCCAAAACCAGAATATTGAAATATCCTGTCATTAAAGAGACCAAACCGAATCAAGGGTCTGATATGCACACACTCTTTATTAGGAATAATACAATACAGTAGTAGTAACTTATTTCAATACACCACGAGGCACAAAAGTAGAGACGACCAAGGATGAGGAAACCAACGTGATAGAGGTCCTACAACAACCAAAAACAAACGTGATTCAAATCCATATATACATCGTCATCCCAAATGCATACTCTGAGATGAGTCAACAGGATATCTAAAGATGTGGCTGAAAGATATATTCTTGATTGAGCCCTCTGGGGGACAGTGTCTAGCTCATAAATCCATTTGATTTGTATCCCTATCCCCACCCCTGGGTAATGTGGGGACATGGTCGATCACTCTGTACTTTAGTTGACCAATGGTATGTCTCGCCTCAACAAAATGTCGTGAGACAGGTAATGACATTTTTTGTCCTGATTGTGCTCTTGTGCTTCACCATACATGACCTCACCTCCATGGTGGTTTCACCAACATATCCCATGCCACAAGGGCAGGTGATGAGGTAGATCACGTATGATGAAGCACAAGAAATCTTCCCTAAGATCTTATACCTGTTGCCCCTGAGTAGATGGCAAAAATAAATCGCCTTTAACCAAAGTTGTGGCAGCAGGGGCAAGCCAGGCATGGAAAGTTGCCCCTTTTAGGGGGAATTAAGGTAGTTTGGATGGAAGTTTTTTTAGGCAAAAAATGGGAGTGTACCAAGTCGGTCTCCTATACTAGTCCCCCGTCGGTATGCCATAAGTGGAGCATTACGAAATTCAGGGATGGCAGAGCCACCTAGGTTCAATAGAGGTCAATTTTTTTATTATTCCCCTATTTGCCCGACTCATTATGTGTGGACACAAAAGGTAATCTATTGAGGTTTTGTCCCTTGTGTTTAGATTTTAAAAGCTCACTTTGGGGTATCATTCTAGCCTTAGTTGCCGCCTCTCTTAATATGGATTCAGGGTATCCCCTTTGTAGAAACTGGTCACACATCTCATCGAGTCTTTGATCGACCGTTTGATCATGTGTGATCCTTCTGACCCTCAACAGCTGGCTCCAAGGGAGGGAGTCCTTCATAGCGATTGGGGGATCACTACTGTATAATAACAGGCTGCTGCGGTCTGTGTTCCTTACATACAAATCTGTTTGTAAGTTGGTGCCCTGTTTTTTTTACCAATACATATATCCACCTTTGTCAGAGAGTTTGATGACCACGGATTTATCCTCTACAGGACTGACCTATAGCAGTCTTGCAGAGATTGAATTACACCTACTGTATGTTATGGCGGCTCCTCCAGTTCCCGAGTAACAACCTTAATATCTATTAATCTAAATGTCATCTATGAATCTGCTCAAGAGAATAGTATTACAGCTGGCTTCATGAGATCAGGACTGCCCATTGCTGTCCCCAGAGCTGATGGACCGTCAGGGAGATGTAGGATCCCTGCCCGCCTGTTGTACTAAATTATATAATTTCAAGAACTGATGGTGTGTTCAAGGATCTCCAAGGACAACGAGCCTAACATTATCCATTAGTGTCCATTATAACCATATATCCACCTTTGTCAGAGAGTTTGATGACCACTGATTTATCCTCTACAGGACTAACCTATAGCAGTCTTGTAGAGATTGAATTACACCTACTGTATGTTGTGGCGGCTCCTCCAGTTCGAGTAACAACCTTAATATCTATCAATCTAAATGTCATCTATGAATCTGCTCAAGAGAATTAAAAACCCTCACATTTCATGTCAACCATCTTAGGCACATTTATAAGGTTTCTCACAACAAGGACTGTCCACAGGCGACTTGTCAGCTTGTATCTGCTATATTTGATTCATTTCCCCAGTGACACTATGAGATGTTTCCTCTAAAGAACCATTTTGGTTGGCATTTGGGGTAGGATATAAAAGATGGGATATTCTAAGAGATTCTTAATCACTACGAACCAAACAATCTTATTAAAGAATACCCCTTACTAACAATCTAAACATCTAAAAACTATAAAAATGGTCCTAAAGTGACCCATAAAATATTTACATCTTACTACAAACTATAAACAGATTTGCTTCTTGATGCTAAATATATGTAGAATCAAAGTACATAATACGTGGCTGCACAACCCCTGAGCTGTTAGAAGATCAGAGAACACAAGTCTTCCAATCAGCACAAGGAGGTCACATGTCAGCTTCCCATTCAGCTTCTCAAATTATTGTTACATCTTAAGGCCAACATATTCTGATTGCTCGAGTCTAGAAAAGTCTATCAGAAGATCAGAGAATAGTATTACAGCTGACTTCATGAGATCTGGACTGCCCATTGCTGTCCCCAGAGCTGATGGCTCAGCTGAAAAAAATCAAAAGTACCAAAAAAAAGGGGCGCAGCCTAATTAACAAAGGAGTAAGATGGGGTAGGAGGTGGAGGGGGGTAGGGTGTGGAGGGGGGTAGATGGGGTGGGGGGTAGGGTGTGGAGGGGGGTAGATGGGGTGGGGGGTAGATGGGGTAGGGCGTGGAGGGGGGTAGATGGGGTAGGGCGTGGAGGGGGGTAGATGGGGTAGGGCGTGGAGGGGGGTAGATGGGGTAGGGCGTGGAGGGGGGTAGATGGGGTAGGGCGTGGAAGGGGGTAGATGGGGTAGGGCGTGGAAGGGGGTAGATGGGGTAGGGCGTGGAAGGGGGTAGATGGGGTAGGGTGTGGAGGGGAGTGGGTAGGGTGTGGAGGGGGGTAGATGGGGTAGGAGGGGGATAGATGGGGTAGGAGGCGGAGGGGGTTAAGGAGGGGGGAGTTAAGGTGGGGTTAGGGGGGGGCATTAAGGGGGGGGTTAGTTAAGGGGGGAGGGTATAAGGGAGGAGGGTATAAGTGGGGGGGGGGTTAAGAAGGGGGTTAAGGGGGGGGTGTTAAGAGGGGGGGTTAAGGCAGGGTGGGGTTAAGGGGGGGTTAAGGCAGGGTGGGGTAAAGGGGGGTGTTAAGGGGGGGGAGTATGGCTGCCAACCAGGCCCACTCTTCTGTAAAGAATTGAGGAGGCTGACTCCCACTACGCCGCCCATGTTGGAGTTGGTATTCCACTATAGCTCTATGCTGCTCATAGAGCCTGGCCAACATGTGGAGCGTAGAGTTCCAACGTGTGGGCACGTCGCACAGCAGTCGGTGCACTGGCAGATGAAACCGATGTTGCAGGGTCCGCAGGGTGGCAGCGTCCGTCTTGGAGTTGCAGAAATGTGCGCAGAGCCGGCGCACCTTTCCGAGCAGGTCTGACAAGTGTGGGTAGCTTTTCAAAAAGCGCTGAACCACCAAATTAAAGACGTGGGCCAGGCATGGCACGTGTGTGAGGCTGCCGAGCTGCAGAGCCGCCACCAGGTTACGGCCGTTGTCACACACAACCATGCCCGGTTGGAGGCTCAGCGGCGAAAGCCAGCGGTCGGTCTGCTCTGCCAGACCCTGCAGCAGTTCATGGGCCGTGTGCCTCTTCTCTCCTAAGCTGAGTAGTTTCAGCACGGCCTGCTGATGCTTGCCCACCGCTGTGCTGCCACGCCGCGCGACACAGACTGCTGGCGACGTGCTGCTGCTGACACATCTTGATTGCGAGACAGAGGTTGCGTTGGAGGAGGAGGAGGGTGCTTTAGTGGAGGAAGCATACACCGCCGCAGATACCAGCACCGAGCTGGGGCCCGCAATTCTGGGGGTGGGTAGGACGTGAGCGGTCCCAGGCTCTGACTCTGTCCCAGCCTCCACTAAATTCACCCAATGTGCCGTCAGGGAGATGTAGTGGCCCTGCCCGCCTGTGCTTGTCCACGTGTCCGTCGGACGAGTACGTTCGCTCATCTCTAATAAAAACCAATTCATCAATAAACCGTCTGTATAAACATTTCATGTCATTGGTGGTCAGACATGATATATATGTATATTTTTTCAAATTCTTTTATGAACAAATTTGCAAAATTAAGTGAGAATCTAGAACCATCGCAGATCCCCGCATTTGTTTACAGAATTTGATATTAAAAAGATATATATATATATATTTTAATGAAACCAATGCCCTCTAAAATAGATATTTTGTTATTTTGGTATATTCTGATTCAGTTCAAGCACCAAGGCTCTCATGCTCAGGCCTTTTTGTGTGGAATATTTGAATATAGGGACATAATGTCTAGTGTGGCCCAACTATATGACGATGGCCATTGAATATTTCCTAAAAACTTTAAAGGGCATTAATGCAAAAAAAAAATTTCACTTTGGGCGGCAGGACAAGCCCTTTAAGGGGTTAAGATGATCAGTGTCTTCCAATCAGCACAAGCTCGCAACCTATTGCTTACAAATATGTTTACCGCATGCTGATTATTAGACTCAAGATAAAGCTGCCAGAAGCCATCAGAGAATAGTATTGTGGCTGACCGGTCATAAAGACTCCCCCATTGCTGTCCTCAAAGCTGATGGCTAGACTAAGATTCTAACACCAATTTTGGTCCAATTGAAAAACTATCCCAAGTACTTTAAAAAAATTCTCTCCAGTAAGCTGTAGATCTGAAGCTACGATCATGCAGAAAACAAGTCTATAGTGATGCTACATCTCTAATGACAAGCCAGGCCTCTCTCTATTGCGGTCTTCCAATAGGTGGCGCTGTAGAGGCTTTATTCCATCTTCCTTATAAGCCTCTATCTCCGCTCACATGTATTTATCCCCCAAAGCTCCATAATGCCTCTAACAAATGAAAGATTGCCGACGACCAAAGTATACAAGAACATTTAAAGCTGATGTAAAAATTCTCACTGTAAAGCAAATTATTCAGAGCACTCAGGGAGCCGGCCGCTTCTGGACTTTGGATAAAAGACTAACATTTTAAAAATAGCAAAGATAATTAAAAAAAAATAATAAAGCATTTTTAGGAACAGATCGGCTGAGAGATGTTTAAAAATACCAACTATTTTATACTTGTATCACTGTGAACATTCTAACTATATCTTCACTAGAGATGAGCAAACATACTCGGATAAGCACTACTCGTCCGAGTAATGTGCTTTATCTGAGTACCTCTCTGCTCGTCCTGAAAGATTCGGGACGCGCTGCGGAGCGGGGAGCTGCAGGGGAGAGCGGGGAGGAACGGAGGGGAGATCTTTCTCTCCTCTCCCACCCGCTCTGCCCCGCTCCCCGCTGCGACTCACCTGTCAGCAGCGGAGCGCCCCGAATCTTTCAGGACGAGCGGCGAGATACTCGGATAAAGCAAATTACTCGGACGAGTAGTGCTTATCCGAGTACGTTCGCTCATCTCTAATCTTCACCTTTATCTGACAGTTTAATGACTTGATTCATCCTTTTCAAGACTAAACTATAGCACACAGATGGCATTTTGGGTAGGCCATAAATGATGGGATGAGGAAAATGCCAGAAAAGTGGGGTCATCCCCACTATCTGCATCTGACTGGGATGCAATCAGTGCGCAGCCTCCCTGCAGTGAACCTCCCGCGGCCTCAGGATGATAAAGATTTATTGTGCACTTGAAAAAACGTATTGTACAGGACGCTGCGGGATCAGCGGGACAGGGTGACCATGGGACGGGGGCAGAAAGAGAGAAGAGACTTTGGTGGTTTACGTTTTACACTGACGAATACGCCGACACTACACTGACCAACTACACACTACACTGACCAACTATACACTACACTGACAAACTACATGCTACACTGACCAACTATACACTACACTGACCAACTACACGCTACACTACTATACTGATCACACACTACAGATCCGAGCTTTAACAAGACAACTATTTTATACTTGTATCACTGTGTACATTCTAACTATATCTTCACCTTTATCTGACAGTTTAAGGACTTGATTTATCCTATAAGACTAACCAATAGCACACAGATGGCATCTTGGGTCGGCCATAAATGATGGGATATTCTAGGAGATTCTTAAAATACTATGAACAAAAAAAAACGTCTGCTCCATACTAACAATCTAAACATCTATGAAACATTTTAAACATTTCCTCAAAATTCCAAAATTCGCCTAAAGTGAACCAAAAAATGTATACATCTTACTTCAAACTATAAACATATTTGCTTCTGAAGTGTCTAATACGTGGCTGCACAAACTCTGAGCTGAAGATCGGAGAACACAAGTCTCCCAATCAGCACAAGAAGGTCACATGTCAGCTTCCCATTCAGCTTCTCAAACTATTGTTAAATCTTAAGGCCAACAGATTCTGATTGCTCGAGTCCAGAAAAGGCTGTAAGACAATCAGAGAATAGTATTACAGCTGGCTTCATGAGATCAGGACTGCCCATTGCTGTCCCCAGAGCTGATGTGCCGTCAGGGAGATGTAGTATCCCTGCCCGCCTGTTGTACTAAATTATAGAATTTCAAGAACTGATCGTGTGTTCAGGGATCTCCAAGGACAACGAGTCTAACATTCTCCATTAGTGTCCATTATAACCATATATCCACCTTTGTAGTATAGTCCACCAGCAGCAGAAACTTAACCCTTCCTGCGGTCAGGCTAGTAAATGCCAAGCCAAGTCGGAGCCAAAAAAAACCCAAAAAGGTTCCAAATATATAAAATGATGACCGGCAGCATAAGCGGATATGCAAGGATACAAAAAACTTCTTTATTGCCCCCATTACAAAGAATAGCGACGTTTGTAGCCTTCCTTATGCTAATACATATATCTAAAGACATATCATATATAAAGACAACCTCATTTACAATGAACATATCACAATGTGACACGTATTACATACAGATGTAGGTTATCGTCCGCTGATTGCCTCGTCACCCGGTTGCTCCATACTCCCTTCCTGTCAGTGTATGTTGGAAACACTGTGCCGCAGGGCATCTGCGCATGTGCGGGATTACCACGCTCGCGAGAGGATGTCGTCAGAACAAGCTCCGTTGGAATCACTTAGGGAACAGCTTGTTCACATTGCACATGCGCAGAAGTTAAAGGATTGCGAGATCGGCGTCATGAACCACACCACTGCCGTATTATACTGGAGCCCATATACGCGGCATGAAATAAGTAACGGGTCCATATCATCGCCGTTCGCGCAGTGAAAGCGACAAAAGGCAGTGTCTATTGTCCAAATTTGGAAAAGCATATATCTCACAAATTTCATGGTATTTAAACCCAGAGTGTACAATAAAACACTCCACATCATTAGGGATCTATATTTGTAATATTACTATTTGGGCATGCAAACAATACATGTAAGCATCAGTAAATTATAGATGCAACCCAATATCATTATCCACCACATGTTAATGTTGGAATATATATAGTTGGGTATCGAAATATGTAACCAATATATGAAAGTTCAATAAATCATAGATATAGCTTGCTATCATTGTTCACCACACAGTGGTGCAACCATGGTAGCACACCAGATAATAAACTTATA
Organism: Eleutherodactylus coqui; assembly: GCF_035609145.1. Classification (NCBI taxonomy): domain Eukaryota; kingdom Metazoa; phylum Chordata; class Amphibia; order Anura; family Eleutherodactylidae; genus Eleutherodactylus; species Eleutherodactylus coqui. The sequence continues at coordinate 16,899,868 of NC_089839.1, read as the reverse complement.
TACCCAAAGGGATATAGGGTCCCATTATCCCCCTGATCAATTATTAAATATGCCGACACTACCATTGAGTGTCCATGCATAAATGCCAAATGGAAATTTCTAATAGGGGTAATAAGTATCTGGCTTGCTATTATTATGTAATCGTGGTTGCATATATTAGTATTGTCCTCTTCATACCCAAATGTATCTCTCTATTATATGATATATACCAATCCAAAACCAGAATATTGAAATATCCTGTCATTAAAGAGACCAAACCGAATCAAGGGTCTGATATGCACACACTGTTCATTAGGAATAATACAATACAGTAGTAGTAACTTATTTCAATACACCACGAGGCACAAAAGTAGAGACGACCAAGGATGAGGAAACCAACGTGATAGAGGTCCTACAACAAACAAAAACAAACGTGATTCAAATCCATATATACATCGTCATCCCAAATGCATACTCTGAGATGAGTCAACAGGATATCTAAAGATGTGGCTGAAAGATATATTCTTGATTGAGCCCTCTGGGGGACAGTGTCTAGCTCATAAATCCATTTGATTTGTATCCCTATCCCCACCCCTGGGTAATGTGGGGACATGGTTGATCACTCTGTACTTTAGTTGACCAATGGTATGTCTCGCCTCAACAAAATGTCGTGAGAGAGGTAATGACATTTTTTGTCCTGATTGTGCTCTTGTGCTTCACCATACGTGACCTCACCTCCATGGTGGTTTCACCAACATATCCCATGCCACAAGGGCAGGTGATGAGGTAGATCACGTATGATGAAGCACAAGAAAACCTCCCCAAGATCTTATACCTGTTGCCCCTGAGTGGATGGCAAAAATAATCGCCTTTAACCAAAGTTGTGGCAGCATATTCACTGAAAAAGCCAAAAATACCTGAAAGTCTGCAAAGCAGACACGGTCGCCATAGGCACGATCGCCATAAGGCAGGCACAATCGCCACCGGCACAATCGCCGTAGGGCAGGCACAATGGCCTTAAGCCCTGAAGATATGTAGTAAGCCAGACAATAATGTGTGGAGGAGCAGCTTGTTCCTGGCAGGCTAATATGCAGTCACCCTTATTGTCTGGCTTACTACATATCTTCAGGGCTTAAGGCCATTGCGCCTGCCCTACGGCGATCGTGCCTATGGCGACCGTGTCTGCTTTGCAGACTTTCAGGTATTTTTGGATTTTTCAGTGAATATGTGTTTTTTTCTTTTTCCTCACCTCTGTGAATTCAAAGTTGTGGCAGCAGGAGCAAGCCAGGCATGGAAAGTTGCCCCTTTTGGGGGGAATTAAGGTAGATTGGATGGAAGTTTTTTTTAGGCAAAAAATGGAAGTAAACCAAATCGGTCTCCTATACTAGTCCCCCGTCGGTATGCCATAAGTGGAGCATTACGAAATTCAGGGATGGCAGAGCCACCTAGGTTCAATAGAGGCCAATGTTTTTTTTATTATTCCCTTAATTGCCCGACTCATTATGTGTGGACACAAAAGGTAATCTATTGAGGTTTTGTCCCTTGTGTTTAGATTTTAAAAGCTCACTTTGGGGTATCATTCTAGCCTTAGTTGCCGCCTCTCTTAATATGGATTCAGGGTATCCCCTTTGTAGAAACTGGTCACACATCTCATCGAGTCTTTGATCAACCATTTGATCATGTGTGATCCTTCTGACCCTCAACAGCTGGCTCCAAGGGGAGTCCTTCATAGCGATTGGGGGATCACTACTGTATAATAACAGGCTGTTGCGGTCTGTGTTCCTTACATACAAATCTGTTTGTAAGTTGGTGCCCTGTTTTTTTTTACCAATACATATATCCACCTTTGTCAGAGAGTTTGATGACCACGGATTTATCCTCTACAGGACTGACCTATCTTGTAGAGATTGAATTACACCTACTGTATGTTGTGGCGGCTCCTCCAGTTCCCAAATAACAACCTTAATATCTATCAATCTAAATGTCATCTATGAATCTGCTCAAGAGAATAGTATTACAGCTGGCTTCATGAGATCAGGACTGCCCATTGCTGTCCCCAGAGCTGATGTGCCGTCAGGGAGATGTAGTATCCCTGCCCGCCTGTTGTACTAAATTATAGAATTTCAAGAACTGATGGTGTGTTCAGGGATCTCCAAGGACAACGAGCCTAACATTATCCATTAGTGTCCATTATAACCATATATCCACCTTTGTCAGAGAGTTTGATGACTACTGATTTATCCTCTACAGGACTGACCTATAGCAGTCTTGTAGAGATTGAATTACACCTTCTGTATGTTATGGCGGCTCCTCCAGTTCCCGGGTAACAACCTTAATATTTATCAATCTAAATGTCATCTAAGAATCTGCTCAAGAGAATTAAAAAAAACCTCACATTTCATGTCAACCATCTCAGGCACATTTATAAGGTTTCTCACAAAAAGGAGGACTGTCCACAGGTGACTTCTCAGCTTGTATCTGCTGTATTTGATTCATTTCCCCAGTGACACTATAAGAAGTTTCCTCTAAAGACCCATTTTTGGTTGGCATTTGGGGTGGGATATAAAAGATGGGATATTCTAAGAGATTCTTAAAACACTACGAACCAAACAGTCTTATTACAGAATACTCTTTACTAACAATCTAAACATCTAGGAAACATTTTATACATTTCTGCAAAGCTATTAAAATGGTCCTAAAATGACCCATAAAATATTTACATCTTACTACAAACTATAAACAGATTTGCTTCTAGATGCTAAATATATGTAGAATCAAAGTACATAATACGTGGCTGCACAAACCCTGAGCTGTTAGAAGATCGGAGAACACAAGACTGCCAATCAGCACAAGGAGGTCACATGTCAGCTTCCCATTCAGCTTCTCAAATGATTGTTACATCTTAAGGCCAACATATTCTGATTGCTCGAGTCTAGAAAAGGCCATCAGAAGATCAGAGAATAGTATTACAGCTGGCTTGTGAGAGGGCAGATGGGAATTCCCATTGCTGTCCCCAGAGCTGATGGGTCAACTGAAAAAAATCAAAATACCAAAAGGGGGCGCAGCCTAATTAACAAAGGAGTAAGATGGGACAAAAGAGAGCTCTGCACACTGGCAGCATAATCCATGTAGAGAATCTCAGTCGCATCACCAAAGAGCAACACGCGCCCGGTCAATATGCAGATTACAAGTGTTCGCACAGCCGTGGCAGGGAAAGCAGACAGAGCTTATTACCAATTGGTATTCCTCAAAGTCGAATGAAATTGTGGATTTAAATGAAGAGGTTTTGAACAAATTCTAAAAATATGTGGGGGACAAGAAGTAATAAAAGAGAAGTTTTTAAAAGGGATAACAATTGAAAAACAAGGATGAGCTATAAAAATGAAATGTGTGTGTGTATATATATATATATTAGAATGTTTAGGGATGGATAACTTTTTTTAAATAATGTAAAATGCATTGAATAAAGACATACATAGGATGCTGGGCTGCAAAAAAGACAAATGTCCATCCAGTTCTGCCTATTTCCCCCCACCATTTGAATTCAGAGGTAGGCAAAAAAAAACATGAGGCAGAAGCCAATTGACCCCACCCTGGGGGGGGGGGGGATAATTCCCGACCCCTTAATGGCAGTCAGAATAATCCCTGGATCACTCTTCAGAGAAGATTCCTTCCTGACTCCAAGTCCGTCAGTCGGAATATCCCCTGATTAACGAAACTTCCGATTATTTAATGTCCTAATCCTATAAAGTCACAGTGCTCTAAAAAGATGCCTTGTCCCCTCTTAAACGTCTATCGATTTTCCCATCAGCACATCCTCAGGCAGAGAGTTCCACAGCCTCACTGCCCTTACAGTAAAGAACCCCCTGAGTTGGTGCGGAAACCTTCTTTCCTCTAGAGGATGCCCTCTTGTTACCGTCGCAGTCCTTGGTATGAACAGATCTTTGGAGAGATGCTTGTATTGTCCCCTCATGGATTTACCACAAATGTTTCATTTATATATAGATGCGCACAAAAACACGGCAAGAATCATCCAACCCCACAACACAAACCACCTGTGGCAGAATATATAACTACGGGAGGGTGCATGCAGACTGGTTTCAATGTCACTCCATGTTTAATAGTAGAGATCAGCACCCGTGCCAAGTGGACGCCACCCGTCACCCAGATGAACCTACAATAAAAACACACAAAACACACTGATCAGAAAATGTATCTCTAAAAAAACTATACAAAAGTCAGTTCAGAGGCGGACGGTGCAACCAAACTACTCAGCCGAACGGCAATGGATTATAGTCAAGATTCAAACCTGTCGGATGAAGAGCATCCAATTCAAAAATCCATCTCAACTCCTTGCCCTTCAAATTCTTCACCCTGCCCCCCCTATTGTTTGGGGGCACATGGTCTATTATACGGAAGCTCAGTTGACAAACCGAGTGACCGTTCTCACAATGTTAACCAACTGGCAGCTCGATCTTTTTAGTGTGGATAGTGCTTTTGTGCCTAGTAATTCGACTTCTAGCCCCCATTGTTGTCTACCGTACATATAGAAGGCCGCAGGAGCATGTGATGATGTAAATCCCATACGAGAAGGCATTGCTCACTGACTGGACTAGTAAAATATAACTTATTGATACAAATTTAAAACCAGGCGTAGACAAACCTAACATCTAATGGTTCTGTACTCCTTCAAGGATGCAGTAAATGTCGGGAGGATTTCAGAAGGATGGAAACAATTCTTTTAATCTACAGATTCTACCGCACTCCCCAACCTTGTGAGGTGAGGGATCACCGTGTGTGTCAAAAGAGCGATTATTGAGCGGTGATCAACTGAGCCAGACTGTTTATTCCCTGACAATTAATTTGGGAACCGTTAGCTCGATCAATTGCTATTCAAAACCCCCAGAAGATGCTGAAGGGGTGGAGAGCAGATAAATCCTTTGGATAAAAGGTATGTATCAATGATCTATACTGTTTGACTAAATCCATACAATAAAGACATATCCTAGATATTTGTGTATATGCTCTTTCAGTCTTTTAAGCAGCTGTATACAGGCCATCCTCAGAACGGGAGATATCCACTTATAACATCAGGAGAAAGGTGGGGGTGGGGTAGAAAAAGAACTGATGATAACTGTTGATTCAACCCAGCTAGTAGTTCATTTAGTAAGATCCTGAATGTTTTTGATGAAACCCCCTATCAAAAGCAGACGCACACGGTTAGTCACATCCAAGCACAAGGCGGACCATCTTATATTAAGCAGTGTAAATTTATATATATATATGGACCTTCTGGTTAACAAATGAAACAATTGAAATACAGATTCTCGTTGAGGCCGGCTGGGCTGACAGAATTAATTCTATACATCTAAGTGGCCTCTTTTTGAATAGTTTGTCGATATTACCGCGTTGACCATAGGTCCGGATACTATCTACACCCTGGAAGCACAGATGACTCAAATCTCCACCATGCCGTTCCCACATCTGGTTAGCGATAGGGGTGCGTCCTTTCCTCTTCACATTTCTCGCAGTTATTGGGTGGTCTTCCCTATATAATTCAGGGGACACTTGTTGCCCTGCTCATGACATTTGAGGATCTACAATTAATACATTTGCGGTTTTCATGCGCGGTCGATGTTGATGCTCTTGTAAATGATGAACTTTTGTTGATATAGGGGCAGGCTGCGCAATGTGAACAGGGCCAAGTCCCTGTGAAATGATGTCGCCCGAGCTAGGTCTTATCCGATGTTACTGGTTTCATGTGGCTTCTCACCAGTCTGTCCCGTAGGCTCCTCCACCGCCTATATGCGATGGCTGGACAGGTGGGCAGTTGATCTTTTCTGTCATCATCTTGTATGTCCCAGAATTGGCCCAATATGTTCCGTTATCTATGAGGTGCCTATGACCCGTATGGTGTCAAGCGGTTGTTTCTGCTTTTTTGTAGTAATTCAGATCTATTCTGTCTTGCTGCTTGTGCTTCCTTGACTCTCGTCAGGGCAGCCTCTTTCCCGAAATCTCTCTGATAATCTATCACCCTCTTGGATAAAGTCATTTACCGAAGAACAATTGTGGCGGACACTGAGAAATTGGCCCTTTGGCATTGCCCTTCTCAGGCAGTAAAGGTGATGGCTCTCCCAGCCTGGGAAAGAATCAATGGACGTGTTTTTCCTAAAAACCATCCAAATCCTTTTTTTTTAAGGCCAGAAATGATATTGAGGACTGATGGCATTCGACATGGAGTTTGTTCACAAAGGCTCCAAAGGATTCCTGGTCACCAGTCCATAAGATCAAAATATCAGCAATGAACCGGGCCCACATGATGACCTTCTGGGACCAGGGTAGATTTTCTTTGGTGAACCCATACAGTTTCTCTCACCAGCCTAGGAACAGGTTGGCGTACAATGTGCCACATAGGGTCCCCATTGCCGTGCCCCATAGCTGCCCATGGACCAAAAAGTAGCTATGAGTTAGTACAAATGCTAATAGTTCCTTCACAAAGTTGTTCTATTCGGTAAATTGTGAGCCTCTCTGTTAAAGGAAATAATCTATCGCCTCCAGACCATGTGAATGGGGTATGGAGTATATACTTGATTCCACATCCATTGTGGCTAGTAGTGTGTTCAGGTATACACGGAATCCTTCCAGCTGCCGCTACATTTCCATGGTATCTTCTACATGCGATGGAAGGGCTGAAACAAAGGGGCTCGAGATTAGATCTATGTAGATACTAGCATTTTGGCTCAATAGCAGACACTATTGGTCTTCCTCGCAGCGGGCTCGTGTCCTTGAGGATTTTTGGCAGAGTATAGAACGTGGCGATTTTAGGTTACTAAGGCTGGGTTCACACGGGGCGTATTACCGTTGGAAATCTCGCGGTTTGGCTGCAGCAAAAACCACAAGATTTCCGCCGGGAGAAACACCGCGGTTGAAGTGGCCCGGCCGCTCGCTTTTCCGTTGCGGCCGGCGCTCCCATAGAGGAGAGCGCGGCTGCGACGAAAATAAACAAAAAACTAAAAGTAAACAGACATGCTGCATCCTCTGAAACCACGGCAGCCGCAGGCGCGGTTTCGGCCGGACTTACCGCAGCGGATTGGCCGTCCCGTGTGGACGAGATTTCTGAGAAATCTCGTCCACATGGCCGTCTAATCCCGAGATTAGCGGCCGCGGGCGGATTTGTCGTGGCTAAATTAGCCTACCACATTAAACTATTAGTTTCCTCTTTTGTTTCAAAAAAGGGAAAAAAGTATAGGCAATAAGTGGTAGTAAGTCCCTCCATTTGAGACTTGTACACCTCCACACAATTTGGAGGCTTATGTTTAGTGCCCTATTTTGTGCTTAACGTTTTTTTTTAAATTATCTAATAAAAAGATTTGTTTTTATATTCTCTCTGTCTAAACTGTGAAGGGCTTTAATTTGACTATATTAGACGTTTCTGCCTCTGTGACCGGTAACAACAGACTGCGTCATCACGTCCGTGCATACCCGCGTGATGACGCATGAAAAAGAGACTAACCCAGATGAAGCGTCCTAGTCACTATGGAAATGAAGACGCTAATGACACGATGACGCGTAACTCACTGAAGTGTGGAGAAGTTGGGTTGCCAAGGAGATATTGATGCTCTGTCATAAGAGCGAAGGAATAATACTGGATGTCCCCTGCTAATTGATGGAGACCAGAGTACCATGGTATTGGGTATATAAACAACGGGCAAACCGGTTAAGAAGTACATTAAGCCAGCAATAAGACCATCATTGACAAATGGACCTACAGGTTATGAATGACTAATAGAGATATTACTGAGGTCTTGCAGAAACGGGGGCCAGTGTGAAAATATATGGTGATTTAATTAATGATGAGATATAATTACCCATTGTGGGTCAAAAAAATGAATGGTAAGAAAAATGGGGGAAAGGAAGATAAAAGACGGACAAGTAATGAAAATGAAACAAAGACTGAAAGGGAGTCACTCACAGAAAGCAACTAAAGGATAAAACCTCATTCAGACCCTTTGGGACCACGGAATCAATTCTGTAGATCCTTTGGGATTCTTTTTGTAGAACTTTACGGTTGACATCACCTCTTCTCCCACAGGTACGTATCAATTCAACACCCTGGAACTTGATGTTAAGTTCGTCACCTTCATGTTTTTGGCGCATGTCATTGGCCAGAGGGGTACTTTCACCCCTCCTGATATTCCCTACATGCCCCAAGACACGTCTCCGAAATTGTTGGACGGTTTTACCCACGTAATTCTTGGGGCATGGGCAGGTGGCAATATAGACCAGATGTGACGATTTACAATTCACGAAATCTCTGATCGTGTAAGAGGTACCAGTGGCCACACTACAACATTTGTCTTCTTTTCCAATGAAGGTGCACGCTTGGCAATCATTACATGGGAAAGTCCCATTGGGTCGTAAGGACCCCAAGCCAGGTACGTCTGCTTGGAGTGGGGTCCAGATGACTTTTTACAATTCGATCCTTAAGGTTCCTGCCCCTTCTGAAAGTAATCAGAGGGGCATCCGGAATGATATCTTTTATGTCTGGATCATCTTTTAGGATGTACCAATATTTTTGTAATAGATCTTTGATAAAAGGTACTCCATCATCAAATGTACCTATCACCCGTAGAGTGTTACCCGGTGATTTAACTCGTTGTTTTAGAAGGTCTGTTCGATCTTGATGTTTGGCGAAGTCGAAGTCCTGCTCTATGACATTGGCCGGGTAATTCCGGTGAAGGAATCTCTCCTTCAAATTAGCTCCTTCTTTCAGGAACTCAGTCTCTGAGGAACAATTCCTTCTCAGCCTGAGAAATTGGCCCTTCGGAATACCTCTACGAAGGGGATAAGGATGAGAGCTATGCCAAGATAACAGGCTGTCTCCTTTCTATACAGGGTCGAAGATAATTGGCCCTGTAAAGTCTTTGAGCTATTTCAAGGAAGGAAATGCCTTGTTCCCGTTCTTCTGATGTAACCTTCAAATTGATATCATTACAATTAAGATGCTGAACAAAGACTTGAAAGTCTGTTGTTGTTCCGGACCATAGGAGGAAGACGTCGTCGATATAATGATGCCAAACCAGTATGTTTTTGGTCCAGATCACGTTACTCTCGGAGAAGACCAATTGTTCCTCCCACCAGCCTAGGAATAAATTTGCGTAGGATGGGGCAGCTGGGCTCCCCATCGCGGTGCCTCTGAGCTGGTGAAAGATCTTGCCGTCGAACAGAAAATTATGGGTAAGTACAAATGTTAGGAGATCCAGAACAAATTGGTTATGACTGGAGAACTCGCATCCTCTCTGTTAAAAAAAAAATGGTGTATTGCCTTCAAACCGTCATGCAGAATAGAATTGTGTAAAGATTCAATATCCAGGGATGCTAAAAATACCTCATCCCCCACCTGTATACCCTCATCCCCCACCTGTATACCCTCAATGTGTCGTAGAACGTCCAGAGTATCCTGGACGAACAAGGGAAGAGCCTGAACAAAGGAACGCAACACCATATCAAGGTAAATGCCACTATTTTGTGAAAGATTATCTACCCCTATCACTATCTAGTCTTTGATCATCAACTCCACATTGTATCATCGGGGCATAATACCCCAATCATCCCTTTGACCCAATAACTAATGATTATTATTATTATTATGCGAGGGTGAAACATCACTTGTTCCTAGTATCATCAAGATCCCTCATGATGTCGATTGATTCTTACATTTAGACTATTGGTCGTTCTACCTACATATCGCTATCCACATGGACATTCTAACATACAGATTATGTTCTTACTGCAGCATGTTATTTTTTGTTTTATCTGAATGATTTCTTCTCCTGTTTTTGTGTTTTGTTTATGAACTATATGATTACAGCATGTGCATATTTTTTTTTTGCATTTATACCTACCTGTGACGATTATGGGGTTGTTATTGGTGCAAAATGGTGTTATAGCACTTGTCGTTTTTCCATGATCGTAATTGATTCTTCTATTTAGCGGATTGGATGGTGCGATTAGATTTCCTATTGTATTTTTTCTGTATATTACTTTGGTTTTTCCCCCATTTATTATAAGGATCATCTTTTAGAATTTTCCAATTTTTCTTGATTATTTTCGTAATATCACTATTATCACTACTATATCGTGTTATAAAACATTTTTAGTGTTTTTTTTTTTGTTCTATTTGTCCGATTGTTTCATCATTGTTGCTTTTACCCGTTTTTTCTCTTATTTTAACCCCGTCGCTTTGTACTTTATTTGCATCTTTTAGTAATGGTCTAGGGTATTTTTTCTCTGTAAAACTATTATTTTAGCTTGCTCCTCAAACATCGTTTTTTCACTACCATTTCTATGAATTCCTGGTAATTGGCTGTAAGGTTATGTTGGTTTCCCATTGTTTCTGGTGACAGCTGTTGTAGTCTAAATAACCATTTTTATTAACTTTTTTAAAAATGTGTTTTGGTGTTAAATTTGATTATTTTCTATGTATAAAAACTAAATCCAAAGATATGATTTCCTTGTTATTTAGATTATCTGTAAATGTTAATTACTATTATTGTCATTGAGTGAAATGACGACATGTTTTAGTTTTTGATTTGAACCTCTCCAGATTAGAATTAGGTCATCTATATAACGTCCGTGGTAAATTATATCGGGATCCTTGAAAAAAATCTTTTTCAAGATGTCCCATAGGGCGCCTGCTCATGAGCGGAATCTCTGGCGCTGTATTTTAAGCACATTGTCCGCCCCTGACTGCAGCCAATATACTTCAATGGGGATCCGCAGTTGTCCCCAGACGGACAAGCGCTAGGGGAAAAACCGCGGCATGTTCTAATTTGGGTCGGATTTTGCCCGTGAAGCCTCCAATACCAGTGAATGGATGTGTTTTTCACACAGTACATCCGCGGTGGGGCTGCGGATGAAGGCACTGGTTGCTATGACTACAGGAAGTAGGCGTGGTAGGAGGGGTCCAGCACACAGCGTCACAGGCAAATTTTAGCAGCACCACTGCCCTTCCAGTCACCTCATCCACCAGCCACCAGTCATCAGCCTGCAGCCACCAGGCGTAAAGAAAAATGGTCGACATGGGCAAACTTGTCGCAATGAGGCAGGACGTCCCTAGCATTTGGGACAGTAACTCACCAGACGACCTAGGCAAGAACCGGAAGGAACAATCCTGGCTTCAACTTTCCGCTCAGGTTTATGTGGCTGCCTGGACGAACGCAACAGAACTTGCGTGAGTATTATTCGCTATTGCGTCAAATGTGCTTTTTTTTTCTTCATTTTAACCCCTTAGTGGCCAAGCAGTTTTACTTTTGTTTTTGCAGTTTTTTTCCCCTCCCCACTTTTAAAAAAGCGTAACTCCTCTCTTTATCCATCAACGTCGCTGAGGCTTAGTCACGGGGGCACATCCTGGCGGCTGATGCACCCGTTTTCCTGCACAAGACGGTCACACTGCAGGACGGACGACTCTCTGCAACACTGGCAGAAAAGAGCACATGACCGGCTTGACAAAGACCTGAGGATATGGTCGAAACGTCGCCTCTCTGCGTGATGTGATTTCCATCCAGCATTCCTATGGAAGCATAAAATCTCTTTCTGCAACTGCAACCTGCTGCCTGATCTTTATTTCATTGGATGCTATTGTTTTAGCTACATCCTGAGTATGAAGAACAGAGGCACAGAGCAATCCGCTGTATAACATCCGGGTGCTAGAACGTGGGAACATCTCTATGCAGAAGACAAATCGCTGACGCTTGTCTTCTGCATCCTACGCTCCGAGCGCTCGGCTGTATAACATCCGGGTGCTACAGAAGACAAGTGGCAACACCCGGCTTGTCTTATGCATCCTTCACTGTCACCGCCAGGTGATCGTTCTTCTTGAGCGATCATCTAGTGCTGTAAACGACACAAGGATTAACGCTCAATACTTCCTTGAGCGACATCTTTTGAGTGATAATCTGTGTGTCTAAATAGGCCTTTACCAACTATTATAAACCGAGCTAACAAAAAAGGAAAATCTTTTTTTTTACAGCACCAGCGACAATCTTGAAACGGCGACAGAGCCTGAGCAGGAAACGGCTGGCGCAGTGGAAGAATCGCAACCGCTCGCTGAGGCTATTCCTTCAACAAGCACTGCTCCAGCGCATCCGACAACATCGGCAGTTGGTATGACAGCACGTAGACGGGCGAGAGCCGATGCACTTTCTACCCTACAGATCCAGGTGGACATGTAAAGAGAGGTCCTGAGCACCCTGCAGTGCCAGCAAGATGCTTGTGACAGCTTTGGTCAGCACGTGGCATCTCTGCTGCGCACGGTGCCTGACGAACAGCATTTACAAGCGTTGATGTATCTACTTTGGTCCATTACTACGATCGCACCCCCTTGTCTGCCCCTTTTATAACTGTCCCTCGTTCGTTCTTTAGTTTGTCCAGCTTTAATGTTTCTTGTTTGGTCAGATTAGGTTTAATTCTTTTCCTACTATTGGCCATATTAGTTAGATCTTGTAACACGTTATAAAACAATTCTATGAATGGACCTTTTGATTGAACTGGGTAGAATTTGCTAATTGCTTTGAGATCTGCCGCTATGGGTGTTTCAATATCAAAATCTAAAGTGTTTTCTGTAACAGTTTTGTCATCGTTAATTATAAAGTACCTATTATGAGTCAATTTAATGTAATTATGCAAATCTACAAACAATTCAACCATGGATGATCGTGTGGTAGGACAGTATGACAGGCCTTTAGATAGGAAGTATTTCTCCTTGTTGTAAGTTTGTGGCTGCCTCTTCATTTGTTACCTCTTTGTCGGTGTGATTGTCCATCTTTTTTCCTCCTCTTTTTCCTCTTTTCCGTTTGAACTTTTTTGGGTAGTGCTCGTCATCGTTGGTGGGGTGTGAAAGAAATGGCTGGTTTTTGATCTGGTGACTGGAGGGGTGAAATTGTTGTAATCGATTTTCTTTTTCTTTATTGGAATATCTGCTTGTAGTAACACTTTGGTGCGAGCCCCTAAAAAATGGTTACGATTATCAGATGATATGGTTCCTATTTGTATTATTTTATTTGCTTCTTTTTCTATTTCTCCTTCATTTTCATTTTTATCTATATTTATTTCTGAATGTTCTATTACTATCTTGATTTTGTCAAAATTAGTTGTGAACTGATAGTGGGTGGATTTAGGAATCTTTTTTCCATTTGCGCTGTATCTGTATAGGTTTCCTGTATTAGCGGAGGAAGTTGTGAAGGAACTATGTCATTTGTATTATTCCCGTTTCTATTATCACTGTTTTCGGCTCATGTTTATGTACTTCACTGACACTTCTATTATTGTTTGTTCTCCAATTGGTTTTGTTTTTAGTTTTTCACTATTAGTATGTGCTGCGGTGCCTCTTTTGTAGATGATGCTGTTTCCATTCCAATAGTTAGTGTTAGGCTTTTTTTATTTTTTTCTGTTTTAGTCCTTTTGCTTTTTTTTTGTTTTTTTTTCTTCTTCCTCTTTTTGTTTCCATCTGATTTTTTTTGGAATTGTGTTTTTTTGTATTGATGTGGAAAATAAATTTTTTGATTTAAGTCATAATATAACATATACTTTTCTCCAAGAGAGACCATGGAGCCGATGTGAGACTTAAAAAGGAGATGCCTTTCTTTAATAAAACCAGTGCCATTACATATCCACACTTAAAAGGGCAGCCTGGGGACGCGTTTCAGCTCCTAAATAGAGCCTTGATCACCTAAATGAAGCGATACACAGACCGTCCCCTTATAGGAAGTGAAATTAAAATCACCCAAACAGCTGAGTTTTAAACTTTTGTGCCAGACTCTTCTATACACATGGAATTTATCCTGATACCTTACTCCTTTACCAAAGGATATTCATTCTTTCATATCTGTATAAACTGTTAAATAACATAGCATTTTATATATATATACACACACACACACACACACACACACACACACAGCGATACATATATAGAGCCCTTGTTACAGATGAGACATTAGCACAAATTTCGCCAAGAGATATAAAAATGCAAAAATTATATTATATATATAGCAACATATTGCAAAAACTTGGGGATAAAAAAAAATCACCAAGGTTTTTATTCTTTCGAGATCCACACAAAACTCCTTTTCAAGATTTTATCCAACTTTTTGTCTTGTCGAAGAATGGGGAGATAAAATAGAACTTTAATTTTGTACAAATCTCTGCTGTAAGGGGTAAAGAAAACTCTTTGATCCATTAGATTTTTTTCTTTCCCATTCCCGGGTCGGGATACTTATTAACTTTAGTTATGGCCTTTGTAAGGGATGAATCGCTAGAACCCCGTTTTTTTAATTTATTGATTAGATTTCTGCTAGTCCCAAAGTCTTTGTTGTTTGGACAAGCCCTTTTGGCCCTAACTCTCCGAGCGGTGTGGCATTTATCACACCTCGGATGAGCACTGTCAGCGTGCAGGATTGAATTCCCCGCAGTTGGTTTATTGAATAAACAGGAGACGATATCCGCCGAATCTACGTTTCCTCTTAAACTAAGATCCAAAATTGAAATGTTATCTTTGTGATGAGTAACTGTGAATCTCAAACTGAATTCATTCACATTGATATAATTACTGAAATCCGTCCACATCTCAGGGACACCGTTGTCATCCAAATCCCCACCATCCCAAATGACAACGATGTCATCAATGTATCGTGCATATCACATCACATGGCCAGAAAATGGATTACACCACCAGCTCATCATAATAGCAGCGATGGCTGAGGAGACTTTTGACCCCATAGGGGCTCCCTGAGGAGACTTTTGACCCCATAGGGGCTCCCTGAGGAGACTTTTGACCCCATAGGGGCTCCCTGAGGAGACTTTTGACCCCATAGGGGCTCCCTGAGGAGACTTTTGACCCCATAGGGGCTCCCTGAGGAGACTTTTGACCCCATAGGGGCTCCCTGAGGAGACTTTTGACCCCATAGGGGCTCCCTGAGGAGACTTTTGACCCCATAGGGGCTCCTGAAGCTTGAAGGTAATACTGATCATCAAAAACAAAAAAATTATAATAAAATAAAAATTGAATCCATTTAAGGATAAACTCCTTTAATTCATCAGAATTACCTAAGTATTTAGATAACAAGCTGCTCGCATGGCCATGTGGTGCGGTATGCACGAATATAGGGGGACACTTTGCTTGTCCATTTAGCTCAAGGCCTTTTTAAATCAGTTAGCCCATACTCTTACCAATGTGGTCCTTGGTTTGCCGCTTCTCCTGGCTATGTCTGTACTGGTGTATTTCGTATCCCTTTACAGCCGTCTGTATGTCATACTTCAATGGCCATAGGTTTTCCTTTCTAACCACACTATGCCCTTGCTGTTGTGTAACTATATACAGTGCTTACGTCCGTGCGCCCTGCGCAGAGCTCCGCCTGCTGTTCAAATGTGGGGTTTTTTTAAGGGCAAAAAATGTTGTGCACATTGCGTTTTTTTTTTTTAAATTGTGGCCCGTCCAAGGCTGAAAAAAGATGCCCCTGGCTGCTATCCATGCAGACGGCTCTGTGGCATTGTGCTTACCTACTTTAGGTGTGGGGAGTGGGGGTGGATTTGGTTTGAGAAGGGGCTTGCATTCGGCATTTGGTGTATAGCACTGTGCATCGGTTTAGTTCTTGCTTTGCCCTACTACTGAACGCTGTTTTCGATGGGGTGCGTTGTGTGTGCGCTTACCTACATAGCTCTGGGGACTGCATCTGTGTGTTTGGGCCAACATCCAAGTAAACACAAGTAGCGTTTCAGTTTGATGTGCTGACCTTTGACCTCGGCTTCCCTTTTAATTTACATTATTATTATTATAGTGGAGGACATCCAAATGAAACGGCAAAGCTGCCGCGACACGTACCGCAAAGAGCTTGCGAAGCGCGTGTCGAGCGGATCAGGCAGGAGGCGAAAAAGGCCCTATTATTTGACCCACACTGTCCTTTCTCTGTCCCCTTATGGATCAAAGACCGTAAGTGCCACTTTGTTTATAAATGTTGCCCTCTGTATGAAGATTCCCAATAGCCCCTAGATGTACCGGACGAGCCCTGCCAGGTAGGCTGTTTTTTCCAGGTGACCTCTGGGAAACCGTCTGGATTAGCAGCTGAATGTGCGCTCCCATCAACCTCAATATACACTTGTCTTCTCTGTGACTTCTGGTTAGTTATTTTGCTTAATGAATCGAGCTGCACATCAAAGTTCTTTATCGTCAAGTGCGTTTCAAGATGTGTAACATTACTTCCCCTTCACGAGTCCTTTTCTGGCTGTGCCATTGGGTGTTGGCCCATTGCCGTCTCTCGGTTGCCGTTCTTAGACCTGTCATTTTAACAGCTGAGTGGTCGTTTTGCACTGTAGTAGCATCTCATTAGCGGACCATTTACATTGTTTGCACAGCATCGTCCCCGGATTGCCTGTTATGACCTTTTTTTTTACCTTTCAGGACTGGCGATAATCTTTGGGAGCAGCAATCTCCAGACGCAGCCTCAAACACAGAGGCAAGCTTGCCTACCATTTCCATCCACAGTGATGGCGCTGCAGGCCCTGAGGCCCCCCTGCTGCTGAGGTTGCTTCTGAAGAACCTCCCCCACCACCACCCCAAACCAGAACACAACGGCAACCCAAAGCTGCCCCACAGAACCACCAGCGGGCATGAGGGGCCTTTTGTTGACGAGGAGGTGATGGAGTATCTTCGGCAACAAAAACAGGTTGACTTGGCTGACACCGTGGGCCAGTGTCTTGCAGCGTGTGGCCGGCGCATAGCCGTAGACATACAAATCAAGCTACTTAGTGCCCTAATTGCGGTAATTAATTTCTCTCAAAATACCGAGCGGGGAGGACCCTGTATGCGGGAATTTGACAGTTTGCGCAACATAACACATTCCCACAAACAGTGCCGTCTGGCACCATGGAGACACCTCTGCAGCCTCCTCCTGCCCAGCCACATCCAGCTCCTAGGGACTTAGGGCATACCCCCAAACATGGGCCATACCGCCAATTGCTGGAGGGTGAGTTGGGGAGCTTGCAGAAGCCACATCATACGCGGCGCAATGCTGGCGAAGGCATGTTACATGCCACCCTCCCGCCTTTGCCTAATGTAAGGCTTGAGGGACAGTTAGGACTGAAAGCCTCATGGAATCTGGGGACTAAGTTTAAATGGTTGGTCTATAAATACGAATTTACGCAGGGGGGTGTGCTTTGCCTTTAATGAGAATCAATGCAAATGGTTGTACAATTGCAAGTACCGCCACGAGTGCTTCTCTTGTGGCGGATCGCATCCTGCAAGCAAGCGTTTTAAGAAGGCTTCTGCCGGCCCAGCTCAGTCACTGCCTCCAGAATTTGCTAACAAGGGCCTCGACGCCAGTGAAGCTGGAAAAACTGTTGCCACGGTTAGGCAGGTATCCAGACCGGCGGAAGGCCAGCCTCATTAACGATGGCTTAGGTTGTGTACGGGTTAATAAGTGTACGGGAAAAGACTATCAAGGAAGTGCAGGAGGGCCGGGTGGCGTGTCCTTTTTGAGTGCCGCCGTTCAGGAATTTTCTCGTATGGCCGTTACGGCTAGTCCCTAATTCTTCTAGGGTAATCCACCATCTGTCGTATCCGGAGAGGACGTCTCTGAACGATTAGATTGATGGTGAATTGGTGGCGGTCAGATAGGCCTCTTTTGAAAATGCGTTGTGTTTGCAGAGTTTTGGTAGAGGTGCCTTAATGGCTAAATCTGACATACAGGCGGCATTCCGTTTGCTGCCTGTATGCCAGTCAGCTTTTAACTCTTTAGGTTTTCAAATTTGAAGGTTGTCTCTCTTTGGGGTCATTACCCATGGGCTTTAAAGCATCTTGTTATTATTTTGAACTATTTTCGTCCTTCTTGGAGTGGGTAGTGAAACAGGAGTTCCCTGCGGCGGGTGGGATGCACTATCTGGATGATTTCCAATTTGTGGGACGCCGAGATGTTAGAAGGGTATATGGCTCGGATGGATGATTTTGGGGTACCATTGGCGCATGACAAAACAGTATGGCCATGTACAAAGTTGGAGTTTTTAGGGGTTCTGATTGACACTGCCACAAGGATGTTTCAATTGCCTTTGCCTAAAGTGTTTAGTTTGACAGGTTTGATTAGCCAGACGCTGCGCAGGAGACAGTTTACAACAGTTAGCCGGTCAGTTAGCCTCTGCATCTCGGGTTATAGTTATTGGTCGCTGTTTTTCCCGCAGGTTGTTTGTAGCAATGAGGGGTTTGAAGTCGCCTACGTTGCACACTTGGGTGTCAAACGAAATGAAGCAGGACTTAATAATATGGCTGGAGTTTGTCGGACTTTACAATGAAAGCGACGTTTCGATCCTCAGATCTTTGTCAAGCATAACAAGAACACAGAGACAGAATATATAGCCACAGATAAAAAAAAATCCCATCCAATCATGCACTGGGTCAGACACAGTGTCCAACCCACAAGTGGTGACAGCAAATCCAGAGCCGGGCAGCACAGCTGATCTCTGGTCTGGATCACCAACTGGGATCGTGCACCGTAGGCTGCTATATGCCTGGACTTAAATCAACTGGTAGTGCTGCTTCTCCTACCTAATTCTCTGTTGGACTTTAATGGGCAGTCAGCATGGCAGTAGGATTTTGTGGGAGCAGAGGGGTTATGTTTAGATTTCGGGGTATCCGTAAGGAAGGCGTACGGAGTGATTTTTGGGAAGGACTGGTCGGCTTGGGTAAGCAGAGGTCTCGTTCAGGTTAGGGTGTTCTTGTAATGGTTTCCTATTGTAGTAATCCTGCAGTTATGGGGCGCACAGCTCTGCAATAGACGCATATGTTTTGTTCTGAGAATAAAGGGGCACGGATGGCAATAACCGTTTGTCCTCCAAAGCAGAGCCGGTGAGGAATTTGATCCGGATGCTGGTTAGTTTTTTAGTAATTTTTTGAAGGCAAGAGGTTCAATGTGATATTAATGCCGCTGCTGCTTCATTGTCTTGCTTGCGGATGCGGCGATTCAAGGAAGCAGTTTCGGTAGCGAGTTTGGTAGGCTTGAAGTGTCCGGAGAGTCAGGAACAGCATATGAGCTGTTGTCACGGTCTGTATCCCAAAGGCCGTGGCAGGAATACGGTGCGCCTTGGCATGACTGGTCGTCATTTTGTGGGAAAAAAATGGGATACAAGGCGGCACTCAGGAAGGAACGCGGTTTATTGCTTATGTTTGCTCAAAGTTTCAAGGCCAGTATTCTTATCGTTCGGTTTTAAAATGATTGCCTTTTTTCAGAAGGGACATCATTAGGTTCCAACTAATTCTTATTTCCAGGTTAAGCAGTTTATTATGGGCTACAGGAGGGTGTCCTGTGCCCCTGACCGACGTTCGGCGATCACACTTAGCTGGTTGCAGATAGTGAGATATGTAGGTACATACAAGGTCCAGCTGTTTAGGTGCGCCTTTGTGCTGGTGAGCATTAAGGATGGGGGAGTTTTTGGCGAAGTCCAAATCTGTTTTTTCATCCTTATTATGGTCAGATGTGTCGGACCACAAAAACTGACAAGATGGGTAAAGGGATTTGGATTTGTTTGCCCGGTGGGTAATTTACAAGTGTTCATGCGCCCGCAGAAGCCGGGTTTTTTGTTGGGCCATAAGGATGGGCGGTCCTATCTCGCTGCCAGTTTACAATGCTGCTTAAAGCTGCTTCCAGAGGTTGGGTTATGTGGGTTTTAAAATGAGTGCACAATCTTTTAGGATTGGTGCAGCGACAGAAGCGTTCCCATGTGGCTTTAGCCCTAACGAGCTTGTGCACTAATTATTTTTGTCATTTCGGGTAATAAGAAAAGGATTGTCTGGATTGCGGGACCCTCCTTTGTGTACTGGGCAAGGGCGGTTGTAGAGGGATGATGCCTGTATTAGTGTACAGGGAGTCGTGTTGGCCTTGTCCGGATGTCCCGATTTTACATCTAGGGGGCAATGATATAGGGAAAGAGAATACATTAGATCTGCTGTGGGACATCAAGTGGGTGATGTTAAACATTAAAGCGAGATTTGCTGACACGGTTAGGCCTCATGTCCACGGTAAAAAGAAAGATCTGCAGCGTTTTTCCCGCACGCGGATCCGCGCCCCACAGGGATGCATTAACCACCCGCAGGTGGGTAAATACCCGCAGATGGTATTTAAAAGTGATTTTAAAATTTCAGGTGCATAAAAAAAAGTGACATGCTTCATTTAAGAGCGGATCACGCTCCGGATGGCCCCCATTGATCTCTATGGGTGCGGGAGATCTGCTACGCATCTTAAACGTGACTTAATTGGGTGCGGGAGATCCACTGCGGATTTCAAGGCTGGGAGGTGGGGAAAGTACCTGAAGGTGGAGTAAAGTGGGCAAAACAACTCCAGCGGCGGCCATTTTGGATACAGAAGTGGAGAGAGAGAGAAGCAGTATGGCAGCACTGACATGTGACACAGGGAAGCTTGTGACCCTCATGGAGGAGCATCCATATGTGTGGGATCCATCCCATGAACATTACAAGGACCGGAATAAGAGGGAAATGGCTGTAGCCCTGAACTCTGAATGGCCATCTTGGCGTGACGACCAAAAGAAAAAAATGCGTATTTCAGCATGCGTGTGCATGCATGTGTGCATGTGCGTTTGTATGCATGTCATGTGCATGCCGCATACGTGTTTGCAAGGATGCTGCATATTTTCAACATTGCATTTAGTTTAACTTTGAAATAATTATTTTTGCCTTTTTCCCCCTTAATTCTCTGTTGCAGGGGATAAAATGCGAGGGGTGGAGGAGCGCCAAAGACCAGCGGAGGAAGGACTATTTGGCTCTTCCTAAGAGCGGCGCAGGTGGAAAGCCAAAACAGTATCTCTATTTCCACACAATGGGATACCTCCACCGTACAGTAGGGATCAGGCCGTATACAGTCGCACCGACACCTGTTAACCCCTTCTATTCGGGGCTTGTTAAGCAATGGTTTTGGGTAGATGTTAATCTCCATTTCTCAAAAAATCATAACTTTTTGTACTTTTCTCTCAACACTGTTAAATAAGGGTTTGTTTTTGCAAGTTTTCATTGGTACCATTTTGAGATTCATACGACTTTTGGGATAACTTTTATTGTGGTTGGAAAATGCTAAAAATTAGCATTTTGCCTCATTTTTTTAATGTATATTTTTACGCTTTTTAACATGCAGAATAAAAGGGATGTTCAATTTATTGTACGTGTCGTTGCGGAGATAACGATACCAAATAGGTTTTTTTGCTTCTAAATGCTAGTAAGAAAAAAAGAATCCAAAAGTGGGTTTTTTTTACTTTTTTTTTAACCATTTTTATTTTTTGTACATTATTTTGATCTTTTTTTTCACACCATGTGTCCCCGTAGGGGCTTACATCATGTCATGATGATCGCTATGATAAGGCGTTGCAGGACTTCTCTCCTGCAATGCCTTATCAGTTAGTTATTACAGCGATCATAGCCAATGATAATACCGGACGGCTATAGGTGGCGTCCTGTTATCATGGCAACCAGCCGGGCTCTCTGCGATTACATTGCGAGGGCCCGCAGAGATCACAAGGGAGCGCGCTCCCTCTGTAAGCCCTTTCAATACCACGATCTACATAGATCGCGGCAGGTAAGTGGTTAACAGCGGGAGGCAGACTATCAGTGACTACCAGCTCCCTCTGCCATATGGCACGAGATCTCTTATGATCTTGTGCTATCCCTGTGACGTAAGGGTACGTCCAGGTAGCAGGAAGTTCCCCCGCTGCCAAGACCTACCCTGACGTCAAGTGAAGAGAAGGGGTTAAAACCAGCTGCTCTGAGAGGTCAACTACTAATTTGTCATTTCTTCTTCACAGGACAAGTGATAGCTTGCCAGAAATGCTGCAGAGCCCTTCATTAGAGTCAATGGAAGGCAGTGTGGCTTCACCAACCACACCAATCTCAGTGGCTGCAGTTGAAGAACAAGCGGGGAGCTACGGCGAGTCCTCTAGTTCAGCAGCACCAGCGAAAAGACGAAGAAGAGGCAGGCCCACTGCCGCAGAAATTGCTGCAGCAGCTGCTAAAAACGAGATACGTCAAGAGGTCCTCGAGGTGATGCGGAGGTCGAAGGAACCAGTGGACACACTGGAGGCATATGGGCAGTATGTTACTGCATCTCTACGTGCAATGCCGGAAGACATCCGGGTTCAGGTACTGGGATGCTTCTCTTTTACAATAGATATGGCAACGCCACCCAACCAGCCGTATGAGGTCATTGCGTCCGTAGACCAATGCAAGATACGCTTTTTGCAAGGCCAAATAGCGGCTGGGCATCCAGCACCACCTCCACCCACTCCTCAACCACAAAGTCCTTGTGCCTACTATGGCCATCAAGGAAGGGAACATGGTGGTTCCACTGTCTGGCAGCCCCCCACCCCGCATTTTGAAAGGAGCAGCAGCTCTGGCCAAGATTGGGCCCATGAAGTCGCCAGCAGTAATCTAGTATTAACGGGACGTATATACGTTCCGGACGACGTTTGGGCGTGTACGTGATTCGCTGGAAATCAGGTTTTGTCCATTGCTGTGATTTGCACAAATTTGCGCTTGAGCAGGTGTTTTTTCGGTGCGCTTTCGATGTCGCTGCGAAGGCATTAACCCGTTAATTCTGCAGGCACCTGGAGATAGGCGGCTGCAGGCAGGAAGAGTTCTGCTGTGGAAAACTGCAGTGGGCTGCTGCATTTTGCCTGAACCACAAGACACAGCTATGAACCGTCTAATTCCCGCCGCGGAAGCAAGGCCACCGCTGTGGGACACACGCCATCAACATTATAGGAAGGACGCCTTGTGGCGGGAGGTGGCGCAACATGTGCACGCTAAAGAGTGGCGTGCTGCAACAACTGAACAGCGAGCAGAATTCGGTACGTAGTTTGTTATTACAGCAGTTTACTTTGGGGGACGTTAAACGCTTGTATGTTCACCTCTGACGGTTTTGTTAGGCCCACTTTGTTCTACAGAGGAACTGGAAGTCGGCCAGGGACCAATACCGGCGCAAAGCTCGCCAGGCGCAAACCACTGCACAGTTAGGCAAGAAGCCGTATCAATATTCGCATCTGTTGGGCTTCCTGGCCATCCTCATGGATGTAGGGCCGTAAGCGTGTCTTTTTCTATTTAATCTGGATTGCTGTTATGCCATGTGAATTAGTCCGTCATGTCGCCTTTCAGTTCCTGGTCTGTCTGCTGGCAAATGAATTGATTAGAACAGCAATTAGCATGCGCGTTCAATGGCAATGAATACCGCCTTCTCTTGATGCTGCTTTGCCTCATACAGGGTGTAGGTAGTCGTTGTTTGTGAATGTACTGTAAAGTATGTAACGTGTAGCAGTATGCACACACACACACATGTAGACAATTCAACTTTCTGGAGGGTTGTGGCAGTGCTAGCTTGCAGGAATGCAGGGCAAAGCCTTTTCAAATAGACCAACATGCAAAAGTCAATAGCCCCCACGTATCCCCATTGATGAATGCTCTGATTGCGTATGCATAACGCTTGCAGCTAACTATCTGGATACATGGGGTTCCAAGCTGTATTGGCGTGTTGAAGTTGGTGACAGCTCTAATCCGCTTTCTGTTCCTGTTTGCACAAACGCCGGCTACATTTACAAGTGACAGGTATAGTAAAGCGTGTACAACATGGCATTGTGCAGTAGTAATAGGTTTGGTAAAATGGGTTATCAGCGCTGTAGGGTTGTCAGTGAGCAGCGGACTGTTTGCATTATTACAGACCACCTTGTCTCATTAATCAAACATATGTAAGTAATTGCCGAGCTTTACACTAACGACGGGTCCTGCTGCTCCTTGCTGGGCTTTTGCTAACAGCTCTAGCATTTTGGGGATGTGTGTTAGAAGCTACTTGTATACTATGTAATGCATCGACTGCCATCATGGTGTCTCTGGAAGATAGTGTGAAAGTCATAAATTTACACAACTCTTGGCCGCCCATTGTAATGTTGCACTGAGGTTTGTCTTTTGCCTCGAGGAGCTGTCTACATTTCGTTTTGTGCCATTTGCGGCTGGGGCGACAACACTAATGTCTAGATTCGTGTCGAGCCACATAGCATCTGCCTAGTGCTAAAAATGCTGGACTTGTATAGTTAAGGCAATGCTTTAGCCTAGTTGGGACACTTCTGTAGTACTGCTGCGCTAACGGGCAATAACATGTCTGTAAACATTATAGTGGCCAAGTCAAGCACATTGCTATGTCCCTGCTGCGCTGCGTGATATTTGCTGGCAGAATTTCAGTTGCTTTACAGCAAACCTCCATGGTTAGAGTGGATGCCGAGGCAAAATGGCTGGCTACTGGGGTTCCAAGGTCAGACCGCGCATCAGCCGCGGCAATACACACGCACGACTCGACAATCACTCTCACCGTTTGTGACTGCTGGGCGCTTGGTGCATTCACAATACAGATGAGCATGCGTACCCGCTAAGGCAAAATACCCGCTCTAGTTGTGTCTAATCCGAAGAGGTGTAGCTGCCCATTCTTCCAAAAAAAAAAACCCGTTTGCCGTGAGGGTCCGGGGAGCGACGGGGTGGGGGTGGGGGTCTATCTCTCTCTCATCCCCCCCCCCCCACACACACACACACACTTCCCCGCTCCTATCTGCTCACTCATGCAACTTACCACTGCCCCTCGTTGCCACCTGGATCTCTAGAGACGAGCAGCCAGGTACTCGCAGGAAACACGACTCGCTCACGTACTTTGTCTAAGTCAGTATCGTGCGCATCTATAATACATACTTGATTTTTGGTGGTTGACGACTTAATTATTTGCGCGGCTCTATAGGACTGGTCAGCAATACCTCGCTTTTACTCATCTGTAGCGCGGCCAACCAATGCAGCAAGTTTTTAACTAAGACACGTTTGAATATGCGACAGCTATTTCACCGGCCCCCAACCCTCCTGAAAAATACTTCGCTAGCGGTGTAGAGCTGTTACCGTCTAACCTACACTAGGTGAAGGCCAACTTCTGTGTGTGCCTTAAATAATGATAGCACTACATGTCTTTTGTATAGTCGGCATTTACCGTGTCACTGCCACGCTTTGTGTTTGTAACCCACAATACACCGAAGCAACTCATGAGAGCTGCCGCTGGTCAGGTAAGTAGACAACCAAGAGATGTTGTTTCTCCCGGATCATGTCTACGGTTGTGCACTCCGTTATAGCGGGCCCAATGCAGCAGCAAGCTCATAAATAGCAGTTACATGACGGGAGCTGCTAATTCTGCAGGCACAGCTGTTTGAGTCCTCTATGTTATGGATTCTCTTCACAGAAGTTGGAATGCAGTTGCAAAGTGGACAAGAGAAAAATGTATGCCTCTCATCTTTCTGCCCCTTCACCTAAAATGTTCCTCGCCATCCTGGCCCGAAGCGGTCGTAACGGCTAGGTTGCGCCACGGTCCATTCATTAGGAGTACCAGCAACTTACCGCAGAACACACACGGGCAACAAAGCTCCATCAGCACAACTGCAGGGCAAGACAGAAGTGCTCAGTCCAGTCCTCCCCTCCGTGACCAACCCGTTGACAGGCCCCCAATATCAGAGCCTTCATCGGACAGCGACGGAGCATTAGGAAATACAAGTAGAGTATCGCCTGGCCAACGACCTCCACCAACCTCAGAGGCAATTCAGGGTCAGCCACGCAGCCTGTCCCCATGTTCGCGGGTGGACCAGGCTGTGCTCGGCTACTTGCGTGGCAGGGAGGGTACGGACTGGGCAGAGTTGTATTGCGCCTCGCTGGTGCCCAGTTTCCGCGCTCTCCCCCCACACATTATCCCAAAAATGAAAGTGGCCGTGGAGACTCTATTTGAGTCAGTGCTAGGCGCACAGCCAACTGAAGAATGTTTTTGGCTGCTGACGCAATGGAGTCTCCACGGCCGCGGACGTTTCCCTAGGCGAGCTGAGTATGCATCACTATCAAGTGTTAGGGCTGACAACCCCGCAGCACTGGGGAATGAGCCTGTATCTGATTTTTCTCCCTTTTTGCAATCCTTGTTAAGCCCCCAGGTGGCTCCTGCAATTCACGAGGCCTCAACCCTGCCAACAATGCCAGAGGAAATACAGGGTGCCCGCCAACTTCAAGCCACCACTGAGCCGCCACAATCCTCTCCCGTTAATGTTACACCGCCCCCTGTAACTGCGCTGATTACTGCAAGTGAAAAATTTGCCACCCCACAAAATGTACACCAGACGCCAACACCAATGCGGCAGCCAAGGCCGCGACACTGGCATCTGCTGCGTGCCACAAAACTCCAAAGCCATGTTGGCTCTGCGGCACCAAGGCTCACCGCTGCACCACACACGGCTGGGAAACCAACTCCGGGGAAGAGACAGTGCAGCCTAAGCGGCAGGGTGCCATCAAAAAACACGCTGCAATGCCCGGTTGTGCTGCTTTACAAACGGCAGGCCCAGTTGTTCTGGAGGAGCAAGACACAACTAATTTGCCGCCCTCAGGACTTCTGGTGTCTGGTCGTACAACTGGCAAACAGGCCTTTTTTTACAAGGCAAAGCCATGCGCCCATTAGTGTAGGGCATGACGCAAAAATGTACGCCAAGCATGCATACCCGGTCAGATAGTGGGAGTCAAACGGACTGGCCTCATTTTGTAACATTACACTTTTCCAGAAATGCGAATAATGTATTTTTGGTTTCATTGTACAGTTTATCACATGATCATAGTTGTCACTTGCAGTGGTGGCTGGTTTTATGCCGACTGGCAAATGTTTCGTTCTTTCCAATTGTATAGAGTTTTACCCATTTTAGTTGCGACCAAAAAAAAAAAATGTCTTTGATTAAACACATCTTTGTTTTCTGTATAATTAATTGTGTTTCTGGACACACTTGGGGGGGGGGGGGTCTACTTTGATAGCACGGTACAACAACTCTTATGGCTGACCCTAACTGAGAAAGAATAAGCATATTGGCAGCAAGTTACAAACCAGCGAATCACCTGTGGGCAAGATTTCGGTTAATGTCCCACTGTTCTGTCTACTAGTCCATGACCATCATTGCGGCTAAAGCCAGTTAGCATTCATACTTTCATATGTAAAGGATTTTTACATAACCGCTTATCTGGATGTGTAATACCAAAGTGTAACACTTAGCTGCATGCAATCCCTAAGACATCGGCTCCAGCATCACACGGGCGAAGCTTTGCTGCATGTAACGTACAGTCTGAGAACGGTGATTACACTGAGGATGCACAAACACCCTGGACAGTCAGAATCCTATCCAAAGGACATCCTCTAAACTTCCCGTACAATAGATTCTGGCTGCCAACGTTAACACTAGTATTAGTATAGTTTGACCTGCCAGGCAGGAATAATGCATTTCTTTACCCTACTGCTTACGCCTCTCTTGATGCGTATAGACAATAGCGTTAGCATTGCATGAGCGCATAGTTCTTACTGACCAATCATAGGCATGAAGATCAACAGTCCAAACACCAACGGCATTGATAGGCCATACCAGAAGGCAGAAGGCAACCGTCATTATGTACAATTACTACATGTATTTTCATTTCAGTCGTCACCAGAATTACACACATCACACTGAGCCGTTGTGTTGAAGTGGCGACAACCACTTACTGTAATTATAACGTATGTGTGGAGTATGCCTGGCCAACGGAGACATTCTGTGTGAAGAGCGTATTGGAGCACAATGCAAAAAAAGTTACTTATGCCTACAAAACAACTGAGCCCCCGCCCCCTCTCCGCCCCTCGCCACTATTTGCAATGAAAGGAGGCAGGACAGGGGTGGGGCTAAGTTCCAAGAATAGTGAAAATAGTGCAGAGGGGGCGGGAGCTCAGAGCACTGCTCCTGGCTCTTCCAGCCTCCCCCCCCCCCCCCCCCCCCCCCCCGCAGAGAGAGACGACGTATATCAGCCGGCGTGCAAACCCAGCAAGCAACCCTAATAAAGACAACACTAGTAATCCATTCCTCCTCCGTCATAAACATTGAATTAAAAATATTTATTAAAGTAAATCTCTGTCCATAAGGATGTGTGAAAATGTCAAGTTATCAGAAGATCAGAGAAACACAGGATGAGCTCAGCATGAGTATACACATGAAGAATACTGAGACAGCTAGCAGAAAAACTCCTAACGCTCCAGTGGTGGTGTAAAGATCAAGAAAAGAGCTTACTTGGCAGGGGTGCCTGCTCCACGGCGCCCCTCAATGCCAGAAGGCATAAAATAAGGTCAAAACTAGAGATGTTCCCAAGTTAAGATAAATTCATTCAAGATAATGCAACACGTTTCGGCCTTAGATTAGGCCTTGGTCAAGCATACATAACATTTCAATCGACACACACACACACATATATATATATGTATACGGACAATTTGTTAATTACCTCCCAATTCATGTGAGACACATCCGGTTGTGCTACAGCACAAAGTCCAGGCGCGTCTTACGGTAAGGCTCATGTGATCTAGAATGACCACCGTGGAACTCATGAAAGCGCTCCATCGATGGTCAAGTGAGGTGACGGAATGACGTAGGCAGTGTCCCATGGAGTGACGCCTTACGTCCCGCAATGATGGTGATGGAATTGTGTCACGTGTCCTGATGGGATGATCGGGTATGTCACATGGGGCGGCGCGGTGACGTCACTGTGCGCCCCGCAGATAGTAATACCATAATACGCCGTATTACCGTATTTTACTGGATATAGCGTGTCCTAATGGAGGATCCCGTGTGCTAGCAAAATGAAGCCACAATAATGACATAGTGGCGTCGCTGGTTAATCCGTGGGCATAGTGAAGTATTCCCCCGGAAGGTTTAAACATATGTATTAGGATAAACAAGCCGTGTAAGAATATGAATAATAAGGACATTCAATTACATGGACCACTTTAGCAGAAAAATACAATAAAACTCCAATTTCTGCATATCGTAGCAGCAGTACATGTGAGCTAGAAGGGTTTACTCTGTATATTACATAAATAAACCCCCAATATATCCCTTAGTATAGTGGACCATATTGTTTGCATAAACAGATTAAAAATAGAGAGTTTAAGGCCTCATGTCCACGGGGGAAAATCAGGCCCGCTACGGATTCTCCATGTAGAATCCGTAGCGGGTCCCTCCTGCCCCGCGGACATGAGGGCTGAAAAGAAGAATAAATCAGAATAAACTCACCTCCGATCCGCTCCGTTTCTTCTCTTCGCTGCGGCGTCATCTTCTCTCGTCGCGGCCGGATCTTCTTTCTTCGGCTCGGCGGATGTGCATGATGACGTCGGTGACGTGCCCCGCGCATGCGCCGTCCCGAAGAAAAAAGATCCGGCCGCGACGGAGAGAAGATGGCGCCGCCGCGAAGAGAAGAAACGGAGCGTGTGAGTAAATTCCGAATTTTGTCTCCCGCGGATCCGGACGGCTTCGATAGGCTTCAATAGAAGCCCGCGGGAGACCCGCATGAAAATGGAGCATGGTCCAGATTTTTTCATGCTCCATTTTTTTTAAAATCACTTTTATTGACGATCCGCGGGTATTTATCTACCCCGCAGGTGGTCAGTGCATCCCTATGGGGTGCGGATCCGCGCGCGGGAGAAGAGTTAAAATCCGCTGCGGATTTTAATTCTTATTTTCCCCGTGGACATGAGGCCTTATAGATATCATTTTTTTTACTGACTAAACACACATGTAAATTGTTTAGTATCACAATCTGAACTAAAATGATTAAAATCACTATACTTTTTGGAGTTCCTCATTAAGACCGTAGGGGTGTAATGAATTAAAAGGAAAAATATAAACCATCTCATTGGTTCTCAATTTGGTGAATTCGCCCTTCGGGTGATTCTGATGAGAAAAGGGTCAGAGTTGTGGTATGTGGGAAAATGTTTAAAAACGCTGTTTTAAAAAACCTCTTCTGGTATTAGATCCATGTTGGTTGATGCGATTTCGTGGAGAATTTATTGTACGGCCAACATACCGCACATGGCAAGGACATTCGATCAGATAAATGAGGTGTTCTGAGGTACAATTTAGATGTTCTTTGATCTGAAAGGGCGCATTATCAGGTCCGATTTCAACTGACTTCCTTCGATGACAGATGTTATCAAAACATTTGTAGCCCGAAATTCCACCTTTATCGGCTCCTGAGGTCAAGAGGGAGGGGGGAAAAGTTCTTGTTGTGAATAGCTTTTTTGGTTTTTAGCGGTTTTTGGTTTAGGGTAAGATATGTTCCCAATGTCTTACTTCTCCTAAAAATAATGCCTGGGTTAACGGAAAGTCTCTGTTATAAAGGGGGTCACCTTTCAAGATGTTCCAACTTTTTTAGGATATCCCTCAGTTCTCTTTAGAGTTGTATCTCGTAATAAAAGAGGTCAAAGGTGTCTTCAGCCTTCTCTGGGATCTCATTTTTTGTTATAGCTTTTTCTGTATTGATCTTCCTTCTCGTTTAGCCTTTTTTTATAGGTTTCTACGAGAGTTTTTGGATTCTTTTTTTCTTTAAACCTTCCACACAGGATCTTGGCTTGTTCTTTGAATTCCTCGAGGGTTAAACCATTTCTTCCGATATGTTTGAATTGTCCCAATGGGACATTTAGTTTCCATTTTTTCACGTGACAACTTCTAAAATCCAAAAAGCTGTGGGCATCCACCTGCTTAAAATGTGCTTTAGTGCAGATGTTGCTTTCATTGACGTATATATCCAAATCTAGAAATGTGATGTGTGGAGCTGTGGGAACCCGTGAATTCCAAACCCCGTGTGTTTAAATTCAGATTTTGGATGAAATGTTTTACTTCTCCCATGGTGCCCTCCCAAATAAAAATAATACCGTCGCTATAGCGTCTGAAGAACTGGATGTGGGGATCATTGAGCTGTTCTTCAAAGGCCCCCATATATATTGCGTAACATGGCGCACACTTCATCCCCATCGCTGTCCCCTTTAAATTGAATGCATCCATACAATGGGAACAAGGACCTTGGTGAGGAAAACCTTCTCTTTATTGAAATACGTGCTTTATAAAATCAGAAACATGGAGAACGCGTTTCAGCTCAGTTGAGGCTTGTTTACCTCATAAAGAATGTCACAACCTGTTCATTTAACATCAAATTAAAATTATAATCAGCTGATTATTAACCCCTTATAGACAGAGACTTGTTTTACCTGCTGCCTTGTTCCCTTTAGGTCAGCAGTAGCCATACTAAATAAATATATTCAGAGTTTATATGGTTGAAAATACAATGCAGAGACATTTTTGAGAAAAATATATACATATACATACACACACTTAGGGATACATTAACTTGTATCAAATTGAGACCGATTGTATTTTAGAATAAATAAATAGATATTGATCGGACTGACATCAAATTTTCATTAAAATCAGTACATTATATTAAATTCTTATTATTATTGCTAAATATAGATGTTCTAAATAAATTAGTAATTAATCCCTTTATAAATATATCACATTTAAATTTCATATTTATAACGATTGTAGGTTTTTTACTATATGAACCTAATATGTGATATATTATACTAAACATCATAATATGGACATTTATTTTTCAAATTATAATTGTCACAAATGAATAATATGAAGGAAAAAAAATCTCCCATCAAAAATGGAAACCTTACATATTGTATAAAAATGGTAGCCGCATTTCCCGTATTCTACACATCATCTCTAAACTTCCTGTAGATATTGAAGTCATTAATTTACTTAATTTACATAAGTAACTTACAAATCTGTAAAACAATAAGTTATTAACCAAACTAAATTATTTTTCATTAACAATAAGAGAATATCATATTGCAAAAAAAATTTAAAAATTCTCATAAATAGCATAAACACCATGATTTACCTCAAATCCTCACTAGATTTCCCAGATATTATTAATTCCTACATAAACAATCCAAACTAATGTTATGCAAAAAAAAAAAGACTTACTAGATATAAGAGGTCAGTTTTTATATTTCGACCCTTAGGAAACCTAGTATCCAAGGTCCAAATCCAAAAGCTTTCACGTTGGGGTACGGATGTTTTATCCACATTCAGTTTTCTTCTGTTTTTAACTCTTTCATTGCCAAAATATGTAAAACTCTGTATTACCATCGTGTTCCTCTAAAAAATGTCCCCTTTACTTGCAAATAGAAACGGTTTTTGAATTTGAAATTATTATGAAGGATGAACTTTAAACTATCCTAAATAAATTGGTTTTGGTTGGGCGGTATCAGGGTGTTCTTTTGAATACCTTGTATGTGTGGAATACTGAAAATAGAGAGAGCACAGCATACATCCAGGGTGACCCAGAGGTATGTTTTTTTTCCCCAAGTGATTTGTTGTAAAAGGGATATAAGTGGGACGTATCCTTTAGGCTCATCACAAATCTTTGTGTCTGTCGACCTATTGTGAGCCAATACCTGCAATGATAGGTCTCCCCCGTGGTTTTTGAATGGATATGTGTATTTTAGGTAAAATGTTAAAGTTGGCAACTTCAGGGTACTGAGGGGATAGGAAAGAGGTTTCGTCTTTTGTAATGCAATTATTGTGATTCTCTTAATTTGGTAGTGGGATCTTAAGGTAGGGGGTTGTATTGATTAGTGTCTCGTAGGATTCTCCTTGCTTCATCAAGGTAGTATTCTTTATCCATCAATACTAGAGATGAACGAGCACCAAAATGCTCGGGTGCTCGAGACGAACTTTGCGTGATGCTCGCAGAGTTTTTTCGAGTAACGAACCCCATTGAAGTCAATGGGTGACTCGAGCATTTTTGTAGATGACCCATGCTCCGCTAAGGTTTTCATTTGTGAAAATCTGGAAAACCCAAGAAAGTGATGGAAATGACACAGAAACGGATAGGGCAGGCGAGGGGCAACATGCAGGGCTGCATCTCAGGCTCCGAGGTCCCACTATTAGGCCATAATAGCAGCAAGAGTGAGCCCCCCCCCCCAACAATTTTTACTTCGGACAAACCCTCATTAACAAGACACATCTTAGCTAAGCACCACATTACCTCCAACCAAGCACAATCACTGCCTGCGGGTCACACCGCTGCCTCTTCTCCAGGGTTACATGCTGCCCAACACCCCGCACGACCCTGCGCCCCGCAGAGCATACAAAAGTGTCCCTGCGTAGCCTTCAGCTGCCCTCATAGCCACACCACCCTCATGTCTATTTATAAGTGCGTCTGCCATGAGGAGGAACCGCAGGCACACACTGCAAAGGGTTGGCAGTGCCAGGTAGCGACCCTCTTTAAAAGGGGCGGGGCAACAGTCCACAATGCTGTAGACAATCAATGAGAAATCCAATCCTGTGCCACCTCCGTCAGGAGCTGCAAACATGGGCATGAGTTACATAGCTATGGGGAATCCATGTGCCCACACAGTATTCATTCTGTCTAGGTTTCGCATAGCTCAATCGACACCGCAAGGGGAAAGCCGTCTGCGCTCTGCCCCCTACCCAAGTCAGTCAGTGTCTTTCTGCCAGACAGGTCAAACACCGCGATGGGAATTAAGTGTGCATCAACAGCATAGGTGGGTCCTAGGCAACCCAAGACATGAACAATAAATAAATCAGAGCGGTCAAACATGGCAGACTTGCACCGCGCCGAGGACACAGGCCTCAGCCCACACCCTCAGCAAACGTGGACATGAAGCGGACTTTGATGCTAGTTCATCTGCGATGGGCTCATTAAATCAGTTACCTTTCCTTTTTCCCGCTCCAATGACTGGATTAGCCATGAAAAAACTTCCCAGCCCCAACCTGGCGCAGTTGCAGTTCCCCCGGGACATAGGCCTCGGCCAACAGCTTCAGCAATCGCAGGAAGCGGACTTTCACTGCACCCAGGACATAGGCCTCTGCACAAACCCTCAGCAATCGCGGGCCTAGAGCGGACTCCAATGCTAGCGTAGCTGTGAACATCTCATTAGCGTTGTATCGCTCCTCTTGTTTATCCCAATGCAGTGCCCCGGATAGCTGAGGTAACGTGAGATAAAATACAGATTGGCTTCGGCCCACACTGCATGCCCTAGTCAGGCTGGGTTTTTTTCATAGTCACAGGCAGGTACAACTCCGCTATGGGAAGTCTGTGTGCACCCACAGCATGGGTGGCTCCCTGGAACCCACCGACAGTACATAAATCCCATTGGAGTGCCCCGGATAGCTGAGTTAACGCGAGATAAAATACAGGTTGGCTTCAGCCCACACTCCATGCCCTAGTCAGGCTGGGTTTGGGGGGGGGGGGGGGGCAGATACATAGAACACCGCGATGGGAAAACATAGTGCACCCATACTATGCACAGACCTCTGTAATATTTCTGTAGCAAAGGTATAAGCTGACCCCACTAACAGTTATGTTGCAGATGTCTAGGTAGACCTCAGTAACATTTCTGCAGTTACAGTATAGACAGACCCAAGTAACATTTCCGTAGCAGCAGTATAGGCAGAGCCCAGTATTAGTAACATTTGAGTAGTAACAGTATAGACAGACCCCAGTAACATTTCAGTTGCAGCAGCATAGGTAGAGCCCAGTAACATTTCTGTAGCAGCAGCATAGGCAGACCCCTGTAACATTTATGTTGCAGAAGTATAGACCGACCCCAGTACCATTTTTGTAGGTGCAGTATAGGCAGACCCCATTACCATTTATGTAGAAGTATAGGCAAACCCTAGTAACATTTCAGGAGCAGAAGTATAGGCAGACCGAAGTAACATTTCTGTTGCAGAAGCATAGGCAGGCCCCTGTAGCATTACTGTGGCAGAAGTATAGGCAGGCAGACCTGAGTGACATTTCGGTAGCAAGAGTGTAGGCCAACCCCTGACACATTGGTGTACCATGAGTGCAGGCGAAGGCCATAAAAAGTACTTGGATTACAGTGTAGGCGAGGGCCCAAAAAATTTGTGTACCAACAGTACAAATGTACCCCAGAAAAATTGCTCAACCGAGAGGGCAGGTGAAACCCATTAATATTTTAGCTCACTGTGGCTTAATTTGTAACAGAGCCTGGAGGCAGCCCTGTTAAAAAAATTGGTCCATGTTGAAGTTTTAATGCTTTAGTTAGAAACGTAGAAATATTGTTTAAAAATAGTTATAAGAGCCTTTTGGGCCGCAGAAAAATTGGCAGTTCAGCGTGATGACAATGTTTCAGGAGGAGGAGGACTAATATCATACACAGATTGACAAAGGTAAATGTCCCTTTTTTTCCGGTGATAGAGAACTATGCCTGCATCCACGGTTGCAGCGAAAAGAATCTTTAGGTATTGCTGCTCTCCGCTGGTGGAGAAGAAAAGTCTGGGGAAATCCAGGCTTTGTTCATCTTTATGAGTGTAAGCCTGTCGGCACTGGCAGTTGACAGGTGGGTACGCTTATCTGTGATGATTCCCCCAGCTGCACTAAAGTAATGGAATAGAGAAAAGTCAGGACAGCGCTCCTCTTTCTGACATCAATATGACCGATAACAATAGAGTAATATATAAATGTATAACTTACCCGGTGCAGGTGAAGAGCGCCCCCCAGGAGAGTGAGGGACCCCCCACCTATCACCTCCAAGTCCTTGAAATAGGTAAGGACGCGCCAGGTGAATAATGTAATATTATAGAATCAATCGGTATAAACTCACCTGGTGCCTGACGGGGAAATCAGCCTGATAAACCCCGTCGGCACCGATGTCCAGGAAGACTTTGAACAGGTTCTTTTAATCCCACATCCGCAGCAAGACGGAGAGCAGCAAAAAATTCAGCAAACAAGCACCTGCGGGTGCTTAATGAACCGCAATAATGAGAAGAAAAAAAGGCTGCTTTTGCGCTCGTCGGGATAAAAGACGAAGGGTGTAAATATAATTAATTTACATAGATGAGAGCTCTCATCTATGTAAATAAATATAATTATATTTACACCCTTCGTCTTTTATCCCGACGAGCGCAAAAGCAGTTTTTCTTTTCGTTATTGTATCTCCAAGTCCTGGTTACCAAAACATCATCCATTAGATCATCAAAATGTGGGACTTACATTCCAATATGGGCCAATCCCTGTCTCTCTGACCATGTTGGTTCACCTGTGTAGAGCAAGTGCATGCGTTTCAATAAGTGCGCGGTGTAGCCCATGGGACTTCCGGGTCTCGGCTGCCGCACGTGACGTCAAGACGTCCTGGCCGCAAAGAACATACATCATGAGAGCAGTGCGGGGACTTCCGGGTATCGGCTATTGTGTCTGATGTAATAACGCAGGTGTGTCCTGGTCATGTGACCGCATATTGAGTTTGTGCGTTGCTATGGGAACACAGTAGACCCGTGTTTCTTCTGGATAGTATCCGCTGCATATAGCTTCTATTCTAGACCACCACGGGTATAGGGAGAGGGAAAGCCCATAGTAGGATATATAGTAAGGAAACCAGGAGTGCAGGTAGTGTTTTCTAAAACCCACCAGCCCAGGGCTCTCTATAGATATATGTGCTTAGATATTTGGTGGGGCCCAGCTGCACTAAACACCCTCTCTGACAAGACGCTTGCGGCAGGGCAAGCAAGCACCTCCAGGGCATACAGCGCGAGTTCGTGTCACGTGTCCAGCTTTGACACCCAGTAGTTGTACGGAGCAGAGGCGTCACGGAGGACAGTGGTACGATCGGCTACGTACTCCCTCACCATCTTTTTACAGTGCTCCCTCCGACTCAGCCTTGACTGGGGAGTGGTGACAGTCTTACTGGGGAGCCATAAAGCTGGCAAAGGGCTTGGAAAGTGTTCCCCTGCCTGCGCTGAACATGCTGCCTGATCGCGCCTCCCCTGCTACTTGGCCTTCGGAACTGCGCCTTCTGCCGGTAGCGCTAATCAGATGGGAGGTTTACCATCAGTTTGTCCACCAGGGCCCTGTGGTATTGCTTTACTCTCGAACCCCTTTCCTCTTCGGGAATGAGAGTGGAAAGGTTCTCCTTATACCGGGAGTCGAGAAGGGTGTACACCCAATAATCCGTAGTGGCCAGAATGCATGTAACGCGAGGGTCACGAGAAAGGCAGCCTAACATGAAGTCAGCCATGTGTGCCAGGGTACCAGTACGCAACACATCGCTGTTCTCACTAGGAAGATCACTTTCAGGATCCTCCTCCTCCTCCTCGTCGTCCACAGGCCATACACGCTGAACAGATGGGAGGCAAGCAGCATGGGTACCCTCTGCAGTGGGCCCAACTGTCTCTTCCCCCTCCTCCTCCTGCTCCACCCCCTCCAAAACGCGCTGAGATATAGACATGAGGGTGCTCTGACTATCAAGCGACATACTCTCTTCCCCCGTCTCCTGTTCCGACCGCAAAGAGTCAGCCTTTATGCTTTGCAGCGAACTTCTCAGTAGGCATAGCAGAGGAATGGTGACGCTAATGATTGCAGCATCGCCGCTCACCATCTGGGTAGACTGCTCAAAGTTTCGAAGGACCTGGCAGATGTCTGCCATTTAGGCCCACTCCTCGGTAAAGAATTAGGGAGGCTGACTCCCACTACGCGCGCCCATGTTGAAGTTGGTATTCCACTATTGCTCTACCGGTCGGCTGAATGCTTCAGCTAGGAATAATGGAATAGGACCCCGATTGTATTTTGATGGTTTTCGGAACTGTGGCCATGATTAAGAGGGTCGGCCGGGGGCATTCATATTGTGCCGGTAGAGGCGAAATTCTTGGGCCGGGGCTAAATTCTTGGGCCGGGGCTAAATTCTTGGGCCGGCGCTAAATTCTCGGGCCGGCGCTAAATTCTCGGGCCGGCGCTAAATTCTCGGGCCGGGGCTAAATTCTCGGGCCGGCGCTAAATTCTCGGGCCGGCGCTAAATTCTCGGGCCGGCGCTAAATTCTCGGGCCGGCGCTAAATTCTCGGGCCGGGGCTAAATTCTCGGGCCGGGGCTAAATTCTCGGGCCGGGGCTAAATTCTCGGTCCGGGGCTAAATTCTCGGGCCGGGGCTAAATTCTTGGACCGGCGCTAAATTCTTGGTCCGGCGCTAAATTCTTGGACCGGCGCAAAATTCTTGGTCCGGCGCAAAATTCTTGGACCGGCGCAAAATTCTTGGACCGGCGCAAAATTCTTGGGCCGGCGCTAAATTCTTGGGCCGGCGCAAAATTCTTGGGCCGGCGCAAAATTCTTAGACCGGCGCAAGACGGACCAAAGCGAAAGCATTTGCCAAGAATGTTTTCATTGTTGGAGGAGGAGGAGGGGGAGGGTTTAGAGGAGGTGGCATAGACCGCCGCAGATACCAGAACCGAGCGGCGGTTGACATACACTGTACAATTATTGGCCTGCACTTGGAGGCTGACAGCGGTACTGTTACGCACACTGTAGGCCCAAAAAATTTTACACTGGCCTGCAAAGCCTAGCTGGTTAATAGTGAGCCACTACAAGTCACAGCAGCCAGAGCAGTAATGCACACGGTCACAGGTAGCCCTAAGCAGGAGCTTTTTTGGGGTACTTGTTGACAGTATTCTACACTAGCACTTTCCCTGCCTCACCAATACTTCCCCTATACTCTGTATAATTGGCTGCAGACTGAGAACGCAATAGTCTGCAGAGTCCAAGATGGGGGAAAAAATTTGGTGCAAAACTGCTCCTAGCAGCCACAACAGTAATGCACATGGTAAGATGTGGCCCTAAGAAGGACCGTTGGGGTTCTTGCAGACGCAAACAGTAGCCTAACACTCTCCCTATAGCACCAGCAGCACTATCCCTAATCTCTCCCAGCGTGTGTCTAAGGCGAGCAGCGGCGGGACTGCTTTATATACTCCGCGGTCACTTGATCTCGCCAGCCACTCACTGCAGGGGGGTGGGATAGGGCTGGTACGTCACAGGAGGAAGTTGTAATGCCTTCCCTGCATGTCTATTGGCTAAAAAATGGCGCTAAACATGCAGGGAAGGAAATGGAATTGACTCGAGTACCGCGTGGTGCTCGTCTCCAGTAATGAGCGTCTCGAGTACCCTAATACTCGAGCGAGCGTGAAGCTCGGACGAGTACGTTCGCTCATCTCTAATCAATACTATACTATGCCTCCACCCTTATCGGCATGTTTTATGACCAAATATTATTAGCCAAGGTTTTTCTAGGCATCTTTGCGGGCGCTAAGGTTCACCTATTTTGGGTGGTAGTTATTATTTTAATTATTTTTTGTTAGTAGTCTGAAGTGTTCCAGGACTTGATAGTAAATGGTTGTGATAAAAGGGCCCTTAGTCTCTGTTGGATAAAATTTACTCGGCAGTTTTGAGTTGTCAGGGG
Organism: Eleutherodactylus coqui; assembly: GCF_035609145.1. Taxonomy (NCBI): domain Eukaryota; kingdom Metazoa; phylum Chordata; class Amphibia; order Anura; family Eleutherodactylidae; genus Eleutherodactylus; species Eleutherodactylus coqui. Next base: position 16,860,674 of record NC_089839.1, on the reverse strand, counting down.
TTTCTTTACATGGGTAGTATCCCTACTGGTAGGGTCATCTGGGAGTTCCACATATTCTGTGACTCCGCTTGGTGGCCCTCCTGATTAATTTTATTTTTAATAATACCTCTTTAAAGTGAGTTTTCTGACAAAACGGTTGAGATCTACAAAAAGCTTAAAAAGGTCAGGGATCACTGGATGGGCTGAAGGACAAACCCCTGGATAAGATATCCGCTTCTCCTTGTTTTAAAGTATACCCGGAGATGTTAAAGATTTCCAGCTTTAACGCTTCAACATTGGAGATTGGATCATCCGGGTTGTTTTGGGGTGTTTTTGGTTTCTGATGTATTTTTCTAACTGCCATTTTCCCCCTTCTGCCTCTTTTTCTGGTCTGCAGTAGGGTAGTGTCTTGTTCGGTGATTGGTAAAATTGGGTTATTTTCGAGCAGCCATTGGGTTGTTTCCATTGGTTTTGGGCAATAGTTTCCCTTTGTGGATTAGGGACTGTGCAGAACTTCTGGTGACTCGGATATTGTTTGTAGGCCCCTTGGTCACTGGTGACCGAGGGTTTCGTTCTTCCTTAAAAAAGGCATCGGCGAGGAGTTTAAGGTTATTGTTCTAGTTGTATTGTTGGTGATCTCAAGTGGCGCAACCAATGGAGTGGTCAGAATTTGTATTCAGTCTAGGGGACATTTGCTCCCTATTTTGTAAAAAATTGATCAGATCTGACGGACTTCCTGGAATATTCTCCATGGTGGGGGGGGGATCAATGAGGCATGAGTGTGTATTTACGGAAGGGGACAGGTTTATAAGAGAATTCCTGGGGTTTTCTGTGGTTGTCAATACAGTTGCCAGAGGATTGGTTAACAGAGTTGTTTGATAATGTTATGTTGTTCAAAAGCGAAAGACTCTGTAGGGCCATTAGAAGGCAGGGTGGGAGGAGTATTGTCTGATACCTTAGGATTATGGACAATTTAAAAATAATCCAGTTGTTTATCGTCTTCGATCAGTAATCGTGACAGGGTTTCTGTTCCGTCTATTATCCCGAGTAAGATTCTTTGGGAAATGTCTAGATGTTGGCTCAAAATGGGAAAAATTGTTGTGGTATCTATTTTGTCTACTGTATGGTCTCTGAAAGGACTGGACGAATGAGTATCATTTGTAGATCCCAAAAGGAGTAATAAAATGATCATATTGATTATCCTGGGAACCTTGATGGTGATAGTAGTCTGTATTTTGATCGCGGACTCTTGTTAGTTGTGTGTATTGCGGGACCGAAGAGGTGGCCCTACATGCTGATTGGTATTTCGTTTATTTAAATTGGTATTTTTATATTCGGGTCGTGTAGAGAATTTATATTCCCAAGGGATTTAGATTTTTATCATTTATATCCCTTTGCTGTCTCAGTATTCTCCTTGTTCTCTGGTATATACATACCTAGAGTCACTCCTTGACGCTCTCCCGAGGGGATGTTATCAGGACCAGTGCTATTACATGTCGGAAGCCTTGTTGGATATCATTGAAACATCTAAAATCGATTTTATTCGCCCACCGGGATCTACTAGATGCATTAGAACACCCCCCCCCCCCCCCATGGGTCCTGCTGCGCCCGGGTGAGTCATCACCTTATATATATTTCCACTCATTACTCTCTGCCATTGAAGCGCTCTTGTTCTGAATCTTGTTTTTTATCCTTACGGATCCTCAATGGGTAAACACATAGGCTTCCAATCGCAGTCCCTAAAACTGTTGGTAGGAGTTAGATAAGTAGAATCTGAACGCAAGAACCAATAAACTGTCTACGAGTAAACAAAAAGGGCTGCATGATGTTGAATAGTTGCAACAAGGTAGATGGATGACTGAATAGGACTATTGTTACCTGATGAGGTTGTGCAAGGTTATAACACTCTGAAGGACTTATCAAAAAGAGCAGAAGTCTCCTCAATAGATAAGCAGAGTTTCGGTGGGGAGAACGTAAATAAAGGCCAGGTGAAGGCGTCAGTATGGCGCTGAAACGTTGTCATCTTCACCATCTCCTGTCTCCAGCTCCTCTGTCAAGCCCGTCGACATCCCTTTATTCCTGCTGACTAAATACTAACAATAACGTTGGACAGATATGGAACCATGGTCATGCAGAACAGAATTTTATAATGAAGTCACATATCTTATAGAAGTGTGGTGCGCACTGGGAATGTGAGGCGGCGGTGGAGGACAGAATATAAAAAACTATAGAGTCTTAGTATGCCACTTTGGCTACCCGTTGGTCGGGTAGGGTGGTAAAATAATAATTGTTCATGACACCAGTGCTAGGTCAGGCCGAAACCTGATACGGGCAAAAATAAAGGAGGGGGATGTACTCCCTTCTCTTGGAGGGTGGTGTAGTATGCAGGGCAGATGTTAAGTGGTGAGAAGGGACCTCCAGGAGTCCAGTAAACGGTTAAACAAATAAACAGGAGTTTATTTCATGGAGAGGTCTTCAGTGAATTATAATCATACAGTTCAGTACTTGTTACTTCTTCACGCACATACAGGCACCACTTCTGTATGTATCATAAGGTAGGTATTTACAGGCAGAGACATCTGGATTCCTCTCAATTCACAGGTAGGTACATGCAACTCATCTGTCCCCCTTACTTTACACGTCTGCTGTTCTCTTATGCTTTTGTATCTATAGATCTCCTTTTCTCCTGTCTTCCTCTCCCTCTTTAGCTATCCTTCTGTAAGCTCTTCCTTCTCTAAGCTGTAGTATATATAATCTGTCTTTATAGCTTTCTTCTCCTACTACAATTCTTCTTTCTATATCTTTCTTCTATTTGTCTTCCTAGATCTTTTCACAATCTTTCCTGTTCCTTCCTACATCTTTGTCTTCTCACCGCACTGCAATCCTCCTTTTCTCTCCTGCTCTGATCTTGTGTCCTCTCTCTTCATATACTAATCCCTAACTGCCCACTGCCACTTGTAGCTTATGGAGACTTGAATTTATCTTCCCCTGCGGGCTCTGGCGCTGCTAAGCAATCAACACACCAATCATTGGCTCCCTCATCCCTAACTGTCCTGCCATCCAATCTCTAGTCTGTTGCTGAGTTGTCCACTGACCAGTGGGAATGAGGGAATTGACAGCCAATAAGGGACACCGTTGGTTGCCAGGCAGATTATACAGATGGCCACTGACATGTAATAAATACTTTTAAAGACAGACATACACATTAAATAAAACTGACCACATCCACTGTTGTAGAGCCCAACTCCTGCAGAGGGCAATAAGAACAGCAAGTTTATACAATTCGGTTCTGTATTCAGCGTTACATCATCACCATAGTAACACCCTTAGCAGAAAGCTTAATTACTATTAATATATTGCTGTTGAAAATTTATGTTCACCATATGCAGAATACTAGGGTCAAGGAAAAGATCAGAGAATAGTACTGCGGCTGGCATATGAGAGCGCACAAAGACTTCCCATTGCTGTGCTCAGAGCTGATGGCCTAGGTATACCACCAAGGGCCACCGGGGTCGCACCGACGGCCATGTTGCAGTTGGTATTGTACAATCGCTCTATGGTGTTCGTAAAGCCTGGCCAACATGTGCAACGTGCGTGGGCACGTTGCACAACAGTCGGTGCACCGGCAGCTGGAAGTGATGTGGCAGTGTCCTGAGGGTGGCAGCATCTGTGGTGGACATTCTAAAATGTGCGCACATGGGACGCACCTTGCTGAGCAGCTCAGACAAATGGGGGTAGTTTTTAAGGAAGGAGTAACATTTGCAGTCCTCCTTGTTGCACCTGTAGCTACCCGCTATATTGGAGAGGTGGTGTTCGGTGACCCCAGTACATTTATTTGGTCCTCTTAACTTACTTGGTGCCAAACACGGTTTCAAAGCTTTGCTTTCCTAAATATTATACAAGGTGCCGGTGGGATTAATGGTCAAATATGGGTCTTATAGAAGAACCGATCAATAGGTTTTCAGAATCTTCCTGATGGTTGAGTGAGAAGAATAATAAGTAGTGATAAAACAGAGGTTGAATGTTTCTCGATCTTCACTCCTTTCCCTTTTTTTTCTCGAGGGCTTCCATTTGGGATTCCCTTTTTGCTCTATTAGATGCTGTCGGGATCAGATGGTGCGGATATCCCTCCTCTTAATCATATTACTCTGGGATACAAAATCTTTCTTGTATAATTACACCGTAGTCTTTAGGATTGACCACCTAGTATACTTGTTATCCATTTATTATAGTGAGAGCTTTTATACATAGTCGGCTGTTTGTTTCTGTGCATTTACCAAAAAAAAAATAAAAAAAATTTGCTGATCATTTTCTTCCTCTCCCGGTTTAATACAAGATCTAAAAGAAACTAATATCTGATGACCTTTTACCAGAAAAATCTAGGTTTAAATCATTATTCTTTAATTAGTTAAATCCTTACAATCTCCCATCGGGCCGCCCAGATAAAGAACAATTCAGCAATAAGTCTGTCCATATAATTAATCATTTTCTGTCATTGCTGGGTGTTTCTCAGATCCTATACACATATTTGCCCATCCGGCGCCCCTCGCTGATCCCGCATCGGTTTAAAAAATATAGTATTGAAAGAAAAATAATTCTTTAAAATGAACAGAAGCTCTTTAAAAAAATACTTTCATTTTGTTGGTATATTCTGAGTTCAGGCAGCGAGGCGCTCAGAGCCAGTCCTCGTGTGGAATATCTGACTATAGGGACATAATGTCTGTGCGGCCAAACTATATGATGATGGCCATTCAATATCTCCTTAAAATGTTAAAGTGTCTTTCAAATAAGAGTTTAGTAACAAGTCTGGAGTGTGATGAGGTATCAGATTTTGTACCCAGAGTCGTTAGGCCATCAGCCATTTTGTTTTATGTACCTTGGCTTATATTCAGCAATCCATTTGGTATCCACTAGATAATCCCTGAATAGGTGGAAAGGAGCGACTGGTTTAGCAGCTTTTTCCCCAGCCTGTCAATATGTTCATGTAGGAAAAGCCTTGTCTCACCTGCCTGGACAAGAGCTGTGCTGTGATGTAAATAACCCCCCATTCTCTCTCCCACCTGTATGTGTTGGGTGGTATTAGCATGAGGATGCTGACCCTGCAGGTGTTAATTAAGTTTAGGAAAACTTGTATTAATTTCCTCTTCCAGACTAGACGGGCCGAAAGAATCCATACTGAGGAAATCTTTAATAAGAACATTTGGTGGTGTGAAGGTCCCAGCCGCATATGATTTAGATTTTCAAAATCGTGTGTCCCAGACGGACAAAACGCATCCACTCACGGTGCGCTAAGTGCTCAGGAACCCTTTCAGATTACGGAACCCCATCACTGGTTGGGATTGCACCTGTCCGTTTGGTACTCACATGTAGCTAAAATCATAAATAGAAATATGGCGGGCATATCCTCACGATCGGAGGCTCTCCCGCCGAGATATGACCAAACATAAATAAATATGATTCCTCAGAGCTCCTACAAGACCAACCCTCCATTCTCTGTATGACCTCAGAAGGGGCGGAGAGGAGGTGTGTACTAGGGACCCTTTAAAATGTGGGCCCCCTCAGGTCCCATTGGTGGATCCACGGAGCTATACTGCGGTATATGGACTTTCCTATGTTCTGGCTCTCCGCCGCCCAGACCCCATTGGGCCGTGTATCCAAAGATCTGGTAACTTTCTTTTAATTTCTCCAGTTTTATTTTAAATCTGCTGAGTGTGTATCCTTACTGTATTCCTTATTCTCCCAGGTAACAACCTTTTTTCTTTGTACATTCTGTATGTATTGCACTGCTAGACCTTTTCTAGAATAAAACTACAATCAGTTCAAGCCTTGTCCGTTTTAACAACGAACCATAATACTCCGGAGATTGTGTTAATTTATAGATCGGGTCCAGTGCCCGTGAACATTGGTGGTGGTGGCAGCTGTGTATGGGTATTGTACAGCTCTAGAGTGCGTTGGAACGGATCAGGCGGTGATTTGAGCTTTCGCTTCGCATGCATGCAGAAGCCCCGAGGAAGGTATCCCTATACGATACCGATAGGTATCGTCCCCCTCTCCCTCTCCCGTGTCTGGTACGTGACATGGAGGACATCAATATATTGCGAAAAGTTTCTAGTCATATAGTCAATTTTGGATGTAATAGGCTGTGTCCTTAAGGGGTTAAGAAGATCAGTGTGTCTTCCAATCAGCACAAGTTCTCAACCTATTGCTAAAAGGTATGTTCACCATATGCAGAATACTAGGGCCAAGAAAAAGCTGTCAAAAGATCAGAGAACAGTACTGCGGCGGGCATATGAGAGAGCACAGAGACTTCCCATTGCTGTCCTCAGAGCTGATGGCACAGGTGTACCATCAGGGGCTGCCAGGATCACAGCGGTGACCCAGCCCCTGCGCTGAGGGGACCCAGAGGCCGCCCTCCACCATATGCAAGCGCACATGTAGTGCAAGTTTTTCCGCACATGCAGATGGCATTTTGGGTAGGCCATAAATGATGGGATGAGGAAAATGCTAGAAAAGTGGGGTCATCCCCACTATCTGCATCTGACTGGGATGCAATCAGTGCGCAGCCTCCCTGCAGTAAACCTCCTGCGGCCTCAGGATGATAAAGATTTATTGTGCACTTGAAAAAACTTTTTTTTTGTACAGGACGCTGCGGGATCAGCGGGACGGGGTGACCATGGGACGGGGCAGAAAGAGAGAGGAGACTTTGGTGGTTTACGTTTTACACTGACCAACTAGACGCTAAACTACTATACTGATCACACACTACAGATCCGAGCTTTACCAAGCCAACTATTTTATACTTGTATCACTGTGTACATTCTAACGATCTTCACCTTTATCTGACAGTTTAATGACTTGATTTATCCTTTAAAACTAACCAGTAGCGCACAGACAGCGTCTTGGGTCGGCCATAAATGATGGGATATTCTAGGAGATACTTAAAACACTATGAACAAAAAAAAACTTCTGCTCCTTACTAACAATCTAAGCATCTATGTAACATTTTAAACATTTCTGCAAAACTACAAAATTGGCCATTTAATGAACCAAACTATTTGCTTCTGAAGTGTCTAATACATGGCTGCACAAACTCGAAGCTGTTAGAAGATCACAGAATACAAGTCTTCCATTCAACATTATTAAGTCTAGAAAAGGCGATCAGAAGATCAGAGAATAGTATTACAGCTGGCTTCATGAGATCAGGACTGCCCATTGCTATCCCCAGAGCTGATGGTCAACTGAAAGAAATCGTAAGTACTAAAAAGGAGGGGCGTGGCCTATTCAGCAAAGGAGTAAGATGGGACAAATGAGTAAGATGGGACAAAGGTGAGCTCTGCACACTGGCGGCATAATCCACGCCATCGGGCACTTTATAAACAACTATATAATGCATCATACACCGTGGATAACTCCCTCTACAGAACCTGCTGCTAACGGCTTCTCTATAGTCAGATTGGATATTAGCTGTGCTGCGACAACATCTATGAAACTAAATAAACACTTCTACAAAACTACAAAATTGTCCTAAAATAAACCATAATCAAACATACATAAATCTTCTCTCCAACCGATAAAATAATTCCTTTGTGGTGCCAAATGAAGTATTCAAATGTCCCCCATGTAGCTGCTCCACAGACTGTATGAAGGCTGTGTTACGGTACTCTGACCGCAGGACCCCGCGCCGCCCTGCACGGTAACACTCTGAGCTGTTAGAAGATCAGAGAATACGATGCATCTTACAATCCGCTCATGAGCTTCTCCTAAGCTATTGCTAAAACATAGAATTAGGGGATCCACATACTCTGATTAACAGCTAAGAAGAAGATATCAGAAGATCAGAGACACCATTGTATCTTCCAACCGGCAAGGAAACAGGTTGGCTTATATGAGAGCACACGGCCTTCCCATGGCAATCCCCAGAGCCGATGAAGGAAAAACGATTTTGAGTCAATTGAAAGTCTCCTAATACTTGTCAGGTGGTGACGGAGTCTTGCTGGGGAGCCATAAAGCTGGCAAAGGCCTTGGAGAGTGTTCCCCTGCCTGTGCTGTACATGCTGTCTGATCTCTGCGCCTCCCCTGCTACTTGGCCCTCGGAACTGCGCCTTCTGCCGCTAGCGCTGTCAGATGGGAAGTTTAGCATCACTTTGTCCACCAGGGTCCTGTGGTATAGCATCACACTCGAACCCATTTCCTCTTCGGGAATGAGAGTGGAAAGGTTCTCCTTATACCGGGGGTGGGCTGAGTGCTTCAGCCAGGAATAATGGAATAGGACCCCGATACTATTTTGTTTTCGGAACTGGGGCCATGATAAAGAGGGACGGCCGGGGGCATTCGTTTTTTGCCGCTAGAGGTGAAATTCTTGGACGGGCACAAGATGGACCAAAGCGAAAGCATTTGCCAAGAATGTTTTCATCGTTGGAGGAGGGGGAGGGTTTAGAGGAGGTGGCATAGACCGCCGCAGATCCCAGAACCGAGGAAGGACCCGCAATTCTAGGTGTGGGTAGGACGTGTGCGGTCCCAGGCTCTGACTTGGTCCCAGCCACCACCAAATTCACCCAATGTGCCGTCAGGGAGATATAGTGGCCCTGCCAGTACTTGTCCACGTGTCCGTGGTTAAGTGGACCTTCCCAGTAACCGCGTTGGTGAGGGCACGATTGATGTTGCAGGATACGTGCTGGTGTGGGGCTGGGACGGCACACCGGGAAAAATAGTGGCGACTGGGGACTGAGTAGCGCGGGACCGCCGCCATCATGTTTTTGAAAGCCTCCGTTTCCACAACCCTATACGGCAGCATCTGCAGGCTGATAAATTTGGCAATGTGCACGTTTATTGCTTGAGCGTGCGGGTGTGTGGCGGCGTATTTGCGCTTGCGCTAACGACATCTGGGCGCTGCGCTGAGATTGCTGGATGGGGACGAGGACAACGGAGGTGAGGGTGTGGGTGCAGGCCGGGAGGCGCTCCTGCCTGTGTCCTGGGAGGGGGGTTGGATCTGAGTGGCAGGTTGGGGCACAGGGGGAGAGGCAGTGGTGCAACCCGGAGGCGGTGAACGGCCTTCGTCCCACCTTGAGGTGCTTGGCCATCATATGTCTACGCATGCTGGTGGTGGTGAGGCTGGTGGTGGTGGCTCCCCGGCTGATCTCGGCGCGACACAGGTTTCACACCACTGTTCGTCGGTCGTCCGCGCTCTCCTGTTAAAAACATCCACACTTTTGAAGACCTAGGCCTCTGCAGGGTGGCATGGCGCGAGGGGGTGCTTTGGGAAACAGTTGGGGGGAGTCTTCGCTCTGGTCCTGCCTCTACCCCTGGCCACCCCACTGCCTCTTCCAACCTGTCCTGCTGCTGTACTTGCCTTCCCCTCTGAAGACCGGTCCTCAGTTGGCTTAGCGAACCAGGTGGGGTCAGTCACCTCATCGTCCAGCGGCTCTTACTCCGAATCCTGTGTGCTCCTCCCTCGGACTTACTGCCCTTACTACTACCTCACAGGTAGACAACTGTGTCTCATCATCATCGACCTCCTAACCCACTGAAAGCTCTTGAGACAGTTGCTGGAAGTCCCCAGCCTTGCCTTATCAACCGGACACCGGGAGCTTTGCAAAGGTTGGGCATCGGTCACGACAAACTCCTCAGGTAGGAGAGGAACCATTTTTTCCCAATCAAGGCAGGGGCCCGAGAACAGTTCCTGGGAGTCTGCCTGCTCATCAGAATGTGTCATTTTCATGGAGTGAGGAGGCTGGGAGGAAGGAGGAGCAGCAGCGAGAGGATTCAGAGTTGCAGCAGTGGACGGCGTAGAAGACTGGGTGGTCGATACATTGCTGGATGCATTTTCTGCCATCCACGACAGGAGCTGCTCACTTTGTAATAAAGGTCTACCACATGGACCCATAAATTGTGATATGAAGCTGGGGACCCCAGAAACTTGCCTCTCTCCTAATCCCGCAGCAGCCGGCTGCGATTCACCTGGACCAGGAACTCGGCCTGTGCCCACACCCTCACTTGGACCGCCGCATCCTCGCCCGCGTCCACGGCCACGTCCTCTAGGCCTACCCCTACCCCTCAGCATGGTGTATTTCGAATACAGCAGACACAGAGCGTTGTAAAAAATTAGGCAATTATTTGCCTGCACTTGGAGGCTGACAGCGGTTATGTTACGCACACTGTAGGCCGAAAAAAAATTATACGCTGGGCTGCAGAAAGGCCTAGCTGGCTAATAGTGAGCCACTACAACAGTAATGCACGTGCTCACAGGTAGCCCTAAGGAGGAGTGTTTTTTCAGTGCTTTTTTTTTTTTAAACAGCCGCCTAGATAGTCTTTCCCTCTATCAGCAGCTGTGGCCGTACGCTGTTCGTGAAGTTGACGGAACGCACGGAGCGGTGTAAAAAATTAGGCAATTATTTGCCTGCACTTGGAGGCTGGCAGCGGTTATTTTACGCACACTGTAGGCCAAAAAAATTATACGCTAAGCTGCAGAAAGGCCAAGCTGGCTAATAGTGAGCCACTACAACTAGCAGCCACGCAGTAAACTGCACACGTGCACAGGTAGCCCAAAGGAGGAGCTTTTTTGGGGTACTTGTTGACAGGATTCTACACTACCACTGTCCCTGACTGACCACTACTGCCCCTATACTCTGTATAATTGGCTGCAGAGCCCAAGATGAGAAAAAAAAAAGTGCAAAACTGCTCCCAGCTGCCACAACAGTAATGCACACGGTCAGAGGTAGCCCTAAGAAGGACCGTTGGGGTTCTTGTAGACAGGATCCTACACTACCACTTTCCCTATCTCAGTAGCACTTTCCCTATACTCTGTATAATAGACTACAGACTGAGAACGCTATAGCTGTAATGGCCTGCACAGCCCGAGATGGAAAAATAAAAATTTGTGCAAAACTGCTCCCAGCCAGCCACAACAGTAATGCACACGGTCAGATGTGGCCCTAAGAAGGACCGTTGGGGTTCTTGAAAACGCTAACACCCTCGCTATAGCACCAGTAGCGCTCTCCCTAATCTCTGCCAGTGTGTGTCTGAGGCGAGCAGCGGGCGGGACCGCTTTATATACTCGGCGGTCACTTGATCTTGACAGCCACTCACTGCAGGGGGGTGGGATACGGCTGGAACGTCACAGGAGGAAGTTGTAATGCCTTTCCTGCATGTCTATTGGCCAGAAAATGGCGCAAAACATGCAGGGAAGGAAATTGAATTGACTCGAGTACCGCGTGGTGCTTGTCTCGAGTACCCTAATACTCGAGCGAGCATCAAGCTCGGACGAGTACGTTCGCTCATTCCTGATGTTTGAGTAGGAAGAAGAATAAGTAGTGATAAAACAGAGGTTGAATGTTTCTGGATCTTCACTCCTTTCCCTTTTTTTCCTCGAGGGCTTCCATTTCGGATTCACTTTTTGCTCTATTAGATGCTGCCGGGATCAGATGGTGCGGATATCCCTCCTCTTAATCATATTACTCTGGGATACAAAATCATTCTTGTACAATTACACCGCAGTCTTTAGGATTGACCACCTAGTATACTTGTTTTCCATTTATTATAGTGAGAGCTTTTATACATAGTCGGCTGTTTGTATCTGTGCATTTACAAAACTTTTTGGTCATCATTTATTCCTCTCCTGCTTTAATACAAGATCTAAAACAATGAATGTTGTCTGAAGAAATTTTACCAGAAAAATATAGGTTTAAATCGTTATTCTTTAATCGGTCCGCCCCACATAAAGAACAAATCATCAATAAAATGTCCGTAAAGATGGTTGGACATGATACATATTTTTTCAAATTCTCTTATGTACAAATTTACAAAACCAGGCGCCGATCTATTACCCATCGCTGCTCCTGTGTTTGTTTACAAAAAAAATTGGTAGAAAAAATAATTCTTTAAAATGCAGAGAAGCTCTTTAAAGTAAATGTTTTCATTTTGTTGGTATATTCTGATGGAGTTCAGGCACCGAGGCGCTCAGAGCCAGTCCTTGTGTGGAATATTTGACTATAGGGACATAATGTCTAGTGTGGCCCAACTATGACGATGGCCATTCAATATCTCCTAATAATGGTAAAGTGTCTTTCAAAAAAGAGTGGAGTTTAGTAACAATTCTGGAGGACATCAATATATTGGGGAAGAGTTGATGGTTATATAGACAATTTCAGATATAATAGGCTGTGTCCTCAAGGGGTTAAAATGATCAGTGTCTCCCCCACTCAGCACAAGTTCTCAACCTACTGTTAAAATTTATATTCACTGTATGCGGAGTACTAGGGTCAAGAAAAAGCTGTCAGAAGATCAGAGAATAATACTGCGGCTGGCATATGAGAGAGCACAAAGACTTCCCATTGCTGTCCTCAGAGCTGATGGCATAGGCGCACCGTCAGGGTCGCAATGGCAGCCCGGCCCCTGCGCTGTGGGGACCCAGAGGCCGCCCTCCACCATATGCAAGTGCACATGCAGCTGGTCGCCCGCCCACATGATTGCTTTGGTGAGGTAGACAGAGTGACCAGCCGAAGGGGAGGCACGGCAGGGAACGTAGCAGGGTGATGTCATCACCCTGCTGCTAATAGGTAATTGAGACACAGTCTATGGTGGCCCCTGCCCTGCTGCTCTCCTCACACAGAGAAGTAGTCCGGGGTATGTATGTGTCTGTCTCTCTCATCTGTATCTCTCATATCTCTATCTCATATCAATCTATCTCATAGGGGTCAGATCATGTATGGAAATTCATTTTGTAGCATGGTATGGGTATGGGATGTGGGAGGCCATGCTGGACTTGTGCACCCGGGCCCCTGAGCCTTTAGGTACGCCTTTGGCTGATAGACAGATTCAAATACCAATTTTGGTCCAATTGAATAACTATCCCAAGTACTGAAAAAAATTGGACAGACCAGCAGTTCTCTCCAGCAAGCTGAAGATCTGAAACTACGATCATGCAGAAAAGACGTATATAGTGACGCTACATCTCTAATAGCAAGCCAGGCCTCCATCTCTGTACACATTTAATTTATTCAAAAAGGTCCATAGTGCCTCTAACAAATTAAGATTGCCGACGACCAGAGTATACAAAAACATTTGAAGTTGATGTAAATTCTCACTTTAAAGCTAATTATTCAGATCACTCAGGGAACCGGCAGCTTCTGGACTTTGGATAAAAGACTAAAATTATAAAATAGCAAAGAGAACTGAATTATTTTTTTTTATTAACTTAAAGCATTTTTAGTAACAGATCGGCTGCGAGCTTTAATAACAAGAATAAAACAGTTGGTTTATTATCACTGTGTACATTCTAACCATCTTCACTTTTATCTGACAGTTTAATGACTTGATTTATCCTATAAGACTAACCAATAGCACACAGACAGCGTCTTGGGTCGGCCATAAATGATGGGATATTCTAGGAGATTCTTAAAACACTATGAACAAAAAAAACTTCTGCTCCTTACTAACAATCTAAACATCTATGAAACATTTAAACATTTCTGCAAAACTACAAAATTGGTGTAAAATGAACCATAAAATATATACATCTTCAAACTATTAAACTATTTGCTTCTGAAGTGTCTAATACGCGCCTACACAAACTCTAAGCTGTTAGAAGATCAGAGAATACAAGTCTTCCAATCAGCACAAGGAGGTCACATGTCAGCTTCCCATTCAGCTTCTCAAATGATTGTTAAATCTTAAGGCCAACATATTCTGATTGCTCGAGTCTAGAAAAGGCGATCAGAAGATCAGAGAATAGTATTACAGCTGACTTCATGAGATCAGGACTGCCCATTGCTGTCCCCAGAGCTGATGGGTCAACTGAAAAAAATCATAAGTACTAAAAAAAAAAAAGGGGGCGTGGCCTATTCAGCAAAGGAGTAAGATGGGACAAAGGAGAGCTCTGCACACTGGCGGCATAATCCACGCCATCGGGCACTTTATAAACACAAATAGAACACATCATACACCGTGGATAACTCCCTCTACAGAACCTGCTGCTAACGGCTTCTCTATAGTCAGATTGGATACTAGCTGTGCTGCGACAACTCCTCAAGGTACTAAAGATAAACATCTATGAAACTAAATAAACATTTCTACAAAACTACAAAATCATCCTAAAATAAAACAAATCAAACATACATAAATCTTCCCTCCAACCCATAACAATTATTCCTTCATGGTGCCAAATAAAATGCCCCCCATGTAGCTGCTCCACAGACTGTATGAAGACTCTGAGCTGTTAGAAAATCAGAGAATACGATGCATCCTACAATCAGGTCATGAGCTTCCCCTAAGCTATTGCTAAAATGTAGAATGATGGCCCCAGCAGATGGTGGAAACGTGAAATTCCAATTTCTGTCTTCTTATTCAAGGAAACTAAACAAAGAATTCTCTTTCCTTGTTTTGATAATCCAGAAAGGTATTCCCATGTATGGAAGGTGCGGTTCACCCCAAATACCGGAGTGTCCGACGGGCTTAACGTTTTCATCGACCACCAGGCGTTCTAGAATGACACGAGATTGGTTATTGCCCAACTCATCTATTAATTAAACGCAGTATCTATACACATTTTGGGGTAAATGAACCCCTTCCTCAGTACACGCCGGTGATACTCTACATATGAATATTGGGGTGAGGGGTAACAAACAGAATAAATTATACTTCAGACAAACAACCTGAATGAACCAGAAGGATGAAGAAAAACAATATATCAATGAACAACAAAATAACTAAAACTTGTCCCATGTGATACCTAACATACCGGCAGCACAACGATCGTGGGAAGAAGGGTTGGAGGAAGGCTAGATTAAAAGGGGTTGTCCCGCGCCAAAACTGAAAATTTTCTATCAGCCTAGTCCCCCATGTGAAGCAAACGGCATACAATAGCCGTGTAAAGAGTTTTTAAAATGCATTTCTACTCACCGGTATGCCGTTTTATGAACTTATAAAATTTGTTTCAAAGATGGCGCCCGTCCTTTCCCACGGTGCACCGCGTGCTCACGAGAAGTTACAGCTGGTCTGCGCATGCGCAGATGACCTGTGCAGCGCGAGCACACTGGAGCGGCGCGTCCACAGGACAGAAGAGGCAGGCTGCGCAAGCGCATCTATTTGAGCCAGGAGAAGAAGGATTTGGTCGGCGCCAGGGAGACGGGGACGCCAACAGGGGGGGGGGGGGTAAGTATATAACTGTAGGTGAGTATATAACTTCTGTATGGCCAATATTTAATGCACGATTTATATTACAAGGTGCATTTATATGGTCATACAGAAGTGTTTACCTTTACTTTGATTTGCGGTACAACCCCTTGAAGGATGAAAATGTCAGTATTGTGTAACCACATAGAATATCATATTAGTGAGAGATCGCCCTCATTCCATCCTAGATTTACAGTTATCACATTTTTACCCGGATTATAAAGAAAGAAAACGTTTCAGGGAATTATAGAATAAAAAATTTAGAAGATCTAAAAAAGAACCAGTTTTTTTCATGTAAAATCATGCATTTTCATACCAAAGTCCTGCAAGGTGTAATGACTGTACGGCTAAGGTCACCGGAGACTGGACTTGTGTATACAGTGTAATGACTGTACGGCTGGGTCACCAGAGACTGGACTTGTGTATACAGTGTAATGACTGTACGGCTAAGGTCGCCGGAGACTGGACTTGTGTATACAGTGTAATGACCGTACGGCTGGGTCACCGGAGACTGGACTTGTGTATACAGTGTAATGACTGTACGGCTGGGTCACCAGAGACTGGACTTGTGTATACAGTGTAATGACTGTACGGCTAAGGTCACCGGAGACTGGACTTGTGTATACAGTGTAATGACTGTACGGCTGGGTCACCGGAGACTGGACTTGTGTATACAGTGTAATGACTGTACGGCTGGGTCACCAGAGACTGGACTTGTGTATACAGTGTAATGACTGTACGGCTAAGGTCACCGGAGACTGGACTTGTGTATACAGTGTAATGACCGTACGGCTAAGGTCACCGGAGACTGGACTTGTGTATACAGTGTAATGACCGAACGGCTAAGGTCGCCGGAGACTGGACATATGTATACAGTGTAATGACTGTACGGCTAAGGTCGCCGGAGACTGGACTTGTGTATACAGTGTAATGACTGTACGGCTAAGGTCACCGGAGACTGGACTTGTGTATACAGTGTAATGACTATATGGCTGGGTCACCGGAGACTGGACTTGTGTATACAGTGTAATGACCGTACGGCTGGGTCACCGGAGACTGGACTTGTGTATACAGTGTAATGACTGTACGGCTGGGTCACCGGAGACTGGACTTGTGTATACAGTGTAATGACCGTACGGCTGGGTCACCGGAGACTGGACTTGTGTATACAGTGTAATGACCGTACGGCTGGGTCACCGGAGACTGGACTTGTGTATACAGTGTAATGACTGTACGGCTAAGGTCACCGGAGACTGGACTTGTGTATACAGTGTAATGACCGTACGGCTGGGTCACCGGAGACTGGACTTGTGTATACAGTGTAATGACTGTACGGCTGGGTCACCGGAGACTGGACTTGTGTATACAGTGTAATGACTGTACGGCTAAGGTCACCGGAGACTGGACTTGTGTATACAGTGTAATGACCGTACGGCTAAGGTCACCGGAGACTGGACTTGTGTATACAGTGTAATGACCGTACGGCTAAGGTCACCGGAGACTGGACTTGTGTATACAGTGTAATGACCGAACGGCTAAGGTCGCCGGAGACTGGACATATGTATACAGTGTAATGACTGTACGGCTAAGGTCGCCGGAGACTGGACTTGTGTATACAGTGTAATGACTGTACGGCTAAGGTCACCGGAGACTGGACTTGTGTATACAGTGTAATGACCGTACGGCTAAGGTCACCGGAGACTGGACTTGTGTATACAGTGTAATGACCGTACGGCTAAGGTCACCGGAGACTGGACTTGTGTATACAGTGTAATGACCGAACGGCTAAGGTCGCCGGAGACTGGACATATGTATACAGTGTAATGACTGTACGGCTAAGGTCGCCGGAGACTGGACTTGTGTATACAGTGTAATGACTGTACGGCTAAGGTCACCGGAGACTGGACTTGTGTATACAGTGTAATGACTGTACGGCTGGGTCACCGGAGACTGGACTTGTGTATACAGTGTAATGACTGTACGGCTAAGGTCACCGGAGACTGGACTTGTGTATACAGTGTAATGACTGTACGACTAAGGTCGCCGGAGACTGGACTTGTGTATACAGTGTAATGACTATACGGCTGGGTCACCGGAGACTGGACTTGTGTATACAGTGTAATGACTGTACGGCTAAGGTCACCGGAGACTGGACATGTGTATACAGTGTAATGACTGTACGGCTGGGTCACCGGAGGCTGGACTTGTGTATACAGTGTAATGACTGTACGGCTGGGTCACCGGAGACTGGACTTGTGTATACAGTGTAATGACTGTACGGCTAAGGTCACCGGAGACTGGACATGTGTATACAGTGTAATGACTGTACGGCTGGGTCACCGGAGGCTGGACTTGTGTATACAGTGTAATGACTGTACGGCTAAGGTCACCGGAGACTGGACTTGTGTATACAGTGTAATGACCGTACGGCTAAGGTCACCGGAGGCTGGACTTGTGTATACAGTGTAATGACTGTACGGCTGGGTCACCAGAGACTGGACTTGTGTATACAGTGTAATGACTAAGGCTAAGGTCACCAGAGCCTGGACTTGTGTATACAGTGTAATGACTGTACGGCTGGGTCACCGGAGACTGGACTTGTGTATACAGTGTAATGACTGTACGGCTAAGGTCACCGGAGACTGGACATATGTATACAGTGTAATGACTGTACGGCTGGGTCACCGGAGACTGGACTTGTGTATACAGTGTAATGACTGTACGGCTGGGGTCACCGGAGACTGGACTTGTGTATACAGAGTAATGACTGTACGGCTGGGTCACCGGAGACTGGACTTGTGTATACAGTGTAATGACCGTACGGCTGGGTCACCGGAGACTGGACTTGTGTATACAGAGTAATGACTGTACGGCTGGGTCACCGGAGACTGGACTTGTGTATACAGAGTAATGACTGTACGGCTGGGTCACCGGAGGCTGGACTTGTGTATACAGTGTAATGACTGTACGGCTGGGTCACCGGAGGCTGGACTTGTGTATACAGAGGAATGACCGTACGGCTGGGTCACCGGAGACTGGACTTGTGTATACAGTGTAATGACCGTACGGCTGGGTCACCGGAGACTGGACTTGTGTATACAGAGTAATGACTGTACGGCTGGGTCACCGGAGACTGGACTTGTGTATACAGAGTAATGACTGTACGGCTGGGTCACCGGAGGCTGGACTTGTGTATACAGTGTAATGACCGTACGGCTGGGTCACCGGAGACTGGACTTGTGTATACAGTGTAATGACTGTACGGCTGGGTCACCGGAGGCTGGACTTGTGTATACAGTGTAATGACTGTACGGCTGGGTCACCGGAGGCTGGACTTGTGTGTACAGTTATTCATGTATATGTAGTACATTTATAATAGTGTAGGAGCCACTGGAACTGCAAGCACTAATTGTTAAGGAGAGACAACAGTGGAATAAGCTTTGGCCGTGTATCTGCCAGACAAGGTAAGACAATGTTAGTTTGTATGGGAGCGCTGTAGCACTATTCAAAATTTTGGTGGAAGTGAGACGACGGGGGATGAAGGGAGGAGCGCTCTTTGCACTTAATGGCTTGCCAATAGAGGGGGTGAAGGGCAGAGCGCTTTGGCGCTATTTGAATAGTCCTTTGGTGGAAATAAGGAAACGGAGAGAGGATCACTATTTAAAGTGGCCTTTTACGGGGAGTGAGAGGACGGGAGACGCAGGAGCATGCGCCCTGTAGATGTTGGGAACCGGTGATATAGGATCATAGAGCCGGACCCCACTGCAGCCAGGAGGATCAAAAGACATATACTTGAGATTTTGGTTTATGGAAAAGAGCTGGAGGACAATGAGGGATGAATTGTTTTATGTTAGATGAGATAAAAAAATGATGCAAAAAGATTAATGTGCCCATCTGAGGGACGCAGGCAGCAACTGAACACCCAAATCAATGGATGGTTAGCAAGTGAATGAATAGAATTTAAAAACTGCTGAGGGGTATCGGCTCTAATGCTATTACTTTAAATTGACTGTAGTCCCAATTGTGTTCCCAGGTTGCCTGTCTGCAGCGGACACACTGCGCTTCACAAACCCATGTGTGACATTAAATGTTTATTGATTCTGCATCTAAGGCCTTGCGTCACACGTCCCACATACTGAAGATGACACGAGCAGAACAAAGATGAACAGTTCATGAAGGTCTTCACCTGGTAGGTCTCGTCTGTAGTGTAACTAATGACAGGTATTGCTTTGTTTGTGATACTGGAGTAACATTTGCAGCCCTTCTTGTTGCACCTGTAGCTATCCGCTATATTGGGAGGTGGTGTTCGGTGACCCCAGTACATTTATTTGGTCTTCTTAACTTACTTGGTGCTGAACACAATTTCAAAGTTTTGCTCTCCTAAATATTATACAAGGTGCTGGTGGGATTAATAGTCAAACATGGGTCTTAGAGAAGAATCGATCAATACGCTTTCAGAATCTTCCTGATGGTTGAGTGAGAAGAATAATATGCAGTGATGAAACCGGTTACATTTTTCTGGATCTTCAATCCTTTCTCTTTTTTGTGGATTCCCTTTTTGCTCTATTAGATGCTGCCGGGATCAGATGGTGCGGATATCCCTCCTCTTAATCATATTACTCTGGGATACAAAATCATTCTTGTATAATTACACCGCAGTCTTTAGAATTGACCAGATAGTATACTTTTCCATTTATTATAGTGAGAGCTTTTATACACAGTTGGCTGTTTGTTTCTGTGCTTTTACAAAGCTTTTTGGTCATCCTTTTCTTCCTCTCCTGGTTTAATACGAGATCTTAAACAATGAATGCGTCTGATGACATTTTACCAGAAAAATATAGGTTTCAATTAATATTCTTTAATTAGTAAAATCTTTACAATCTCCCATCGGGCCGCCCAGATAAAGAACAATTCAGCAATAAGTCTGTGTAATATAATATTTTAAACCATCGATGGTTGTACATGATACATATTTTTTCAAATTCTCTTTGGTACACATTTACAATACTAGGCGCTGATCTCGTACCGATCGCTGCTCCCGCGTTTGTATAAAAAATTTAGTATTGAAAGAAAAATAATTCTTTAAAATTAAAGCAGTGCGCTCTGAAATGTGTTGGTATATTCTGAGTTCAGGCACCGAGGCGCTCATATCCAGTCCTCTTGTGTGGAATATTTGAATATAGGGACATAATGTCTGGTGTCGCCGAACTATATGACGATTGCCATAAAACACGGGGGGGGGGGGGGAATACTCCTTACTAACAATCTAAACATCTATAAAACATTTTGAACATTTCTGCAAAACTATAAAAAATTGTCCTTAAATGAACCATTAAATGTTTGCTTCTTGATCAGCACAAGGAGGTCACATGTCAGCTTCCCATTCAGCTTCTCAGATTATTGTTAAATCGTAAGGCCAACATATTCTGATCACTCGAGTCCAGAAAAAGCTTTAAGACGATCAGAGAATAGTATTACAGTTGGCTTGTGAGAGGGCAGATCGGACTTCCCATTGCTATTCCCAGAGCTGATGGGTCAAGGGGGAAAAAAAATCCTAAGTAGCACTTAGCGTGAGGATTCACAGAGTCATTCCCTTGGCTAGAATGAGTGGACGGTGGATAAATTACTGGACGATAAAATGTAAACACCTAGTTAGGGAATGAGAGACGACCACAGTTGATCTTTGTTACAATGTTATTAAAAGTTTAATCTTTGAATTGATAAAGTAAGGAGTTACAACTATTTTATGAAACAGACCCTCCAGTGAAAACGAGAGAGAGAGTTAGAGGAGTAACAAGAATAGAAATATTGGCAAGAAAGTAGTACACATTCTAAGAATAAGACTAATGCGATATGGTATGCTCTACCCCCTGCGAGGGGAAACTCACTCTTGATTACTTGAAAAAGTTGTACTTATTGACTCTTGAATAAAGTAGTTTGAAACTAAATTACTGGACGAGTTATCTGTTATCACCTGATCGCACGGTTGTGGATTTAAGAAAATCAGAGAATACGATGCATCTTACAATCAGCTCATGAGCTTCCCCTAAGCTATTGCTAAAACATAGAATTAGGGGATCCACATACTCTGATTAACAGCTAAGATGATATCAGTAGATCAGAGACACTATTGTATCTTCCAACCGGCAAGGAAACAGGTTGGCTTATATGAGAGCACAGAGGCTCCCCATAGCAATCCCCAGAGCCGATGGGCCATCAGAAGGAAAAAAATATTTTGAGTCAATTGAAAAAAAATAAATTACAAGTACTAAAAAATGTGGGTGTCCAAGCAGTTCTCTCCAGTTAGTTGTAGATCAAAGAACTGATTGTGTATTCAGGGATCTACAAGGACAATAAGTCTAACATGAGTTTGTACTTAACATTATCCATTATAACAATAGTTCCACCTTTGTCAGGGAGTTTAATGACTACTGATTTATCCTCTACAGGACTGACCTATAGTAGTCTTGCAGAGATTGAATTATACCTTCTGTGTGTTATGGCGACTGCTCCAGTTCCCGAGTAACAACCTTAGTAATAATATCACCCATCAGGGCCATTCTTTCTTGGCGCCGGGGAGCCAATGGAGACTTGCAACTAAAAGCAACACTTGTGGCTGCAGGATGTCCTGAACATATCGCTGGGCAATTCATTGAGAGTTCTGAATCTCTCTGTGATGCTGAGGGCTATCGGCTCTAAAGCGATTACATTAAATTCATTAAAGTCACAATTGTGTATCACGTTTGCCTGTCTGCAGCGGACACACTGCGCTTCACAAACCCATGTGTGACATTAAATGTTTATTGATTCTGCATCTAAGGCCTTGCGTCGCACGTCCCACATACTGAAGATGACATAAGCAGAACAAAGATGAACAGTTCATGAAGGTCTTCACCTGGTAGGTCTCGTCTGTAGTGTAACTAGTGACAGGTATTGCTTTGTTTGTGATACTGGAGTAACATTTGCAGCCTCTCCTGGTTTAATACAAGATCTAAAACAATGACTGGTGTCTGATGACATTTTACCAGAAAAATATAGGTTTCAATTAATATTCTTTAATTAGTAAAATCTTTACAATCTCCCATCGGGCCGCCCGACAAAGAACAATTCGGCAATAAGTCTGTGTAATAATATTTTATGCCATCGATGGTTGGACATGAAACATTTTTTCAAATTCTCGTATGTACAAATTTACAAAACTAGGCGCTGATCTATTAAACACGGAGGCGCTCATAGCCAGTCATCTTGTGTGGAATATTTGAATATAGGGACAATGTCTAGTGTGGCCCAACTATATGATGATTGCCGTTCAATATCTTCTAAAAAAAAATAATGTGTAAAGTGTTGGGGTGTCATTCACATAGGCGTTTAATTATATATTTCAGGAGGAGGACATTAAATATATTTGGAGAAGTTGCTGGTTATATAGACGACTCCAGATATAATAGGCTGTGTCCTTAAGGGTTCACGATTAGTGTGTCTTCAAATCAGGACAAGTTCTTAACCTATTGCTAAAACTTATGTTTACTATGCTGATTACTAGAGTCAAGAAAAGGCTGTCAGAAGATCAGAGAATAGTATTGTGGTTGGTATATGGGACAAAGACTTCCCATTGCTGTTCTCAGAGCTGGTGGTTAGACTTAGAATCAGTACCGTATATACCGGCGTATAAGACGACTTTTGAACCCCGAAAAATCTGCTCTGCAGTCGGGGGTCGTCTTATGCGCCGGTAATACAAAAAAAAAAAAAGTGTAAAAAAAAAAATTTCATTACTCACCTGCCCCGGTGTTCTGTCGCGCTCCGGCAGGCTGTCGCTCGCTCCTCGTCCCCGGCGCAGCATAGCTTTCTGAATGCGGGGCTTGAAATCCCCGCTTCCAGAAAGCTAATACACACGCCGGCAGCCATGACAGCATTGAATGGCTGTGATTGGCTGAAGGCGCACGTGTTAGCAATCACACCCATTCAATGATGTCATTGAATAGTGTGATTGGCTGAAGCCACGTGCGCTTTAGCCAATCACAGCCATTCAATGATGTCATGGCTGCCGGCGTGTGTATTAGCTTTCTGGAAGCGGGGATTTCAAGCCCCGCATTCAGAAAGCTATGCTGCGCCGGGGACGAGGAGCGAGCGACATCCTGCCGGAGCGAGCGACATCCTGCCGGAGCGCGACAGAACGCCGTGGGAGGTGAGTAATGAATTTTTTTTTTTTTTCTCCACTGAATACCGGCGTATAAGGTGACAGTTGGGGGGTCGTCTTATACGCCCCGTCGCCTTATACGCCGGTATATACGGTAGTTCTCTCTAGTAAGCTGTAGATCTTAAACTATCATCATGCAGACACAGTTTCACCCCGCCCAGGACCTCGGCCTCGGCACACACCCTCATTCAAACACCAATTTTAGTCCAACTGAAAAACTATCCCAAGTACTAAGAAACATTTGGACAGACAAGCAGTTCTTTCCAGTAAACTGTAAAACTGAAACTACGATCATGCAGAAAAGTATATAGTGATGCTATATCTTTAATAGCAAGCCAGGCCTCTATCTTCGCACACAGTGCCTCTAACAAATTAAAGATTGCCAACAAATCACCAAAATATACAAAAACATTTAAAATGAACAGATCGGCTACTGAGAATCTTTAAAAATACCAATCCACGTATTTTATACTTGATATTATCACTGTGTACATTCTAACTATATCCTCACCTTTATCTGACAGTTTAATGACTTGATTTATCCTTTTCAAGTCTTACCAATAGCATACAGATGGCATTTTATGTAGGCCATAAATAAGATGTAGGGAAAACTTAAAACACTATGAACAAAAAAACGTCTGCTCCTTACTGACAATCTAAACATCCAGCAAACATTTTTTAAACATTTCTACAAAACTACAAAATTGGCCTAAAAATAACCATAAAATACATACTAAATAGAAAAGACAGAAATCAGCGCCTACTCACTCATTAAGGACAATACAAAAGAATTGGAAGGAATTGCACAAGAACTATAGATTATGTCCAGCAATCAGATATCTTAAAGAAAATTTTTTTAGAAAAACATTATCCTAGATCCCTTATTAATGCAGCCCAAAATAGAGTTTTGATAGAAAGAGAAAATATAAATAAATCCCCGAAAGGAAAAAGTCAAAGACAAGATAATTTGTATAAAAAAACATCCTTTATAACTAAATATAACAATCAGGCAAATAGTATAAGAAGCATTTTAAAGAAACACTGGCCAGTTTTATTAAATGATCCTGTTTTAAAACCCTTTTTAGAATCTGACCCTAGATTAATTTTTTGAAAAAAATAGAACGTTACAAAATATCATTGCACCCTCCAAAGCAGAATTGAAAAATAAAAATAAAGAAATTCCCCTTACAGACAAGATTAGAGAAAGGAGTTTTTAAATGCAACAAAATTAGGTGTAAATGTTGCATTCACATTGAATATAGAAGGTAAAGATGTCACTGTTCAATATAAAAACAGATTAAATTGCGATAGCACTCACATTATATATCTATTAGAATGTGATTGCGGTCTAAAATATATAGGGAGAACTAAAAACGCAACACGTGCAAGATTAGCCAATCATAAATACAACATAAAACGTGGTTATACTAAACATAGTATATCAAGACATTTTGCCGAACAACATAAATGTCAATCCGGGACTTTAAAGATCACTCCATTAGAACAAATAATTAGCAAATCCATGAATAAATTGAAACGCAAGGAGATGTTCTGGATCTACAAACTCCAGACTCTCCAACCATCGGGGCTTAATGAGGTGTTGGAGAAGATTTGAATGTAATAGAAAATAATGGGAGTACTATAATGAAATTGATAGATGTAAAGGGTTAATTAGATCAGGATTATATAATTATCAGATTTAAAATTGTTTTATATATATATATATATTAGGTATATATTGATTTGGGAAATATAATATAAAATATATACATATTAGTTTTATAATGCATTAATAATACATTTTTAGCATATTTATATATAAGAATAATAGTGATAACTGTTGATTTTAGAGTGAGGGAGGTTTTATTAAGAACAATATATATATTTATGGGTGAAATAAGAATGTATATCATAATATAGATGCACAATAGTAAAATAGGGAACATTTATATAGTTAATTTTATATACGTATATAGAGTAGAAATTTTAGATTTTAGAAACTATTTATAGTTAAAGATAATTACGTTTATAATAAGATTGTTAAAATGTAATACGATAATGAATAGCATATGTGCGGGAACGAAGATTTTAAATGGAATGTAATGCCGGTTTTTATGAATGGGCGGTTTATAGTAGAATGAGAAGCGTCACATGATTTGTGAATGACGCATGAGACACGTGATCATGACGTGTGATCCCACGTGATGCAGGAAATGGCTCCGACCGGCGGCGTCCGTGGATTAATGTGAGTTCAATACTTTGTATAAACGTACGTTTATGTCAGTTTATTTGTATGCCTGAAGGCGGTTTACTCCGCCGAAACGCGTAGCAACTGAAGTAATTTAAATTTATCTCGTGGACCTTGTGTCCTTTACCGTTCCTGGACCCCACGAGCGCGGGGGGATTTTTCTTTAAGTACGAAGGTCAAAAAAAACCTACATCTTTTAAAAATATTTGCTTCCAAAGATGTCTAATAAGTGCCTGCACAATTTCTAAGCTGTATGAAGATCAGAGAATACGATGCATCTTACAATCCGCTCATGAGCTTCCCCTAAGCTATTGCTAAAACATAGAATTAACAGCTAAGAAAAAAATATTAGAAAATCAGAGACACTATTGTATCTTCCAACCGGCAAGGGAACAGGTTGGCTTATATGAGAGCACACGGCCTTCCCATGGCAATCCCCAGAGCCGATGGGCCATCAGAAGGAAAACAATTTTGAGTCAATTAAAAATAAAATTACAAGTACTAAAAAATGTGGGTGTCCAAGCAGTTCTCTCCAGTTAGTTGTAGATCTAAGAACTGATTGTGTGTTCAGGGATCTACAAGGACAATCAGCCTAACATTATCCATTAGTGTCCATTATAACCATATATCCACCTTTGTCAGAGAGTTTAAGGACTACGGATTTATCCTCTGCAAGACTGACCTATAGCAGTCTTGCAGAGATTGAATTAT
Source organism: Eleutherodactylus coqui (assembly GCF_035609145.1). Taxonomy (NCBI): domain Eukaryota; kingdom Metazoa; phylum Chordata; class Amphibia; order Anura; family Eleutherodactylidae; genus Eleutherodactylus; species Eleutherodactylus coqui. The sequence goes on along the minus strand of NC_089839.1, from coordinate 16,834,371 downwards.
ACCCCGCCCCCCCCCCCCCCCGTGGGGGGGGGGGGGGCTGGGAAGAAGGATGAGCAGCAGCCAGAGGATTCAGAGTTGCAGCAGGACCTGCTCACACTGCTCATTTTGTAATAAAGGTCTGCCACGGGGACCCCAAAATTGTGATATGAAGCTGGGGACTCCAGAAACTTGCCTCTCTCCTACTCCCGCATCAGCCGGCTGCGATACACCTAGACCAGGGACTCGGCCTGTGCCCACACCCTCACTTGGACCTCCGCATCCTCGCACGCCTCCACGGCCACGTCCTCTAGGCCTACCCCTACCCCTCAGCATGGTGTATTTCGAATACAGCAGACACAGAGCGTTGTAAAAAATTAGGCAATTATTGGCCTGCACTTGGAGGCTGACTGCGGTACTGCAACGCACAATGTAGGCCAAAAAATTATACGCTTGCTTGCAGAAAGGCCTAGCTGGCTAATAGTGAGCCACTACAACTCCTAGGTGCCACGCAGTAAACCACGCGCGCACAGGTAACCGGAAGCAGGAGCTTTTTGGGTGTACTTGTATACAGGATTCTACACTTCCACTGTCCCTGCCTCACCAGTACTGCCCCTATACTCTGTATAATTGGCTGCAGACTGAGAACGCAATAGTCTGCACAGCCCAAGATGGGGGAAAAAATTGGTGCAAAACTGCTCCTAGCAGCCACAACAGTAATGCACACGGTCAGATGTGGCCCTAAGAAGGACCGCTGGGGTTCTTGAAGACGCCAACACTCTGCACCAGCAGCACCCTCCCTAATTTCTGCCAGCATGTGTCTGAGGTGAGCCGCGGGCGGGACTGCCTTATATACTCGGCGGTCACTTGATCTCGCCAGCCACTCACTGCAGGGGGGTGGGGTAGGGCTGGCACGTCACAGGAGGAAGTTGTAATGTCTTCCCTGCATGTCTATTGGCCTGAAAATGGCACAAAACATGAAGGGAAGGAAATGGAATTGGCTCGAGTACCGCGTGGTGCTCGTCTCGAGTACGTTCGCTCATCTCTATTAGAGGATTACTTTCACTGGAATGTCGTTGAGGGGTCCAATCCAATGACCGTATGGCGGCACACAAGGCCTATAGGAGAGGGATTCTTATCAAAATAGAATCACACTATAAAAAAGAAAAAAGGCAACCGCAATAGATAATCTTATAAAGGAAATAAAGGAAGCAGGAGTTATGTAGTGTCCCAGAACCAGAGTCCTTGTGACACCCCAGTGCAAAGTTGTCGTTTGGTTTCATAAAGCATAATTTTCACAATGCATTATAATATATATTGTTTGTATTTTGCACTGCGCTGCCTTATATTCGCAGAACCTTGCATAGCTCAGGCTATGCAGAGATACAAGGGTTAAATTGTACAGATGGGATGTGATTTGGGTTATCAAGCAGACCCTCAGCAGATGTTGCAGAGTTCCACATCTACCAAGAAGGTGGGAGGGACCCGACAGCAAAGGGAGTCAGTCGTCTCTTGGAGGGGGAAGGGGGTAGAGTAAGACAGAGGGCAGACAGAGAGAGAGCTCCTGGGATCTTGACCCACTCTGCCATTTTTTGTGCCAGTCCACGCTGTAAAGGGGATTATTATGTGATGAGCTCTGATTAATCGAGACAGAGCTGGAGCTAAAGACAAGTTGTACAAGGACCTCCCTGCGTATGCTGTTTGTAACTTTTGGTGGAGAGCAGTATTGGTCAGCTAGCACGCTGATGAATTGTTCCCGCAAGCATCCTTCCAGGTACGGCGTGACGGAACGGAATTGTGAGTACCAAGTGAATATCGTAATGCAGTGTGAATGGAGCCCCACAGCAGGGGTTAATGTAAACTGGACTGAGCAAAGATATTCCTGCTACAAGCCATTAAGAGACATTCCCAAGAGCATCATAGACTGCATCGCCAATATCTCTGCTGAAGGAGCCACCTTTAAAGTCACGACAACCAAATGATCATCCATCTACTGCTTATTTGTAATACCGCATGTTATACTTTGATTGACTCGTAACCTGGAATGTAGATAAGCCATTGCAGTAAAGTTAAAGCTGTTTCATGAAATCTCAGTGTCAGAAGTCCATCTTGCACTCCGTATAACTGAAGCAGCTCCCTTGACAAAAGGGTATGGTGTGGAGCCCGGGACCCTCAGGTTAGTGAGGGCACCCTGCCACGTGACAGGAGAACTACAGCCCCTGCTAGCCTGTTGTATTAACCGCCGATGCACCACAGTTAGACTGAGCGTCCCCATCAGAGTGAATCCATGGCCAATTCCTCAAACTTAGGTCTCCAGCACACTGGCGTTTACGAGATCGCAGTGTGAAAATTGCGCTGATATCACACCGGAGCGTCAGCGATGCATTTTTTGAGGGAAAATCCACACAATGAATCGCTGTAGTGTGAGTTTTTATCACGTTTTTCTTTCACAGAAGACCAGAATAGGTGTTCTTTTCCGTGCAAATAGAGTGGGTCCGCCCCCTCGGAATTCAGCTGTGAATTTACCGGGCTTGATTACTTCTGGTTAGTTGTTGATACATCCGCTTATGGATCAGCGACCAGCGAAAAGGCACTTCAGAATCCTTTATGAAGATCTTTGGCGCCACCCAACCAAATCTAAAATATTATGCGACTTTGTTAGAGCTTTTGATAGGCTTCTGGAAAAAGTACGGTCGGACCTGACCTTTTAAGGCACACAGAGGTGCATCTCCACGGAGGAACATCATCTTGTTACATTAGGGTTTGTTGGGAAGGGAATAAGTGTGAGCTCAGTGGCCCTTAGCTGCAGTCTATACTTTAGCATTTGATGTGAACACGTAGTTCCTTGCCATGAGCCCCAGCCCTGCCCCTAGCGCACTTTGTATTTAACCAGACGTTTCTCTTCATTATGTACCACTTTAAACGCCTGACTTCTACCTCAGAGATAACCCCATCTAAATATTTGCCATTTATTTGTAGATTTACCAATACGGTTTCGTCCGTCTGCATGTTACGGCTGGCTTACTTGTCTGTATGCACAATCACTTGATAAAGGTCATTAAAGGTTTTTTTTTTTTTTTAATAGGTTCTTTGCCACTGGAATTTCATTTTTGACTCTTCAGTTCGATTTTCTGCTTGGACTCTCCACGATATCTAAAATAGTGAACGAAACATGTGACGCCATTTGGAACAAAATCCAGTCCGAAGTCACGGCCCAACATCTGATTCCTCAAATATTGCCGCAGGTTTCTGGGACAAAGCAAGGTTTCCTCTCTGCATAGATATTCCTGACGGCAAAAATGTGCGCGTTCACAAACCGCCGCACTCCGGATCCCGGTTCCTTAATTATTTTTCTGTTGTCCTTTTGGCTTTGGTGAACAGCGAAAGCAAGTTCACTTACTTGATGCTGGGGCCTATGGCGGTATAGCAGACTCACGAGAATTTATCGCTTCTAGTATGGTTAAGCACCTACAGCAGAAGACGTTACAGCCCTCCCCCCCCCTCCCCCTCCCCCCAATCTGCCTGGAACAATACGACCACCAATTCTACTTCTAATTGTTACCGATGAGGGATTTGCGCTCAGTCAGCATGTCATGCGATGTTTCTCTCGTTGCCATCTAATTCCAGCGCAGCGCATTTTTAACTACCGCCTGTCATGCACCAGTATGTTAAAATGTGCGTTTGGCATCTTGGTTTCAAGCTGGTGTACTTTGGATGGCACCTTAGTTATCTCATGATCGTGCTGTTGGGTTTATAAAAGTCTCATGTTTTGCAAATTATTGCAGAATTGAAGATGGTCTTTTTGAAGAAGAATTGGAAATAAGGCAACCTGCACAGTTGCTTCCAGGTGCCACAACGCCCTTGGGAAATTCAACCATGTCGGGGCTTAGACTCCGTGACACTCCAACGGAGTACTTCAACGCCTCAGAGGGCTCGGTACCTTGGCAACAAGCATGGAAGGGGGGTAGAAAAATTGTTAAATTATTTTCCACTGCAATTTTTTGGGTCAGACGTATGATTCCCCCCCCCCCCCCCCCATCCCTTTTTTTCCCCCAAAAAAACCCACAAATGTGCCAATTTAATTTTAAAGTGGAGACTTTTTTTACGAATACCTTTTTTTTCCTTACAATAAATGTGTCTTTCTATGGTCTTTGTTTTCTACTTTACTTTCTTCAAGACTATGACTGTTGCAAAATTGAAACTAAAAGGCTATATAAACAATCAAACAATAGCAATTCACAAGAATTGCAAGGACCAAACTATGTAAGTAGATGGCGTTCTTCATTTAGTTCTCCTGTGCTAGTTTAATCTGCCGGGTAACGGAGCCTGTAGGCCGGCTGCTCACCGTTCAGAAGGATTCCGTATGCGGAAACTCACAGCGGAATGCAGCCCTAAACGCAGTCTGCGCCCCTGCATAAAACACACTGCATCTTTTTATGCCAGTACTCCACAAAAAGAAGCACCCTTTTTACCGGCTAAGCGTCTGACATTGCATACTTTGAACTCACACTTTTGATGCCCACCATTTTTATGGTTTGCAGGCAACATTATTTTTTATTAACTCTTGAGTTTCCTAATTGAACTGCACGCCATGTTCTGCCAATGCACTGCTTTGAACACCTTTTTTGGGCAACTTGTTTCACCATTATAACTTCTGTAAAGTGATATTTCAAGTTTGTTGAGAAGTGTTACTTTGTTTATTCACAGTGCAAATGGCGCAGCGGTTCTGGTGCATTATGTCTCCACCAGAATAATGAGTGGATACATGTGTTGGTTGTTCTGAGTAAAATGGAACGGCCACAGCTGCTGACTGGCAGACGCAGACGTGCCTTTCGTAGCTCCTGATCTGCAAAGGAGGAAGACCTAGCACATAAACCGGGTGTAGCTGTCCCGCAGCGGCCGTTTGGGCTCAAGCTCCCGCCGATTTCTCCAGCCCCCACACGCCAGCAAGAAACACATAGCACTCGAAAGGCTGCAGCTGTCCCACTGCGGCCGCTCGTGCTTCACCTGATGGGGGGCAAGGTGCTGGAACTGGCTCTGGAACTGCACTACCAGCTATTGCCCTTTCAGCTTGCCGCTGGCACTGCCGCTGACACCGCTAGATCTCCTGGCAGGGCAGCTACTAAAAAAAAACATCTCTGGAACTCCCGCTTCTGGCCAGACAGCTCATGTGGCCGTTCGTGCTTCTGGCCGGCCAGCTACCGTTCCAGCAGGGGCGCTCGACCGTGGTTGGACAGCCACTGCAAACCCAAATGTCATAGGGGGGTGGTGTGCAGAGATGGCACCCTGGCAGGGATAAGAGTGACAGAGCCGGCAGGAGCTGACATGGGATGCTGCAGCTGGGAGCAATGAAACAGCTACTAGGATCGGAGATTGCAGTCCGGCAGGGAGCGTACATGCCAGAGGGGCATGTATAGCTATCAGCCAGGCCCTTCCCTACTACTATACCCAGGCAACCCATGTCTCCACCCCTAGTTCCAGTGGCGCAGCTGCAGAGACTAAATGAGCAGGGAGCTGCTGCACCGGCAGAGCTGTGACCCTGAAGTTCGGCCTTTCTATCTGGCCGCGCACCTTCAGTTTCTGCAGCCCATCCTTGAGCCAAGGCAGTAAGTTTCCATAACCCATGTTTTTTTTTTTTTGGGCACACACCCCAATGTCAGAAGAGATAAGGGAGATTGAATTCTGCCCGGTGATGGAGAGGCTAGCAACAGCAGATTAGCTGAAGAGAAATGGCAGGAGCTTCTGTCGGTCCATTTAGGTCACTGCCTCTAAACGTGGCGGTAAGGGCCTTGACAGCGGTGAAGACCAGCATAGAGGACACCCTCGTTAAAAATAGTTTTAAGAATGAGATTTTTGTGCCAGAATTCAAATGAATCAACAATTTAGGTTCAATCTGAGCTATCCAGAGATTGTAAGGGAAAAAAATTTGCAAAGAGGTGAAGGCGGCCGGGTGATGGGGCCTTTGTGTGCCACCTTTTAAGAATTTTCGCTCATCTCCGCCTAAGGCTTAGAATGGGTGGTGATGGAGTTTTCTTTTTTCTTTCTTTTTTTTTTTTTTTTTTTAAATTCTTTATTTTCCAGTTTTCAAATTTAATACAAAAGACATTGTGAATCCTTGTAAAGCATTTGTGCGGTACATTAAAGTGTTAACATTGTCAACATTCTTAGAAGCATTTTCTTTTGTGAACCTGTCGTTAAAAGCGGTTGTTGTGCCGTCAGTAATTAAACTACAAGACAACTTTAAACTATGAACTGTGAGAGGGTGGGTACTACGTTCAGTGCCTCATCTTGAGGTCTTTTGATCAAGACGGGGGCCTATCGTTCTGTGTAGGTTCTAATGTGATTATCAGTGATCATGTCTTGGTGACATGGTAACGTTAATTTGCATTTGAAACTCCGAACAAACATAACTAGGAATAAAATGAACATATAGACATCGGACAGGATACGATCGGGAGCTTGTGGGTGTTGTAATGAGTGACGGGATATGTGGGTAACAGGGCGGGGAGGTAGGGTCGGGGGGGTGGGACTCTATGCCCATGACTCGTTGGTTTCTAGTGGTCTCCGATACTCTTAAGTTTTGGAACTCAAGCCAATGGAACCAGGTTTTTGTGAATTTTTCTTGTGTACCTTTAAGTGTAGCTGAGAGGTCCTCCATCTCCAGAGCTCCCGGGATAGTGTTGAGCCACAGTGCTATTGAGGGCGGAGTGGTCTGGCGCCATAATTTCGGTATGCAGGATCTCGCTGCGGTGACCAGGTGGCGTGTGACTGATTTTTTGTAGACTGAAATAAGAATCTCATTACGGTGTATGAGAAAGAAGGCAGGTGTTTTTGGGATGGGGTAATGGGTAGATTTGGAAGTTATCTGCCATACTTTTGTCCAGAAGCTCGCCAACACGTGACAGTCCCAGAAGATATGTAAGAATGTCCCCTGCTCCGTTCCGTATCTCGAGCAAAGGGGAGATAATGAGGGATATATTTTGTTAAGGCGGGTGGGAACCCTATACCAGCGGGATAGTACCTTATCCTGCCTCTTGAATTTTGCTGGAAATGGATGAGGAGTGTGTAAGCATGAACATTTTTTCCCTTTCGCTCTTGGAGAGTGAAATTTTGAGTTCCTCCTCCCATTTCCGGACAAACTCCGGGGGTTGTGGTTCTATTTGTGTGTTGAGAATATTGTACATGGTTGACAGTGTGTGTCTAAGATGGACTCTCTATACTGCATATTGTCTCGAACTGTGTTTTTGGCCATGTGAATGTGCTTGGGTGTGGCAGGGAGTTGAGGAAGTGTCTCAGTTGGACTGTTTGCCAGAACAGTATCGGGTGTGGGTCGTGTCCCTGACATGTGTTCCGTCGTGAGCCATTGGCCATCATGCTGGAAACGGGTCGGTCGGAATCTGCCCCTCCTCAGCCAAAGGAGGAAGGTATTGCTTTCGATCCCTGGAGGGAATGAGGGGTTGCCCAGGACTGGAAACATTGGTGAGGGTCTAGGGGCTATGTCCAGTCTTGTTAATATTTTCGCTGCGGTTGCCATGGTAGGGCTGATTTTAGGGTGGTTACTCAACTCTGTGGTTGTTTGTTCTTGGTTCCATGGTAGGGCCTTCAGTGGTATGGGTGTGGCTGTTTGTTCGATGCTGATCCATTGTTTAAGCTCCCCGTGCCTGTGCCAGTCTATTATGCGGGTCAGGTGGGTTGCTTGGTGGTATCTGCTGAAGTTAAGGAGTCCCAGTCCTCCCTCCTCTTTCGGTCTTGTCAGCGTGTCACGAGCGATATGGGAAGGTTTATCTGCCCATACAAATTTGTATGTAAGGGAGGACAGTTGTTGAAAGAATTGTTTGGGGACCTTGAGGGGGAGCGCTTGGAGTAGATAGGAGTACTCTGGGGAGAATATTCATTTTAAAGATTGCGCATCTCCCAAACCAAGAGTGTAAGCCTTTCGTCCATGAATTTAGGTCTGCCCTGACCTTACTCAGTAGAGCGGGGTAGTTGGCCGCGAAAAGGCCTTCCGGCTCGGGGGTAAGGTGTATACCTAGGTATTGGATGTGGTTGTCGGTCCAAGTGAATGAGTTTTTAAGCTCGCCGACTAACGACTGCGTTAAGGATATGTTAAGGGCCGCGGATTTTTAATAGTTAATTTTAAAAGTTTGAGAGATCGGAGTATTGTTTTATTTCGGCTAGTAAGTTCGGAAGTGCGATTCGTGGGTTGGTGATAAAGAAAAGGAGGTCATCTGCGTATGCTGCTGTCTTATGATCAGTGTCTGCTAGTTGGATCCCCGTTACGTTCGGGTTGGCACGGATTCGGTTTAAGAGGGGCTCCAGGCACAAGATGAAGATTATGGGTGACTGGGGGCACCTTTGTCTCGTGCCATTTGTGATAGCGAAAGGAGCTAAGATTTGTCCATTGACTGTCACCAACGCTGTGGGACGGGAGTACAGGCTTTTTATCCAACTTAACATTTTGGGTCCTAGTCCCATATGAGTCATAGTGGCGAACAGGAAGTCCAAATCCACTCTGTCAACAGCAGACAGGCGGGTATGGCTAATTTTTTGGCTAAGTGGATTAGGTTTATTGCTTTTGTCAGGTTGTCCCTTGCTTCTCTTGAGGGGACGAATCCTACCTGGTCTTTGTGGATTGTATGTTGTAGAAGGGGGGAGATCCTGTTCACCAGTATTTTTGCGAATAGTTTTAGGTCTACGTTCAATAGCGAGATCGGGCGGTAGCTTTGACATTGTGAGGGGTCCTTTCCTTCCTTTGGGATTACTGTAATGTGGGCTCTTAGTGCATCTCTGTGCAGTTCCTTACCTGTCATGATGGAGTTAAAGGCTAGTTGAAAATGTGATGTTAGGGTCTCTGAATATTTTTTTGTAATATGCAAGGGTGAGTCCGTCTGGCCCGGGGGATTTTCCTGTTTGGGTTTCAGTTAGCGCGGTTGACCGTTCACTTTGTGTTATCGGCAATTCTAATAGGTCTGCTACCTCTCGTGTGAGCCCTCTTATGTTTGATTGTTGTAAGTATTCTTGTATTTTGGTCTTCCGTGTGGCTCTGTCTTTGAAGGAGTTTCCTGATGCAGGTGTGATGCACTATTATTTAGATGATTTTTTGTTTATGGGGCATCCAGTATGCTGGCATATCAGTGAAAAATGGTTATGGAGTGATTTTTTTTGTAAAAGCCAGTCGGCAAAAAACTGACAATTCGTGGGTGAGGAGAGGTTTTATTAAACAGAGTGTTATTGGAGTTTTTTACTATTGTCGGGATCTTGCATTTTTGGGGCGATCAGCTTTGCAATAGGCGGATATGTTTATGTTCTGAAAATAAAATGGTGCAAAAGGCGATTGTTTATCAAAATCCGAGCCTGTGATGCAGTTAATTCATAAGCCAGTCAGATTGTGTTTAAGATATAACATCTTATTGAGGGTTAGAGACGGGAAATGTGAGATTAATGCAGCTGCTATTTCGTTGTCCTGCTTGCAGATGCAGCAATTAAGGGAAGCAGTGCCGCAAATGAATTTGGTAGGCATGAAGTGTCCAGGGCATCTTTGGGACCTGCAGCTGGCAGAGCGTATGAGCTTTTGTCTCGGTCGGTCTCGCTGAAGATGTGGCAGGAATACAGTGCGGCTTGGGACAATTGGTTGAAGTTTTGTGGAGAGAACGTGGTGCAATGAAGTACGCAGGAGGTAACATGGTTCATTGCATATGTCTGCTCAAAATTTCGGATGAAGCACTCATATAAGTCAGTTTTGAAGTTCTTGTCGGGTATAGTTTTGCCCAGTTAGGAATTTGCAGGCGTTTATGTGTCTGCGCCCGCAGGCACCAGCTTTTTTGTTAACCCATGTGGATGGGCAGTCATTATCTCACTTCCAATTTATAATGTTTTTTTAAAAATGGTTTAGGGGTGTTAGGTTATGTTGGGTTTAAAAATACGGCGGAAGCATGTAGAATTGGAGTTACAGAAGCGTCCAAGTGTGGTTTGAATGAAGGAAAAATAAAACAATTGGACAGATGGTGTTTGTGGGGGGGGGAGGGGGGGGTGTCACCCTCGTTTTAAGCTGTACATCTGCCCAAATAATATAGTGTACTAATTCTTTTTTGATCTCAGGAAAAATATTCTGTGGATTGTTGGACACTCCTTTGTTTACTGGGCTTTGCCAACGTCAGCGGATCGTTGTTATACTAAAAATTTGGGATTGTACAGATCGAAGTTTGAAATCTTTTGGTGCGGTCGTAGAGGTATGAGTTGGAGTGGGTTAATAGCTGAACTTATGTATAGAGTCACGTTGGCCTTGTTTGGATGTTTTAATTTTACACTTAGGGTGTAACGACAGGAAAAGTGAACACATTAGATCTGTTGTGGGAAATTAAACAGGAGATGTGGAATATAAAAACAAGGTTTCCAGATACGGTGAAAGTTTTTTGGAAATTGTTCCTCGATTGTTATGGTCATTGCCGAAGTTTAGATCTATCGAAAAAATTCAGAGAAGGGTTAATCAGGCAGTAGAGAGACTCATGCCAGGGTGGGGTGGTATATCCTTCAGATGTGCTGATCTAGAAGGTTTTGTTCCAGGCTTCTTTGGGAATGATATGGTACACTTGGCAGAGATTGCGTTGGATATTTTTAATATAGATTTGCAGTCGATGATTGAGGAGGCTGCGGTTCATGGTGTTTTTTTTAGAATTTTTCTTTTTCTTTGCGCTCTTGTAGTGAAGAAAATAAAAGGAGAAATGGCGCTCGGCAAGGAACCAGTACCGAAAAGAGTTTTTAGTTATAGCTAAAAGTGGTGATGGTGCCCTTAATAAAAAGCGGTATGTCTACTGTCAGCAATTAAACTACTTGCGCACATCCATGGACATGCGTCCGTAAGTATAAAAAAACACAGAAGTCAGACAAACGCTGCAAGAAGGCCCCTCACACAGGATTTTTTTAAACGCGCTGCTACCGAAGCGCTTGTGTAAGGGATGACTACAAGGTCAACTGCTAATAATTTGTTTATTTTCTACAGCTCCAGTGACAACTTCCAGGAAGACGAAGTGGAGGAACAGTCTGTGGAAGTAGATTCAACATGGGAAAGGACTTCACAAGCTGCCATCTCTGATACCGTGTCGGCCACTGTATCAGTTACCCCAACACCTTCCCGCCCCACGCAGAAACGGAGAAGGGGGCGCCCTTCTGCTTTGGAAAACCAGGCTGACAATAGTGGCCACCTGCCAGGCTATGAGGCAAGAAGCACTGGACATCATGAGCCAAAAAAAAGCCCCACTGGATGCTGCGGAGGCATATGGGCATTTGATGTTGTACGGCAGCCATGCCAGAAAGGCAGTATGATCAGCTCCAGACAATGGCATCCTTCTCTATTTTCTTCTAGAAGCAAAGTGAAATGGCTTCTAGGCATTGGCGAGTGGGCTGGACAAGGTTACTGGGGTTGGATTTCTTTTCAAGGCGTAAGTGATTACAATATCAGAGCAAAAGTATCATTTATTGTGGAGAACCGACCCCCTGTAGGAAGGCTCTAGTACCCTGTTGTACCGCCTCTAGCTTAGATACAAGATGTGATATGGGTGGAATGGAGGCTCTAGTACCCTCTTGTACCGCCTCTAGCTTGGATACAAGATGTGATACAGGTGGACATGGAGTCTCTGGTACCCTCTTGTACCGCCTCTAGCTTGGATACAAGATGTGATACGGGCGGGCATGGAGGCTCTAGTACCCTGTTGTACCGCCTGTAGCTTGCATACAAGAGGTGATATAGGGGGCATGGAGGCTCTAGTACCCTGTTGGATCTCCCTGTTGGACCTCCTCTAGCTTGGATACATAGAATCATAGAATGGTAGAGTTGGAAGGGACCTCCAGGGTCATCTGGTCCGACCCCCTGCTCAGTGCAGGATTTGCTAAATTATCCCAGGCAGATATCTGTCCAGCTTTTGTTTGAAGACTTCCATTGAACGAGAACTCACCACCTCCTGTGGTAACCTGTTCCACCCATTGATCTCACTCACTAATATCTAATCTGTGTCTCCTCCCTTTCAGTTTCACCCCATTGCTTCTAGTCTTTCCTTGTGCAAATGAGAATAGGGCTGATCCCTCTGCACTGTGACAGCCCTTCAGATATTTGTAGACAGCTGTTAAGTCTCCTCTAAGCTAAACATTCCCAGATTCTTTAACCGTTCCTCATAGGGCATGATCCGCAGACTGCTCACCATCTTGGTAACACTTCTCTGAACTTGCTCCAGTTTGCCTAGGTCTTTTTTAAAGTGGGGTGCCCAGAACTGGACACAGTATTCCAGATGAGGTCTGACTACGGAAGGGTGGAAGGGGATAATTATCTCATGTGACCTAGACTCTGTGCTTCTCTTCATACATCCCAGAATTGTGTTTGCCTTTTTGGCTGCTGCATCACATTGTTGACTCATGTTCAGTCTATCATCTATTAGTATACCGAAGTCTTTTTCACATATGCTGCTGAGCCCAATTCCTCCCATTCTGTATGTGCTTTTTTCATTTTTCTTGCCCAGATGTAGGACTTTGCATTTCTCCTTGTTAAATACCATTCTGTTAGTTGCTGCTCACTGTTCAAGCTTTTCTAGATCTTTTTGAATACTCTCTCTCTTCCCTAGTCTAGTGTTAGCATCCCTCCTAGCTTTGTGTCGTCAGCAAATTTGATCAGTTTCCCATCAATTCCCTCCTCAAGATCATTTATAAAAATGTTGAACAACACTGGGCCTAGGACAGAGCCTTGTGGTTCCTCACTTGATACATTCTTCCATTTGGATTTGCAGCCATTTATGACCACTCTGAGTACGATCACTCAGCCAGTTGTGAATCCACCTAACAGTTGCCTTGTCAATCCTATATTTGGTCATTTTTTCAATAAGTATGGTATGAGATACTTTGTCAAATGCTTTACTAAAGTCAAGATATAGTATATCTACCGCATTTCCTTGATTAACCCAGTCAGTGAGTCATATAAGGAAATTAGATTCTTCTGGCATGACTTGTTTATTACAAACCCATGCTGGCTCTGGTTAATTACTTCATTTTTATCCAAGTACTTGCATACATGCTGTTTAATAATTTGTTCAAAGATCTTTTTCCGATATAGAAGTCAGGCTCACAGGTCTGTAGTTTCCTGGATCCACCTTCTTCCCTTTTTGCAGATAGGGACAACATTTGCCCTTTTCCAATCTTCTGGGACTTCTCCTGTTCTCTGTGAATTTTCAAAGATTATGGCAAGTGGTTCAGCAATTACCTCCACTGCTTCCTTTAGTATCCTAGATGTAATTCATCTGGACCTTGGGACTTGAATTAATCTAAATTAGCGAAGTTTTCCCTCACCATCTCTCTGCTTACAGCTAACCTGCATTCTTTTATTCCCCGAATAAGCACAGGGAAGATCAGTTGATGTTTTAAGTTGATGTGTCCGAGAGAAAACAGATACCAAATAGGAATTTAAAAGTTTGGCCTCAACCAATTCACCATTTTTATCTTATAAGCATCCAATAACATCTTTGACTTTTCTTTTGCTTTCAACATACCCCCAAAATCCTTTTTTATTGCTACAAGCCTCAATTCATTATCAGCTGTAGTTGTTTTGACACTTGCCCTAGAGTTTCTGCAGACCACATTATATTCTTCCTTAGATATTCCCCCCTTTCCATTTGATAAACATATTTTTCTTTTTTAACATACAAGTTCTGTGTTCATCCATCCGGGTCTCTTTAAATGCTTCCCATTCTTCCTTCTTTTAGGGATTGTTAACAATTCTGCTTTGAGAATCTCATTTCGCAATATTTCCCAACCTTTTTGGACATTTCTGTCCTTAAGAACATCCGGCCATTGGATTCTTCCTATACTCTGAGTTCATTAAAAATCTGCCTTTCTGAAATCCAACCTTGAGGTCTGAGTTTTCTCAGGTCTTCCTCCCCTTTTTATCCAAAATTTAAGGATAGCATGATCATTGCTTTCTAAGGTCCCAGCAACCCTCACTTCCTCAACTATTTACTCCGTTAGTAAGAATTAGGTCCAAGATAGCAGATCCCCTTGTTTTCTCTTCTACCTTTAGGAAGATAAAATTGTCAGCAAGAGCGGATAAGAATTTGTTGGATCCATTACTTTTACCTGAGAGATTCTCAATAATGGATAGGTAAAATCTCCCATCATCACTGTCATGTTTTTTTGAGAGCTTGCCCATCTGATGTAGAGAGTTTCTCCATATCTTCTGCTTGTCCAGGCGGCCTATAGTAAATGCCTACAATGGTGTCCTTTCTGTTCTCTCCTTGTATTCTTGCCCAGTTTTGTACAAAATCCCATGCTCTGAAGCTTGAATCTCGGTGGAGATGAATGTTTTCCTAAAATACAGCGCAGTACCTCCTCCGATTCTTATAAGTTCTATCCTTCAAGCCTTGTATTCCAAATCATGTCTATCATTCCAAGTTTTTGTGATGCCTATAAACATATTTCTCTTCCTGTTAGAAGCTCCAATTATCCTTGTTTGCTTCCTATGCATTTGTGTAAATATATTTTAGTTTGTGATCGGTGTCTCTTGCTCCTCTACTTTCCGTCTGGATTTTTTGCCGATGGAAGACTGCCTGTTTGCGCAGGATGATCGCTACTCAGTTTTTATGCCTGCAGAAACTGAACGGCAAACAATGTGATTCAAGGATTTACACCAATTGATTTGTTCAAGTTCCCGGAACGCGGCAATAATCTGAATGACTACCAGTCCGTGTAAAAAGGGCCCTTTGGCTCAAACAGCCACAAAGTGCAGCCGAAGAACATAATTTTACTTTGATTCGTTTTTGCTCAAACAGCCACAAAGTGCAGCCGAAGAACATAATTTTACTTTGATTCGTTTCTATCTGTAGGGGTCATGTAATGATCATGTGATTAAGCTGTGTTGTGTAATGCTTTACTCAATAGAACTAGTATGAGAACCTTGCAAGAGCTGATGTTCCCTACTAAAGACCTGTGAATGTGTTGTAACTGGGACTGATGAATGTCATGCAGTTTAAAGGTTTCTGCCATCTGGTGGTAAAGCATCAATGTGGAATTGTGTTTTTGAAAAACATGTAATAGGGACATGTCAAGTTTTGATCAGTAAGGTCTGGGTGCCGAGACCCCTATCTGATCTCTTGAGCCAAGCATGTGCAGCGCTGGTTTATGATCACAGCTCGTTAGCTGAAGATGGGCTCACTAGAAAGTCTTAGCCTCTGTGCAGCCAGCAGGCTCATGGAACAAAAAGAACTAAACGATTTGGCCCATGATTTACAACTTTCAAAACAGGGAGCTGAACTATTGGGTTCAAGATTGAAACATGGGAACCTTCTAGCTGAAGGGACAAAGATTTAGACTTTTAGATCAAGAAGTAGCTGTTTATCTGAATATTTTGAAATGCGGAATTCAATGTGTGTTTGTGTATATACACGTGAATGGTTTGATGGAGCTAGGTGTTCAGCATAATCCACAGGAGTGGTGACTATTGATTCCAGTAAAACCAGCTTAAAAGCAGTGCTATTGCATAAGGACAACAAACTCCCGTCAGTGCCTTTGGCCTATGCAGTGGACATGAGAGAAACATAAAAGCATGGCTTTGATACTGGAGGCAATCAAATATAAAAGATCACGAGTGACAGATATGCTGTAATATAAAAGTTGTAGCACTGCTTACAGGTTTACAGGGTGGATTTACAAAATACTGCTGTTTATGCTTATGGGACAGCCGAGACACCAACAACCACTACAAAGTCAAGGAATGGCCTGTGGGGAATTATATATACCTGGAAAAGAAAATGTGAATACTTCATTGGTTGAGCCGAGTAAAGTCATTTTGCCTCCGTTTCATATCAAGTTGGGCCTGATGAAGAACTTTGTAAAAGCTCTTTATAAAGAAGGTCAGGCATTCAATCATTTATATGAAAGGTTTCCCAGATTGAGCGATGGAAAGCTAAAAGGGCATATTTGTTGGGCCACAGATCAGAAAATTAATGAAAGATCCAACCTTTGATACTAAACTCACAAATTTTGAATTAGCCACTTGGTCCTCTTTCAAAGAGACTGTGCATAGCTTTTTGGGCAACAGAAAAGACAATAACTATGTATCCATAGTGAGTGATCTATTGCACAGCTACAAGAACATGGGGTGTAGAATGTCTCTAAAACTTCATTTTTTACATTTGCACCTCGATTTCTTCCCGGAAACTTTGGGTGCCTTCAATGACGAACAGGGTGAACACTTTTACCAAGACTTCCTTAGTATGGGGCATCGTTATTAAGGACACTGGAGCCCTTCGATGATAGGGTTTACTGTTGGTTTCTGGGTAGGGAAACTAATGAGACTCCATACAAGAGAAAAGCTTCATCATCCCATCTTGCCAAACCAAATCAGTTTGAACGTTGCAATATGTAAATCTTAGTGCTTTTGTTGGTCTGACATTCACAAATACATTACCAGAAAAACATTGAGTTCTGAATGGGGGTTTTTTGTATTTAAAATATTTTGATATCTGGCAATACTGTATTATTGTCTATGTAATAGTGCTGTGTATCTCAGAAATGTGTCGTGATGGAATCTGATTCTTCCACTGATTTCAGCATCCCAAAATTAGTTAAACCAACCTGTTTCCAAAGCAGATAGAGGAAAAAATGTGATTTGTTTACCAGTGTTATCCTTCAATCGAAACATGCAACGTATAAGGAAAATGCAAGATACGCCTTTATCCTTAATGGTCAGAAGACTAATTAAAATGCAAGAACAATGAAATCCAACTTATAATTCTAATCTAAAAATCTAACTTTTATTTGAACTTAAAACTTGGACAGACTAAACAGAAACAAAGAAAAAAACAGGCCACTAGAACAGGGCCTGGTTTATGGATCTTCACCAGTAAACTCCTGTTCTGGAGTACAGCAGGTTAGGTTGTCCTTTAGGTTATCCAGTGTGACTAATCTGTAGCGGAGTCATGGGAGTTATAAAAGTCATACATCATTATACGATAGAGCGATATAAGCAGTGCATCCTTACAGCATACTTTATAAAAATGGTTAAGAAATGCCGTCAATATTCAAATGAATACTTGAAATACAGATTCATCCCTTCTCCTACAAAACGGACGGCTTCCCTGGTGCCTCGTTTGTGAAAAGGCATTTTCAAATGGAGCTATGAAGCCTTCGAGACCGGGCGATCACCTTGCAAAACTTCATTCAGGCAAAGTGGGTAAGCAGATTTCATTTTTCCAAGGTTTAAATTGTGCAACGTGCAGTACAGGTTGTGCATTACAGTGATTGTGTTGATGCACAACTGACATGGCGGATGTAAAACATGACGAGACAAGGAACATGATTGAAGTTCAAAACAAGGCAGCAAATGTATTTCACCTGCGCCATTTTTGGTAAAATATTGACCTGGTATAAGGAGGTGTCTAACATGCCCAGCAAGGTGCATCAAACCTATTGTGCTAAAAGCAGCATTTTCATTCATCTCAATGTTTATCATGTAGATGCCAAAAATATTCCCAAATCCCCACCTACAGGATTACTGATACGTGATAAAATACTTTAGGCGCACAAGTTTAATGGGAGTTCAGAACGCTAAGATTGCAGCTTGTCAGATTTTGGTCCCTATTCAAGAGCCAAAATCATCTGCTTAAGTTTATGGGCGTAAAAAATAAAAAATGCTGCAACACTCATTAACATCCGTGTTCACAGTTTTTGGTGTTTTTCGAACACTGTTTTCTGTGGATGGTGAGATCACTCTGGCCTTTTTGCGTTCCGTTTTTTTTCTATGAGTGAAAAAAATCAATAATATAGTATGTAAGACTGAAGAAAGACCCATGTCCACCCCGTTCAGCCTATTACCCCCTAATCTTGACCAAGAGGAAGTCAAAAACATGAAAAAGAAAACATTTTTAAACGCAGACGCAGTAAAGACGCACAGACATGTGCAAGGAAAAGTGTGTTTTAAGCTGAAATCGGCCGCCGTCATACGAACGAGCCCTTCATCTTATCAGAAAATGTAATTCCTTTCCTCCCAAGTACTTTGTGATGCAGATTAAAAGCTGTGCGGCTTTCCTAATCCTGCAAACTGGAAATAGTTGGGCAATTTAAGTGCCTGAAGTGCATCGGGGGCATTACGTGTCCTGAACGAGGATCAACACAACTGTTGGTGGGTATAACATGTGACCAGAGAAAAGGAAGGTGATGAAGTTCAAAAAAAAAAGTGCAAATTTGACCTGCTCCATTTTTGGTGTAATGTAGTCCCCCACCCCTGCGGCAGTGTAAGGAGAGGTCTAATATGTTCGGGAAGCTATTTCAAGCTTATTACACTACAAACGCGATTTTCACTAATGTAGTATATTCATTGTGTGGACCGGAGGTTCCCAAACTTTTTTGCCCTGTAGACCACTTGCTGATTTTTTTGTTTTCTGCAGACTCGCTGTCTGCACACGACCGGGTCGGATTCCGCATGTGGGAGCCCTCAACTGAATCCAACCCTGTGCCCAGTCGGCACCAGCGTGTACCTGTCATTTCTTCTTCTCTGTACTGCAGATAGTCCGCACCGCTCGCCGTCTGACATGTGCAGTACAATTTCTTTTTCTTTTTGAACAGCTGCTTTTTCAGCGTCATCGACTAGCGATGACGCAGAATTCACGACCTTTCCGCACGGTGCATTGCGGAAGGGCCGCGGGTCAGACGGCATCCAGTGACTTTAATAGAAGCCGTTGACATGGAATCTGCTGAAAAATAGAACATACTGGGATTTTTCCTCTGCGGGTGAAACAAATCAGAAACCAGTAAAATTCACTACTAATTTTTAGAAGAAAAAAAAAAGGAATTAGACGGGGGGAAAAAAAACAATGTAAACACAGAACGCCCCTCCACCACCCCTTTATGTTTCAACGCCCCCCTGCTGCCCCTTTTTGTTCCACCATTGAGAAGTTAATACGGCCCTTGGGGGGCAATAACACCCACGTTGAGAACCAGTGCTTTACACAATTGTTACAGAAGGTGGCAACAGTAAAGGCATGTGATACAGTTAGACGTACATTTGATCAGCACCATTTCTGGTATAATATTGATAAGTGCCCGGCACCCCTGAGGGGGTACACGGAGGGCTCTAACATATCAAGCAGGTTGTGTGAGGCTTATTACGCCACAAGCGTTATGTTCAGTATATATTATCCGGCAAACTGAAAATATTTGTGGGAATGAATATCCCTGAAACATGTCGTAAACGGCACACATGAAAACGCTGCGCAGTAGGAACTTCATAGGTAAATCAGCTTCTGCGCGGGTCTGTTTTGTCCATCGTCAGAGCCAAGAAGTTTTGCGCGAACTCTACATAAACAAAGTTATGAAATATCAAAGAGGTCCGTAAATTCTATAAGTATTCTGTACAATCTGTGGTGTATGATGTCATTTACAGAACGCCTAAATGTTGATGATGACCTGCCTAAGCGGAGTCCGCTCATGTGGACCCCCAAATATTTTTCTTGCCGACAAGGACCCCTAAGCAAGTCAAATTTGACCCCTGGGGGACCATATAGACCACTTTGGGAACCACTGATATCATGGAAAAACATCCCTAAAATTAACCCTTAGGTTACAACCATGTGTATGATAAGTCCTCAATTATTGTAAACTCCCAGGCTTCATAGCAAAGTACAACGCGGAATCCAACATGGCGGCTCATTCCTTCACTGTTTACAGGTTCTCCTCGCTTTTATTGTCCGGCCCATTACTCTTTCGCCATTTACAGGTTTTCTCACACACTGCCACGTACAACAAGGACGACAAGTGCGAGTCTGGAGGTGCTTGAAATGGATTGAAACACGAATCTATCGCAAAAATATGTATAATTAACCCGCCCAAAGTGCGCCATAAACCGTACGAGCCGCACTCCAGGTTGTGCATGATGAGGACTGAGCTGATGATTACACAACTGTTACCAAGAGGGCAAAATGGTAAGCGTGAATGTGATCAGCAGCATTGTTGGTATAATACGTGGCCCGCACCCCTGAGGTGATATACAGGGGGGGGGGGGGGGGGGGCTCGGACATATCAAGCAGGCTGTGTGAGGCTTATTACACCACAAGCGCTATAATCAGTGTATATTATCTGGCTCACTGTAAACATCATGTATACGCCTGCAGCGGGTTCTAAAATTGCACAAAGGGTGTTATTACATGTCATCCATTGAAAAGACCTGTTTTACAGGCTGTAGTGGCGGATGCAATAACGGGACGAGGAAGGGAACGTGAACGTTTAATGCAGCAAATGTGACCTGCGCCATTTTTGGTGTAGTATCATTAAACGTGCGCCGCACACGCTGGTATAGGGGGGTGTCTAACATGCCCAGCGAGGTGTGCCAAGCCTATTAGCCCACATGCGCCATTTTCACTGATGTCTATATTCATCAATTAGACAAAAATATTCCACCCCCCCTACGGTATTACAGATGCGTAATAAAATATCGTTAGTACACCAGTAGAACACAATAACGCTGCACGTCCTGTTTCGGTCTACATTCATGTCTCTGGGTGCTTTACCATCCGCGTTCACCGCATTTTTATTTTGCGCACCCTATTTTTTGTGGGTTGTGACAAACGTGACCACTTCGGCGTTTCTTTGTGAGCGTGAAAAATATGAATGCAACTACGTTAAAAATACAGCAAAGATGCAAGTAATGCGCACAGGCGCAGAGAAAACTGGTTTACGGAAAGGAATTGCATCCGCCGGTGTGAACGAGCCGCTCATGTTCGCTCGTAAACATCCAAAATGTCATTTATTTTCCGTTTTTGGTGCGGGATTAAAATAACGTTGCTTCCAGTTTTCTTAATCCGGCAAACTGAAAATATTCGGGGAAATGGACGTTCCTCATAAATTGCGCAGCGTGCGGTACGGGCGGTGCATCACAACGAGCGTGCTGATGCTTTACACAACGGGCGCGGCGGGTGGACAACATGACGAGATGTAATGGAAGTTTAAAAATAGTCAGCAAGTTTATTTCACCTGCGCCATTTTTGGTGAAATATCATTAACGTGCGCCGCACACGCCTGAGCCGGTATAGGGAAGGTGTCTAACACGCCCAGCAAGGTGCGCCAAACCTATTGTGCCACGAGCGCCATTTTCACCAATGTCTTTATTCATCATGTAGGAGCCAAAAATATTCCTAAATTCCCGCCTTACGGGATTACGGAGACGGGATAAAATATTCTACGCGCCCGCGTTTAACCCCTTAGTGACCAAGCTTTTTTTTCCCCCTGTTCTCCTCGCACGGGCGTGGCACAGGACCCCCCAACATTGCTCAGGGCATTGAAGGGGTTAACAGCCCCACTGAGCGGCGCGGACGGTGGGTGCTGTAGTCCACAGGCGTCGGCTATAAGAAGCAGCCGGCGCCCGCGGGGTATGAAGAGACGTGGCTGCGGGTGTAATAAGCATCCCCTGAGGTGATATACAGGGGGCTCTGACAGGCAGGGGGGTATGAAGTGACGTGGCTGCGGGTGTAATAAGCGTCCCCTGAGGTGATATACAGCGGGCTCTAACAGGCAGGGGGGTATAAAGAGACGTGGCTGCGGGTGTAATAAGCGTCCCCTGAGGTGATATACAGGGGGCTCTAACAGGCAGGGGGGTATGAAGTGACGTGGCTGCGGGTGTAATAAGCGTCCCCTGGTGATATACAGCGGGCTCTGACAGGCAGGGTGAAGATTACACAAGCACTACTTTCAGTGCATATTAATCATCTAGACGCAAAAACGTCCCTAAATCACCTCAGGGGAGCAGATAGAGCAGCATGTCCGCCATTAACTGAAGCACAGAGGCCTCACAGCCATGGACGAGGCGGCAGCAGAGCTTCCCGCCATTTACAAGTCTGCCTCAGCGTCCTCAGTGACTCTCCCGCCATTTACAGTCTCCTCACACTGCCCGCTGCTTCATGTCTCTCCCGCCATTTACAAGTCTGCCTCAGCGTCCTCCATGACTCTCCCGCCCTTTAGTCTCCTCACACTGCCCGCTGCTTCATGACTCTCCCGCCCTTTAGTCTCCTCACACTGCCCGCTGCTTCATGACTCTCCCGCCCTTTAGTCTCCTCACACTGCCCGCTCCTCCATGACTCTCCCGCCCCGTACAGGCTCAGCACTACATATCCCAGCTCCCTGTCCCCTCCTCATACACCACACCGCCCTCCATAAGATTTCCCTCATGGCCAGGCTCAGACCGCCGCTCCCCACCCCACAGAGCGGCCGGCTCCCTGCACAGCTCAACACATTCTGCCGGAGGGAGGAGCTAAGGACGGTCATATGACCGGAGGGGGAGGAGCTTGTAGTCGATGCTTGCTGTTGGGTACAATAATCTGCAGCCACCACTAGAGGGAGTTCCACACACATAGACTTATACAACGCCTGTGTAATGCCTTATGTAGTGAGCTCCACCTAGTGGCGGCGTGTTGGAACTGTCTGGAATGACTTGTAAACAGACTCCATGATTACCCTTCTCTGTACTAAACCACCAGACCTTCCAGGATAATAGATATTAAAGTACCAGGAAACAGGGATTCTCCATAGAACATAAGACACTTGTGTATTTGGGTCCATCTGCTGTCCGTGTTCTCAGACGGCACGCGGACCCATTACAGCCTACGGGGTTATGTGCGCACGGATGTTATTTTCACGCGGACCGATGGTTTGTGTGAAAAAACTCGTTCTATTTTGTCTGTATCACGGACAAGAAATAGGACGTGCAAATGCACGTCAATCTGCAGGCCGTCTATGTATAAGCCATCACATGACCTGGTGACCGCGCATTAGACGTCACATGACCTGGTGACCGCGCATTAGACGACACATGACCTGGTGACCGCGCATTAGACGTCACATGACCTGGTGACCGTGTATTAGATGTCGCATGACCTGGTGACCGTGTATTAGATGTCGCATGACCTGGTGACCGTGTATTAGGCGCCACCTGACCTGGTGACCATGTAGTAGATGTCACATGACCTAGTGACTGCGTGGTGTCCGATGTGAACTGCGCCCGTATCTCTCGAGCACGACTGGCACACACGGCCGGCCTAAAGTGAAGGGTCTGCTGGCGTTAGTGTGAGTCATCTGCCACCGATGTAGGGGCTACCAGTATATCACATACATACTTACATATGGAGGTATAGTGGAACTTCCACTCATCCCGACACGCTGATCTTGGAGTGCGTTCACACAGCGACATTTTTCCTTGTTTATTATCACGGCAGAAATCCTCAGTTGGGCCTCCTGTCCACAGGCGGGTCGGATAACGCACGCTGGAGCCCGCGGCCGAGGACCCTGCGTACCTGAACGGGTCTTCTATTTTCTGTACTGCGTATGTGTGCGGAAGCGTTGTCCGGCGCGCCTGCGCAGTGCAGTTTTGTTTTGTTTTTTTAACTCCTGCTTTCCTGTCCGGGCCGCGGATTGGACGGTTTACATTGACTTTAATGGAAGCCGTCCGCACGGAATCCGCCCTAAAATGGAGCATGCTGCGATTTGTTTAACGCATGCGGAATCTGGAAAACATCCGCATATTTTAATTGAGGTGCGGACGCCCATGGCTCCCTACCGGCGGCTTGAATTGCAGGTGCCCTGCACGGATTCCGCAAATCAAACCTGCCCGTGTACATTGGGCCTTATTCTGCCATGTTTTTCAACGCAGATCCTTCTGCAGATTTAAACCAATCAATGCGCAAAATCCACGTGCGGAAATCCCAACGCATTTCCACATGAAGCGACATGCCTGTGATCTGCGCAGAAACGCGGTGTAATTCTGCACAGAGATTCTGCCCATTGACGCGGCTAAATCCGCATGCAGAGCCAGGTCAAAAAACGCAGCAGAAAAGCTGTGAATGTCTGTTGCAGTGTTACAGGAGGAATCAGCGTAGCGGATGACATGGGACATTACATGGGGTCCATTTAAAGGGAACCTATCGTGACCTGTGAGCCCCATAAACTACATTAGGGGGCTCAACGGTCAGAGAAGGGGAGTCCAGGGGGCCATGTTGTATGCTCATCCAGTCGCCTCGTTCCTTCATTGTGACCCCCCTTAGTCTGTGTGCACCATCAGCGTAAGGCCCCCTGTCCCCTGCACCATCAGCGTAAGGCCCCCTGTCCCCTGCACCATCAGCGTAAGGCCCCCTGTCCCCTGCACCATCGGCGTAAGGCCCCCTGTCCCCTGCACCATCAGCGTAAGGCCCCCTGTCCAGCGTTGCTATGGAAAGTACTGGCCCCGTTCAGGAGCGGAGAATTATTGTGATTCTCCGCTCGCGCCCGGCAATTCGCAGCGAGCGAATATTCATAGGTAAGTGACCCAAGCAGGTGAGCCCTTCTTGGAAGCCCATATATTACCATCTTACCATTTATGGCATATCCAGAAGATATACCATAGAAGTCTGCTACGTGTGATTCCCATCTCTGGGGTGCGGACTAATCTTAAGTTTTGACTGCCATTACTCCCGGCCTGGCTGTATACAATGGCCGAGGGTGGTTGGGGATTACAGTAACAGTTGATCACGCTGCTTTACATACGCCGAAAGGTACAGTCGCATAGCAGTCTCTGAGCAAAAGGGACAGTAGGGCCCATTCATACTGGCGTGTTTCCCGCTTGTGTATTTCACGGACAGCACACGGACCCATTATAACCTATTAGGCGAGAAACACAGGCGTTTTTTTGGGTATTGTTGCATATCTAATTCTAGAGCAGGATTAGACATGCAATGGGCGCTGCCTGTAGGGAACGGACGGCACATGGGCATGTGTCTATCAGCTGTTCAATGCAAGTTGTGCCTGAGAAGGTCTAGCACAGCTCACTCACGCCTGTGTGGATGGGCCCTAAGGCCGGCTGCACACAGACAGGTCGGATTCCGCATGCAGGATCCTGCTCCGGAATATGTGCCTGACCGGTGACCCCTGCGTACCTGTCTGCAGTCTTTTAATCTGTGCTGCAGATGTGCCGGCTGGCGCACATGGGAAGCACAGATTATGCCGCACCGTCGCTAGGCGATGATACAGATCTCGCGTCCTTTCCGCAATCATGATTAGATGCATCTTCTATCTAAACTAGAGGCGGTACAACAGGGTACTAGAGCCTCCATGCCCAGCTGTATCACATCTTGTATCCAAGCTAGAGGCGGTACAACAGGGTAGTAGAGCCTCCATTCTCCCCATATCACATCTTGTATCCAAGCTAGAGGCGGTACAACATGGGAACTAGAGCCTCTATGCCGCCCGTATCACATCTTGTATCCAAGCTAGAGGCGGTACAACAGGGTACTAGAGCCTCCATGCTCCCTGTATCACATCTTGTGTCCAAGCTGGAGGCGGTACAACAGGGTACTAGAGCCTCCATGCCCGCCCATATCACATCTTGTATCCAAGCTAGAGGCGGTACAACAGGGTAGTAGAGCCTCCATGCCCACTTGTATCACATCTTGTATCCAAGCTAGAGGCGGTACAACAGGGTAGTAGAGCCTCCATTCTCCCCGTATCACATCTTGTATCCAAGCTAGAGGCGGTACAACATGGGAACTAGAGCCTCTATGCCGCCCGTATCACATCTTGTATCCAAGCTAGAGGCGGTACAACAGGGTACTAGAGCCTCCATGCTCCCTGTATCACATCTTGTGTCCAAGCTGGAGGCGGTACAACAGGGTACTAGAGCCTCCATGCCCGCTTGTATCACATCTTGTATCCAAGCTAGAGGCGGTACAACAGGGTAGTAGAGCCTCCATTCTCCCCGTATCACATCTTGTATCCAAGCTAGAGGCGGTACAACATGGGAACTAGAGCCTCTATGCCGCCCGTATCACATCTTGTATCCAAGCTAGAGGCGGTACAACAGGGTACTAGAGCCTCCATGCTCCCTGTATCACATCTTGTGTCCAAGCTGGAGGCAGTACAACAGGGTACTAGAGCCTCCATGCCCGCCCGTATCACATCTTGTATCCAAGCTAGAGGCGGTACAACAGGGTACTAGAGCCTCCATGCCCGCTTGTATCACATCTTGTATCCAAGCTAGAGGCGGTACAACAGGGTAGTAGAGCCTCCATTCTCCCCGTATCACATCTTGTATCCAAGCTAGAGGCGGTACAACATGGGAACTAGAGCCTCTATGCCGCCCGTATCACATCTTGTATCCAAGCTAGAGGCGGTACAACAGGGTACTAGAGCCTCCATGCCCACCCGTACCACATCCTGTATCCAAGCTAGAGGCGGTACAACAGGGTACTAGAGCCTCCATGCCCGCTTGTATCACATCTTGTATCCAAGCTAGAGGCGGTACAACAGGGTAGTAGAGCCTCCATTCTCCCCGTATCACCTCTTGTATCCAAGCTAGAGGCGGTACAACAGGGTACTAGAACCTCCATGCCCGCCCATATCATATCCTGTATCCAAGCTAGAGGTGGTACAACAGGGCACTAGAGCCTCCATGGCCACCCATATCACATCTTGTATCCAAGCTAGAGGCGGTACAACAGGGCACTAGAGTCTCCATACCCCCTGTATCACATCTTGTATCCAAGCTAGAGGCGGTACAACAGGGTACTAGAGCCTCCATGCCCGCCCATATCATATCCTGTATCCAAGCTAGAGGTGATACAACAGGGTACTAGAGCCTCCATGCCCACCCATATCACATCTTCTATCCAAGCTAGAGGTGGTACAACAGGGTACTACAGCCTCCATGCCCACCCGTATGACATCTTGTATCCAAGCTAGAGGCGGTACAACAGGGTACTAGAGCCTCCATGCCCACCCGTATCACATCTTGTATCCAAGCTAGAGGCGGTACAACAGGGTACTAGAGCCTCCATGCCCACCTGTATCACATCTTGTATCCAAGCTAGAGGCGGTACAACAGGGTACTAGAGCCTCCATGCCCACCCGTATCACATCTCGTATCCAAGCTAGAGGTGGTACAACAGGGTACTAGAGCCTCCATGCCCACCATATCACATCTTGTATCCAAGCTAGAGGCGGTACAACAGGGTACTAGAGCCTCCATGCCCACCATATCACATCTTGTATCCAAGCTAGAGGCGGTACAACAGGGTACTAGAGCCTCCATGCCCACCCGTATCACATCTCGTATCCAAGCTAGAGGCGGTACAACAGGGTACTAGAGCCTCCCTACAAGGGGTCGGTTCTCCACAATAAATTCTCCTTTTGCTCTGATAGTGTAATCTCTTACTTATAACAACGTTACAATCACAGAGAGAAAGTTTAATTCCGACAACCTCTAGGGGGCGGGCTGTTTTTGACAATAAGTGTATAATAAATTCTTTGTAGATGTGTTGAGCAGTTAGAGCCCCCTGACGACCTTGTCTGACCTGACATACTCAAGGATGGATTTGAATAGAATTGCCCTTTAAACCAATCAGACTTATAGCACCTTAGTCAAAGTTGTAACTTGAGGTTATGGAATTTTCTGGATTGGTATCCATATGTCAGATTTTGGGGTGGGGCTGGTATAGACTTTGGGGTAACCACAATGCTGTGTTTTGCTTCAACCCGAACTCCGAGCATCATAGGATCGTGTATATATCTTGTCCGTAAAACACATGCAGAATGCGTCAGCTTGGATAGCCCATAGTAGGGCTCTATGGGGGTTGATGCACAGGGCCTTCTTTTTCAGGACAACAATGCCATTATTAGATCTACGCCTGTCAGGGATATTGTAGGGCAAGCCTAGTGATTGGCTGGTTGCCTTGATTTCCTGGTATTATATTTGACATCGGTGTGTATATGTATATGGAGTAATAAAGCAATATGCCATGTCCATTCGCATCAATGGGTTGTAATACAGGAGAAGTCAGGGTCTTCCAGGAGAGAGAAAAGCTCTTCATAATTGCTCACCACTATGAAGAGATGAGAATCCTGAAGAAGACCCCGCTCTACTTACCTGCTGCAGTCGCCATCCTCATGCCCGTGGTGTGTGCCGCATCCTGTCTGGTGCCTGTTCTCCAGCTCTGGCCTGCGGGGCTTGCGCTCACTCCCGCGCCCTGACTTAAAGGGCCAGTGTACACTCCACTAATTGTCCCCCCACCAATCCCTGTCAGTTCTGGCTGTATTAGGCATACTCCCCTTATGGAGGACGCCTAAGCAATTTGGTTCCACTCCAGTTGGGACAAAACCCCAGTTTGTTTGTTCTCTATGTTAGATCTTTCCTTGATTTTGACTTCTGTATTCCTGATCTCGGCTACATTTCTGGACCACGCCATTTGTCTGCCGCCTGCCCTGACTCAAGGCTTGATAGCCGCGTTGAAATTTATGCAGCGGGCCCAGTCCTCAGCTTATTTCTGGATTACGTTTGTGTACACACCCTCAGGTACTGAACTTTGGCCCTGTGTGGCGTCAGCAAGCACAGTACTCAGACTATTTCTGTGAGTTATGGATTGGGAACCCTGCAGCAAACACCAAATCCCGCTTGGAGGGGTCAAGGGTGAATACCAGGGTACCCCAGTTGTTGCCTCCTGATATAGCCCTAAGCCAAATTAGTGTGCGGTAATGCGGATCCACATCTGACTGCCTGACAGTTTATTCTCTATGATGCGGAACCTGTTTTTAAAGAAAAAAATGTCAGACATCCCCTTTACCTGGAGCAACCAGTGTCAGGCAGCTGCTGCAAAGGCAAATAAGATCATGGGTTGCATCAGAAGAGATCCAGGGGTGTAGGACAAGAACATTGTTCTTCCTCTTTACAAGTCACTGGTCAGACCATACATGGAATATTGTGGACAGTTTTGGGCACCGGTACTCAAGAAGGACATATCAGAGCTTGAGCGGGTACAAAGACGGGCAACTAAAGTAATAAGCGGAATGGGCGGACTACAATACCCAGAGAGGTCATCAAAATTGGGGTTATTTAGTTTAGAAAAAAA
The DNA here is from genome assembly GCF_035609145.1 of Eleutherodactylus coqui. Classification (NCBI taxonomy): domain Eukaryota; kingdom Metazoa; phylum Chordata; class Amphibia; order Anura; family Eleutherodactylidae; genus Eleutherodactylus; species Eleutherodactylus coqui. The sequence continues at coordinate 16,805,506 of NC_089839.1, read as the reverse complement.
GACATCTGAGGAATAGATATATCAGGGGTCAGTACAGAGATCTCTCCCATCATCTATTATACCCAGGACTGTAACAAGGGGGCGCTCTAATAACTATGTATAATACATCAGGGGACAATACGGATATCTCCTCCATCATCTGTTTATACCCAGGACTGTAACTAGAAGGCGCGCTAATAACTATGTATACATATATTAAGGGACAATACAGAGATCTCTCCCATCTTCTGTTTATACCCAGGACTGTAACAAGGGGGCGCTCTAATAACCATGTATAGCTATATCAGGGGTCAGTACAGAGATCTCTTCCATCATCTATTATACTCAGGACTGTAACAAGGGGGCGCTCTAATAACTATATATAGATATATCAGGGGTCAGTACAGAGATCTCTCCCATCTTCTGTTTATACCCAGGACTGTAACAAGGGGGCGCTCTAATAACCATGTATAGCTATATCAGGGGTCAGTACAGAGATCCCTCCATCATCTATTATACGCAGGACTGTGGGAAGGGGGCGCCCTCTATGCCTAGAGGAAAGAAGGTTTCTACACCGACATAGAAGGGGGTTCTTTACTGTAAGGCTGCCTTTCCACAGACAGTCGCTAGCAATATTCCGCCGCTTGGGAGCAGGGGGGTGAACTGAGAGGTCTCCGCCGTCAGCCTATCTGATAGCATGCCGCGATTTGAATCTCGCAAGCAGAGAATCGCTCTGATTCTCCTCTCGTGGACGTCGGGCTGTGCTTTCCATCGTTAAGTCTATGGAAAGCGTTCACTGTGTTACCTGCGGCCGGATTATCACCATGGATAACGCAGTGACATATCGCCCGTGGACAGGAGGCCTAAGAGCCCTGAGACTATGGAACGCTCTGCCTGAGGAGGTGGTGATGGCGAACTCGATAAAACAGATGGGGTGATCCAGGGAGTTACTCTGACTGCCAGATTTGGAGTCGGGAAGGATTTTTCTTCCCCCAAGAACTCATTTCCGGGTGTATTTCCCAGCCGTGTGTTGTACATGGATTTTTTGAATTATGGCCAATTAGGCTGCTCACAGAGGCATTTTTTTCGCATGGACCAATGTGCGTCTGAAAATCATCAGTGTTGTGGGTGGAGGTGTGCGACGCTCACAGAGAACAATAGGGCTCTATCGCACGTAATACGCTGCAGAATAGAACATACTGCGTTGTTTATGCGCATATTATACACTATGTACATACACACACAGGGGCGTAACTATAGAGGATGCAGGGGGTGCGGTTGCACCCGGGCCCAGGAGCCTTAGGGGGCCCATAAGGCCTCTTTTCTCCATATAGGGAGCCCAGGTACTATGAATGAAGCATTATAGTTGGGGGCCCTGTTACAGGTTTTGCACTGGGGCCCGGGAGCTTCAAGTTTTGTCTCTGTACACAGGTGTGAACGGATCAATTAAAAACAATGTATTTTCATTGACTCCATTTATCGCGTACATCACACGCGTAATACGCGCTTAAAGGGGTTGTCCCGCGAAACAAAGTGGGGGTTATACACTTCTGTATGGCCATATTAATGCACTTTGTAATGTACATTGTGCATTAATTATGAGCCATACAGAAGTTATTCACTTACCTGCTCCGTTGCTAGCGTCCTCGTCTCCATGGTGCCGTCTAATCTTCAGCGTCTAATCGCCCGATTAGACGCGCTTGCGCAGTCCGGTCTTCTGTCTTCTGAATGGGGCCGCTCGTGCCGGAGAGCGGCTCCTCGTAGCTCCGCCCCGTCACGTGTGCCGATTCCAGCCAATCAGGAGGCTGGAATCGGCAATGGACCGCACAGAAGCCCTGCGGTCCACCGAGGGTGAAGATCCCGGCGGCCATCTTCACAAGGTAAGTATGAAGACGCCGGACTGCGGGGATTCAGGTAAGTACAATCTGTTTTGTTTTTTTTTATCCCTGCATCGGGTTTGTCTCGCGTTGAACGGGGGGGCTATTGAAAAAAAAACAAACCAGTTTTGGCGCGGGACAACCCCTTTAAATTACGCTCTTGAGAGCCTGCCCCAAGGCTGACTATAGCCGGGAATAACAATACTTTGTGCACAATGTGAGTTAACAGCAGTACCTGGAGATGAACATTAACCCCTTAAGGACACGACCTACGTTGGCCATGAGGACGCAACAATTTTGGGGGGATTTTCATCTCCAATTTTCAATAGCCCTAACTTTTATTTTTCCACCGACTTGGCCATATGGGGGCTCGTTTATTTGCGCGTCCAGCTGCAGTTTTTATTGTTACCATTTCGTGGTATACACGACTTTTTTGATCACTTTTATTGGAGTCTTTTTTGGGGAGGTTAAATAAGCAATATAAGCATTTTGATTCCATTTTATCGGGGGGGGGGGGGTTTATATGGTTTTTGCTGTGCAGGATAAATAGTGTGCTCCATTTATTGTAAAAGTCATTACAGATGCGATGTATGCTCATGTCCCTACACCAATATCTCAGACCGTTGTGACGAAACCCAGTTGAAAATGTCTCTTTAAGCACCACCTCACACGCTGCTCTTTGCATGTTAGCTCAGTCTGAAGGTGGCAGTGCGCATAACAGTAGTTTGTTCATCAGTATAATCACCTCAGTACATTGTGTGGGCTGTTCAGTAGTCCTGTGGATTACCTGAGAGTGTCCTTCACAGTGTGCACAACTGCTTTCAGAATAGAGGCCAGCCTCACTTACAGTTCATCATGTGAGAAACGGCATTATCACCGGCCCAAGTTGGTCCAAGGTCATTAGGATGACTTGTTCCCTTGTTCTCTGTTGCTTTTCAGATGCCCAACCAGGTTGGGGACATAGCATTGACACTCTCTCCTTTTGGTTCCAGGTCATAGGCAGTCTCTGGGTACTGCACACAAAGCAGAAGGTGCTCTCCAAGCAGTCCTCTCACAGCAAGAGTCCATGCCCCTGCTTCTTTCTCTCACAAGTAGCAGCTCCCTGCAGACTATTGCACCTCATTCGTCAGCTCTCGGCCTTTCCTTGCAGGCAGCTGCTCTTCTGCAACAATCCCTTGTGGCACAGCAAAAATGGTTTCTTTTTATGCCCAGTGCTCAGCCAATCAATAAGTATCCCTGGAGCATGCTCAGTTGTGTCCGGAGCAGCCACGTTGCGCAGACTCCATACAACTTAGGCATTGCCATACCTCCAGTCCTTTTAAAGGCAGCAGTAACCCCTTAGTGGAGGGTCCCTTACAGCAGCATGTCCTATTCTGGTTTGTACCACTGCGTATGGATGTGTGTCTGTGTGCTGTAGGATGCGAAATGCGCCTGCAATCTCTGATGCAACTTGCATACACTCATGTAAATGGGCTCAAAAATTAGGAAAATTGGCTTCTACCTCATGAGTCAACATTGCAGTATAATTGGCTGAACACGATGTCCTTACACATAGCATCGGCAAAACGCCACGATTTTACCATTATTTTCGAACGCAGGCTACTGCATCCAACTGCGGTTTTTCCCACACCCCATGATTGTGATTGGTGATGAGGTGCTTTAAAAAGCGCAAAACATGGTAAAATAGAGTAGACAGCGCTCAAAATCGCGGTGTAAGAAAATGACGCTTTCAAGCGCATGTCTGCAAAACCCCATTGAAAACAATAGGAGCGTTTTACTACAATTACAGCGGTAATCGCGGTAAAAAGCGCATGTGTGAGAGTAGTGTGGTGCCCACTTATCTGGGCGCCATAATACATGGTGCTAAAATCCCATTGGTTTTAATTGGGCTATTCACACACCTGTGTTCTCTTTTACGGAGGTATTACCCGAATGAAAAAAGATGCAGCATGTCTATATTGATGCATATTACATGCGTAATACGTACCAATATAGGCTATAGGATTTAACATATGCAGCAAACATGCATACGCATCTGTATTTGCTGTGTATTGTGTATTTTACATGCGTGAAAAATAAATGCACAATACGTGGGACACATACGCCCGTGTGAAAGAGCCTACGCAGTACATACTATATTATTATGTATGTATATTACATCTTAGGCTGCTATTACACGAGCACAAGGGCAGCCGCTGATAATTGCCAGACTGCAGCTCGGCAATCAGTGCTACTATTATAGGGCATTAATGGTGTGTGCTCATGGGGTAGCCTACGAACTGCTACAGGCTGGACTTCTGGATCTGAAGACCAGGAGATCCAAATGACACAGGTGATCCGGTGTGTCAGTAATTTTCATTTCCCTGAATAGACTCTTTGCGTAAGAGACATTTGTTATTCCAGTTTAAGCCCCTTGTTTAAAAAGGACTCAAAAGTCATTCCCAAGTTCATAGTCCAACATATGCTAATGTTTCATATTGAAAAGTTCATTGTTTTTATTGTTATGCAACATTTAAGTAATGTGCAGGTGGAAGTTATGTAATCATGCTTATTTCTCTGCTCACAGTAAAGTAAATGTTCATGCTTAGTCTTAAAGGTGATATATTCATAGCCAAAGTAAAAAAAATTTAAAAAAAAAAAATATATATATATATATATATATACTAATTTAAATATGCCCCCGTGTGGATGGAACTGTGTGCATGGTATGTAAGATTTATGTGTATGACTGGAGGTTTCTTGTGTCCCCCATGTCGCGTCTCAGTGCTTGCAGCCCGTCTAATCTGTCCCAGTGGGTGGGGCCTTCCTTTCACCTTTCTCTTCAATCACAAACAGCGGTATTGACTTAAGCTACTGACTGTGTCCTTGATTTCTACTGTTTCAGGGAGAGTGATGGTCATTCCACTCATCTCTTATTTTCCTGCCAGTTGCCCTTTCTAATTTTTGTGGTGGTCATTCCACTTATCTCAGTTCTTTAGTCTTTAGAGAGAAGAGTCATGAATGTACTCCATAACAACACTGGTGTCCCTGAATTCTGTTCAGCCTAGTAGAATTTCTAAATGTACTTGCAAGTCATATTCCTTACACGCTGTCATAAACAAAACGCCATACTCAAAAATGACACCCTCTTTAATCTCAGTACATTGGTAGTGGGTTAATCCTTCACATAGGTAACCAGGGGTAGGAGTTGTGTTTATAGGTTTCGCCTTGCACACTCTGTGACTGCGTAGAGGCCTCTAAGGTGAAATGGAAATAACTCACTGAAGATAGCGCGACTCCAGATTCTTACACTCTGCTTTGAGAGTGCCGGGTCGGATCATTTTTAAGTAGGGGGGAACTGTAGTGGTCCAGTACATGCTTTCCTGGCCCCCTACATAATGTCATGCATGTATGTCTTATGTAGATACTCTGTGCAAAACTGTCTTGTCATTCTGTTATGTGTATTGCAAAGCTGCAGCAAGGGAGAGGTTAAGTGTTTGCAAAGCCTGGAGACTGTCTGTAAATGTATCAATTTATGCTCTGTCACGTGGTATGAGTGAAAGTATAAATGTGAGTGCTTCAGAGCAAAAAAGTGAGTCAGGTCAGTTCGTCTTCCATCTTGTAGAGCTGTTAGAGAAATCACAGAGACACATGAGGGCACCTTCAGCCTTATATGTTGAAGATGGAAGAGGAGGAGAGATTTCCCGAACTCAAGGATCAACATTATCAGTAAGTGAGCCCCCAGAAAGTGAGAGAGAGCGTGAGCCAATCCTAAGTCTTTTATACACAAGACCCAGTGCAGAGATACTCTTTTTCTTTCAATTGTTCATGCCCAAGTTTCCTGAAGTCTGGGACCACTGGGTGGAGGTACGCATTTTCAATTGTCACACACACAGGCATCCTGAAGTCTGGGATTGTTGTCCGGAGGTACTCCTCTTCAAGTCTGTCTGTATATATCTATAACACTACCTGCACTTGGAACACTGTCTATTTTTGCCTTGTATTTTTGGAGTGTTTATTCAAGTAAAATTATTCTAGGCCCTGACCGTTCCCGGGGTCCTGAGGCACTCTATCACTGTCTGTGACTCAATTATTTCCCCACCGATGTTCATTCCGGTAGGTGCCAGAACGGTGGCGTCACCCGTGACAAACCAGTACCTATTCTAATGTTTATTAGGCATCCCCATGCCGGGGGTGTCTGGAAGATGCCCAGCACTGCCCTGGCCTTGGCTGCGTGCATCCCTCCGTGAGCATCTTGCCCTCCCAGCTCCTTAGTGTATGCCATGTGTCCGGGGTCACCCTACGGGACGCAGCAATAGCGCTAATTTTTCAGCTGCACCTGCACTTGCAGCCTGGTATTTGTCTGGAAACCGCTAGTGGCTGCCACTAGCACTTTTGCAATAGCAGATTTTGAGGGGTTTGTCCTAATGAGTGGTGCCTTATACTGGCTGCCATATATTTGTTTGTTCCTCCAGGCTCTCATAAAGCTTCCATTCACTTCTGCGTACAATATTCATTCTTTTGAGACAGCACTATATGCAGGAAACCGAGATTTCCTGTATGGTACAAAGGAAGTCCAGTTATGCAATCTATTATTTCGTTGAGACCTACAAGGATCACGAAGGACGGACTTCTCCTTTATCTATTGGCAAAAAGTGCTGAATCAGGAAGTCCGGTAATAAGGCAGAGTTGCACACAATACCGAATGTATATCAATCAACTGTTTACATTAGAAATCATTTTTAATTACATCTTTTTTTGGTGGTTTTTTTAATGTTCCACGTTCTCCTCTGTATACTCGGTTGCAATCAAAATTATTCAACCTCCATTGTAAATTAGATTTATTAGCTAAAATTTGGAAACTTTGAGCTGCTTGAAAAAAACAATCAAACAAGAACGATTTGAATAGCTCAACACAACTAATATAGAAAGTGCTTTCTCCAAATTCATCATAAAATGCTAACTAATCATGGCCCCCACAACGAGTTAGGGGCCCCCTTGCCAGAATTCAGCACGCCCCCTTCTGAATGCCCGCTTCACTCTGTATGTATTTCCTTCTACCTCCCTCTGTTACTCCCTCACGCAACTGCCCCTTTTTCCCAACTTTCGTCAAAGTCAATATTAAAATGATGAGTGAAGGTATCGTGTTTATTTGATTGTTGTTGTTGTTAGCTGTTTAGTCGGTTGCGACCCTCGGTGACCCTAAATGCGAGCTCCCTCCATGTTTTTCGGTTTTGCACTGCTTCCTTCAATTGTGTGATATCCATGCCAGTATCCGCTCTGACAGTATCAGCCATCGTGTCCTTTGGCTCCAGGTCTTCTTTTGCCACTGATCTGTCCATGGCTAAAATCCGTGAGTCTGAGTCCGGTCATCTTGCCCTCCGTGGGTCCGAGTCCGGTCATCTTGCCCTCCGTGGGTCTGAGTCCGGTCATCTTGCCCTCCGTGGGTCCGAGTCCGGTCATCTTGCCCTCCGTGGGTCTGAGTCCGGTCATCTTGCCGTCCGTGAGTGTGAGCCCAGTCATCTTGCCCTCCAGTGATATTTGGGGTCTTAAACGATGCAGGACTTCTATGTTTGTTGCTCTCGCTGTCCAGGGCATACGCAGCAGCTTTCGCCAGCACCACAGCTCCAAACGCATCAATCTTCCTTCTATCGGCTTTTTTTGCAGTCCAGCTTCCACATCTATACATGGCTCTGGGGAAAACGATGGTTTGCACTATACTACATTTAGTTGCTATACCAATATCCCTACTTTTCCAGATTTTGTCCATGTTTAGCATCACGCTTCACCCCAATGATATCCTATGTTTTATCTCTGGCATAGATTCTCCAGCCTGGTCAATTTTTGAGCCAAGGAAGATGAAGTCTCGCACGCATTCTATGGCCTAATTGTCAATTTAGATTTAAATTTGGCCATTTTTTGCAGTTGACATAATTTTAGTCTTCTTTAAATTCAGGTAGACACCTATTTTTTCATTTTCTGTTTAAATCTTACATATCAGCTGCTTCAGACCGGCTTCTGTTTCTGCAAGCAGAGTTGTGTCATCTGCGTAACGGAGATTGTTGATGTTTCTTCCACCTATTTTCAACCCAATTTCCAATTCTTCTATGTCCATCTTACGCATGATCACTTTCACATATAGGTTAAACAAGAAGGTGGAGAGGATGCAGTCATGTCGGAAGGTGGAGAGGATGCAGTCATGTCGGACGCCTTTGCCAATCCCAAACCATTCTGTGTCCCCATACTGTGTTTTCACAGTGGCTTCTTAATTGGTATAAAGTAATTTCATTAGCTTGACTAGGTGTGCCGATACACCAGCTCTTGTAGGGCCTGCCAGAGCTTGTCATGGTCGAAGCAATAAAAGGCCTTAATGTAGTCGCTGAAGCACGTGCAGATATTCTTTTGGTATTCTCAAGCTTTTTCCATGATCCATCGCAGATTTGCAATATGGTGGTGGGTGCTGTGTCCTTGTCGGAATCCTACCTGCGCATCAGGGAGTGCCGCTGACTGCCATACACCAGAGCAAGATAGCCCAATTTGAGCCACTTTAGGAACCATTTATCACCTTTGTCAATATCTCCAATACAGTACCACCTCCAACTCTAACTACTTCACTGATCATTTGAATCTAAAGCTTGACATCAAAGAGAGACATTAATGAACATATAAATCATAAACAAAATTACCAGGACCCCGAGGTGCCCTAACACACCAAGAAAGTGCTTATATTGTATTGTATTGTTTAATCCTAGCCTCTGGTCTCCTGTTCAGCTGATGCTCCTTTTCTAATCACCACCCTATATAGCTGCCCTGGGCCTTTCAGGCCTTGCTGCAGTGTTGATGAGAGTTTGTGCCCTTCACTTCATGTCCAGCTGCTGCTTCGGCAGTTACCTTTGCTACCTTGTGTTCTGCTTGTGCTCTTTGTTCTTCGTTCGTGTAGTCTGTTGTTCCCATTGTCTGCTTCTCTGTTTATCCTTATCTGCTTGTTCCTCCTTTGGTTCTTTACTGTTGTTCTTTCTTTGTCTTATGGGTGTTCTGGCCTGCCAGGGTAAGTCAGCTCCTAGAGGAAGACCGTGGGGTCGTCCTTATCAGGACGAGTGCTCCGCATGTAGGCAGGGGTCTCCCTCTCCTGGTTATCAGGTCAAGGCAAGATATCTTCTCCTAGTTTCCATCCATATACGGGGCTGTTCATCTGGTATCTTACCTCCCACGTTGGGGTTGGCTGTCAGCCGTTTTGGATCGGATCTTCACCCATCCGGTAGGTTGACACAGTGGTTCCACATCCACAGTCCTTACACTCTATACACAATAGTTGTAACTTTTAAGCTGCTTCACAGTAAAAAAAAAACTAGTCAAGATTTGAGTTTTACAAGATAATGATCAGAATTTAAGCAGCCAAAGAATATATAATGAAGCCAGAAGTAAACTCTAAAAGTCATTGTATCTATGACATCTGAAAAGTCCACTCTTTTGGCAAGCTTGTTCTTCACGGCCAAATTGGCAAGACTATTCAGTCTATCTTGGCTCGTTGTACTTCGTTGCCAGGTCTTTAGGGAATTGGCAAGCCTACTGAAGGACCTCTCAGCTGTGGATGCTGTCACTGGAACTGTGCAGAACAGTTTAAGAGCAACTCGAAGATTGGTAAGATAAGTTCATGAATTTAATAAACCTCTCGTACATTTCAAGCAAACTAGTTTCTTCATTCTGGAGGACATAACGGAGTATAAGAACATTTTGTTCTTGGTTTGAGATTAGAGATGAGCGAGTATACTTGCTAAGGCACATTACTCGAGCGAGTAGTGCCTTAGCCGAGTATTTCGCCGCTCGTCTCTAAAGATTCGGGGAGCGGGGGAGAGTGGGAAGGAACGAAGGGGAGATCTCTCTCTCCCTCTCCTCCCCCCGCCGCAACTCACCTGTCACCCGCGCCGGCCCCCGAATCTTTAGAGACGAGCGGGGAGATACTGGGCTAAGGCACTACTCGCTCGAGTAATGTGCCTTAGCGAGTATACTCGCTCATCTCTATTTGAGATATCTGGTGCAGAATCAAGAATGAACCCATAAAAATAGCCTCTTCTCTATGTTGTAAGATGATTTCAAGGAGTTTCTCACCACATAGGGCAATGAACTCATTTTGAGAATACCAAGAGTCCTAGTGAGCTTGACCATGCAGATCTTTTTCTCTAGTTGTGGCTTTCTGACTAAATGAATCTAAGTGTTCACGAGTTACTTCGGCATACTTTCCAATCAGCTCTAATATCCCCAAAAATTACCATTGTGAACATTGACAATTTCGGCAAGTTAAATCTCTAGAAGCCAAAAACAAAGTAGTATCGAGGATTCTTTGTAATACAGCTCGCCATTTTTCTGCCTCACCCTGTATCATACGTTGGAGATTCTTATCAATACCACGTCCTTGTAAAGATGTTTGAAGAGTCTTCCATAATAAGTCATTCTTTCTGTGGTCACAGCAGTTTTTGTGCTTTGGTAAAATGTTGTACAGTCTCTTCCAAGCTTTATCTCTTGGAGAAAAGCCATTTTTAGATAACTGGCTTAATTTTGATTTACATGTACTAATATGGTTGATCCTATAAAAAAAAATACTACTGGGTAAACAATGATAGTTTCTTTTTACTTACTCCACAGTAACCACTCATGTGGAAACTGTTTCCCTCTTCTTTCATTGTCTGTTTTCTTGTATAACTGAGAATCCTGAAAGTTTTTATCATTTACATTCTACGGAAAATTTTTTGTAAGAGACTGAATTGTTGATAAACCAGCATAATAAGCAATAATTTTGTGTCTCAGACTATCTGTGATCTTTAATAGCCATGTGCGCCGGTCGTCCAGATCAGTGGTTAGGCAAGCCGGGCCGGTAAATGGTGAAGTTAAAGCAGCACAGAGAATTAAGTGGAGACGTAGACAGGGAGCAAGCCAGGGGTCAGTACATGGTGAGACAATCTTCTTTTAACCCCTTGAGTGGCACGCCCGGAAAAGTTCCGTGACGAGCTCCACTGCTCATAGCAACATAGCCCGGAAGATTTCCGGGCTATGTATCACTGTGGGAACTGCAGAGCACAATGCCACAAGCTGTGACATTGTGCTCTGCCTGCACAGTCCCACAGAGAACAAAGCAAGGGCTTTGAAAAACCAGCAGAAAATATTGCCGACATGTCGGCAATCTCCTGGTTTGTTTACAGGTTGCCATAGAGACCATCGGCTTGTCAGAAGCAAGCCGATGGTCTCTGTGGCAGGGAGAGCTGGTTGTTAGCTGTTAGAGGACAGCTAGGTACCAGCTCTTACAGCAGAGATCAGAGAAAACCTCCGATCTCTGCTGTGTTAACCCTTTACATGCTGCAGTCTATGTGACTGCAGCATGTAAAGGGCTGTCACTGCAGCATGTAAAGGGCTGTCACCATCGGACCCCTGGAATGTGATCAGGGGTCCTGATGGGTCCCTGTGGAAGTCCCCTAAAGGGACAAAAAAAATTAAAAAATTTTTAAAAAATTTAAAAAAAAAAAAGTAAAAAAATTATTAAAAAAATAAAAAAAACACTTGTCTCCCTTTACTTTGTAAAAAATCAAAAATACAATCACACATGTGGTATCCATGTGCGTCGTAATGACCCAGAGAAGGAAGTTAATACATTATTTAACCCCTTAATGACATGGCCCCTTTTTTCTTTTTTCCCCATTTCTTTTTTTCCTCCCCCCTGTTTAAAAAATCACAACTTGTCCCGCAAAAAACAAGCCCTTATATGGCTGTGTCAATGGAAAAATGAAAAAGTTATGGCTCTTGAGACGCAACTGCAAAACTAGTTGAAATTCAATGATTAGACCATTTTAAAAAACCTGCCCTGGTGGGCACGACAGGGTGGTAGGAAACCCGCCACTCAAGGGGTTAAAGGAGCAGGTACAGAAGGAGCAGGTTTACAGGCTGAGGGCTCAGAACATAATAAAAACGCAAGGAATGAGCGAGCAGGGCCAGGTGTATATAGGAAGCTAATTGGGGAAGGTGCAAGACATGGGGTGGACTCAGACAGGGAAGCATGGAGCCCATGGACAGGCAGCCTAACTGACCCAAAGGCACAAGAAAAACATCTCCAATATGCTCAAAACAATATAAATCAGGCACAGACGTTTTGGGATTCTGTGGTGGCTCAGTGAGGCTACAGTGAAGCACGGTGGTGGCTCGGTGAGGCTACAGTGAAGCATGGTAGTGGCTCGGTGAGGCTACAGTGAAGCATGGTAGTGGCTCGGTGATACTACAGTGAAGCATGGTAGTGGCTCGGTGATACTACAGTGAAGCATGGTAGTGGCTCGGTGATACTACAGTGAAGCATGGTAGTGGCTCGGTGATACTACAGTGAAGCATGATAGTGGCTCGGTGATACTACAATGAAGCATTGTGGTGGCTCAGTGAGGCTACAGTGAAGCCTGGTGGTGCCTCGGTGAGGCTCTGGGGCTGCTTTGCTTCCTCTGGCATCAGAAACCCCGCAGTGTGTGGAGGGCGAGATGGATCCAATCATGTAACAGGACATCCTAGGAGAAAACATCATGTCTTCTGTGAGGAAGCTGAAGCTTGAGTATTATTGGATCTTCCAACAGGACAGGATCACAAGCAGAGTTCACCAAGGCTTGGTTTCAGAAGAAGTCCTGGAAGATGCTGCAGGGGTCGTCACAGTCGCCTAATTTAAACCCCATGGAAAATCTTTGTGGGGAAGTGAAGAAGGTCGCTGCAGCACACAAACCCAAGAATGTTAGTGACCTGCAGGCCATTGCCTATGAGGAATGGGGTAGGAATCCTCAGGAATGCTGTCAGACGTTTCTCTCTGGCTATACATCACAACTGCAGGAGGTCATAACAGCAAAAAGTGCTCAACTAAGTACTAAAGATGCTCGTGAAAGAGGGGGGATAATTCTGAGACTGCAGAAGCCATTGAAAGTGGAATTTTGTGTGAATTAGGAAAAACCACTTGTAAGAATGGTGTTAAGCTATTTAAATTGCTCTTCCTCAATTGCTTTTTTTTGCAAACAGCTGAAAGTTTGTAAATTTGGCAAATAAACCTACTTTGTGATGGGAGTTGAATAATTTTGATTGCAACTTATATAAAAACACATCACAGAACACATAACAGACTGACGTTTCCTGCAGTTCACTTGTCAGCTTTGCTATATAGACTTGGACGGCATAAGCAGAGTCATCTCAATAGAGGATGGATGATTTAATGACAGTTCTATTGTACTGCTGAAGGCCTAGATATGGCAGAATAGTAGAGGTACTTTTACACAGGATCACTGTTGGGCGCTCCTGTGCTTTCACACAAAGTGATAGTCGTTCAGAGAATGGAGATCTCTTCCGGCCACCCACCTCAATTAACTGCAAATAGGCAGTTGTTCAAAGATGAACAACTGCTTGTTTACATGGCCCGATAGTCGCTTGGTTTTTAGCCGAGCGACTCAGACAAGTGAGCAATTTCTTCCTCAGCACCTTGTTTCCAGCAATTTTCGCCCCATAATCACCCCATGTAAAGGTAACTTAACATTCCAGATTCAGATAAGGCTCTGTATGCAGCATGCCTGTCACTCCCTGGTCTCTAGGGTCAGGGTAGACAGTACTAGTCTACTGACCTGCCTCTGACAATTAGGTGGATCTGCTAGGTGTCCTATCTGAGGACAGCATAGATAGAAGCTTCTGAGCCTCTTCAGAGCGAGGTTTAGACTGTACGATTTGCTGACATTCCCTGTTATATGATTGTACAACATAACGTGAATGTGCAAGAACTGCCAGCGAGCAGCCTGGAGTGGGCACAGCAGAACAGGACTACTTCAGACAACAGTGATTTGCAGATGTGGGAGCTATGTTGTGGTTTAAACTTTACTTTATTACAGAAGGTGCTGTTGTGTACACCCCGCTCTCTGAGTAGGAGGCAGTTTGCCTTGAAATGTGTCCAGTTTCATCCCTTGACTTTGATTACTTTTTCATCTATCACAGTCATGTCCGATCCCAGCTTTTTCCTTCCGTATCTTGTTTCATCTTCTAGACGCTTGTACCATCGGTTGCTGGTCATTGCCTCTGGGTTCGCAGCACCTTCCTACACCAGACATACCCTACCTAGTCAACATTGTCATACCTCATTCTCAAATGAGCAGAATTAACTCTATCCCCGTCCATTGTGACTTTTTGCAACTCAATGAGATGCTATGCCCCTTATTTTTCCACTAAATACCGGTATGTCTCAACTTTTCAAGATCACACCCCTATAATATACTCCTCTAGTGTTAAAGGTATTGGCCCAAAAGTGAAATTCATCCCTTATCCACAGTATACATGATAAGTCTTTGATTGATGGAGATCTTCCTGCTGGAACACCCACCAATCACAAGAATGGGGTTCATGAGTCCCCTATTTGAATGGAGTTGTGTTAGAGCATGCATGCTGCTGGACCATTCAACTCTATGGGACTGCCGAAGAGAAGCAAAGTACAGCGCTTGGCTATCTCCAGCAGTTCTGTAGAGATTAATTAAAATGGCAGTGCGCCAGCTCGAAGGCCACTCAATACAAGTGCAGGACTTTGGCTTCCCCAGTCTTATAATCGGTGATCAGACCCCCACCGATCATATGCTTACCATCTATCTTGTTGAGATGTTTCAGTCTATATAAGCCACTTATCAGACCTCACAGGGAATACTGCGTACAGTTCTGGTCACCGGTGCTCAGGAAGGATGTTGCAGTGCTGGAGGGGGTTCAAAAAAGGGCAACTAAATTGCGCAAGCGCGTCTAAAAAGCGCGTCTAAAAAGGCAAGAAGACACCGAAATTAGACGGAACCATGGCGACGGGGACGCTAGCAACGGAGCAGGTAAGTGAATAACTTCTGTATGGCTCATATTTAATGCACGATCTATATTACAAAGTGCATTAATATGGCCATACAGAAGTGTATAACCCCACTTGCTGCCGCGAGACAACCCCTTTAATAAACGGAATGAGAGGACTGGAATACCCAGAGAGGCATTAAAATTAGGATTATTCACCCCGGAAAAAAGACAGTTAAGGGGCGACCAAATAACTATGTATAAATACATGAGGGGACGATACAAGGATCTCTGCCAGGATCTGTTTATACCCAGGACCACGACGGTAACAAGAGGACATCCGCTACGTCTAGAAGAAAGCAGGTATAATGTTGTGGTGCTCTAAAAAGACATTAAATAACCAGGGGGGTTGTTGATCCGGGGTTTCTTTTGCCTCCCTCTGGATCAACAGGTGAAGGTAGGGGTGGAAACAGGCTGAACTGGATGGACGTTTGTCTTTTTTCAGCTTAGCATACTATGTTACTATGTTGGGCCAACGCTTTTCATGTATTTCACTTTAGAAAAACATTTTTGGGGTCTATTTTCAAAAAGAGAGCCACAAACAAAAGGACATTTTTGGGAGGTATTTGTGTAAAAGGAGAAACAAATGAAAACTCCTCGAAACTGAGAAATACAGAAAAAGTGAACCTTTAATAACAGGAAATTAATTTATGCAATCGCTGTTTTCTTTACTTCATGCTTAGATTTCCAGCAAAGCTAAAATCAGTTGTTTAGCCTCAACAGTACAAACCTCGGTCACAGCGTCATGTGCTCAGAGGACATATGACCGGCTGCTGGAAGGTCCGCTGATACTGGGGAAACGGCCTGGAGAGAAAAAGAGGTGAGAATAGTTTAGTTTATTCCCTTACAGCATTTAGGCACTTTGTAAATAGTATTTAAAGATGCTGGACAACCCCTTTCCAGTAAAGGGAGCTAATTACTTGGGGCCACAAAGAGGGATAATTACTGTTGGGGGCACAAAGTGGGTGGCTTTATTACTTTGGAGGCTCATTACTCTGGCATGTAAAAAAGGGGCGTGACCTATGCACAAAAAATATTTGCGCCACACTACACACACTGCTCTCATTCTTCCTTAACCCCTTAGTGTCCAAGCTTTTTTGCTTTTTTTTTTTTCATTTTTGTTTTTTCCTCCCCACTTTTAAAAAATCATAACTTTTATTTATGCATCGACGTCGCTGTATGACGGCTTGTTTTTTGCGGGACAAGTTGCATTTTTCAATGGTACTATTTAGGCCCCCTGTCCATGGCCGTGACGGAATATCGCTAGGGGAGAGCTGTCAGGTCTCCGCACTGAGCCTGTCTGACAGTTAGGCTTACCGTGGTGAATCGCGGCATTCCACCATTTGAATCCCGCGAGTGGAGAGTTGCTATGATTCTCCGCTCGTGGACGTCGAGGCTGCGCTTTCCATAGTAAGCCTATGGAAAGCATTCACTGCGTTACCCGCGGCCAGATTATCACCGTGGATAAGGCAATGAACTATCGCCCATGGACAGGAGCCTTATTGTACCATATAATGTACTGAAAAACTTTTAAAAAATTCGAAGTGGAGAGAAATGGAAAAAAAACGACATCCCGCCACTTCTTAGTGCTTCTTGTTTCTACGGCGCACAAACTGCAACAAAATGGACATGATAACTTTATTCTATGAGTCAGTACGATTACTACAATACCAAACTTATATAGTTTTTTTTTCCGCTGTACTACTTATATATTTTTTTTTAAAGATACTTAATTTTTTAAATAATTTTCTGTCTCCATCTTCTGCGCACAATAACTTTTACATTTTTCCATCAACATAGTTGTGCCAGGGCTCTTTCTGTGCGGGACGTCCTGTAGTTTCCATTGGTACCATTTTAATACATATGACTTTTTGATCGCTTTTTATTAGATTTTTTCTTGGCAACATGGTGACCAAAAAGTGCATTCCTGGCATTCTTTTTTTTTTTTTTTTTTTATTCGGACGCTGTTTACCGTGTCCAGTAAATAATGCGTTACTTTAACAGATCAAACTTTTACGGACGCAGTGATACCAAATATGTATTTTTGTTTTATTATTTAGATTTTTTTATTGTAAATATTGCAAAAGGTTTTTTTTTTTAAATTTTATATAACCTTTAAAATAATTAACAAAACTTTATTGTTCTTATTTTTACATTTTCTTTTAGTCCCCAAGGGGAACCACAACTAGCAATGCTTTGATCGCTCCTGCAGTATGATGTAATACTATAGCATTACATCATACTGCAATCTGACAGGCAGTCTATCAAGCCACCAACAGCCTTTCAGTAGGACCCCGGCTGGCATGGCACCTACACGGCTCTCTCGATCTCATCGTTCGAGGGATTTTACAGCGGCATTTAAAGGGTTAATAGCCCCGCTCGTCCACGTGGCTGTTGCCTGCGGGTGTCAGCTGTTTCTTAGCAGCGCAATCTCCCTCCATACACATCCTGCAAGGACAGGACGTAAAAACACGATAAGGTCACTAAGACGGTAGTTTATAAAAGTTGCAGTTTTATGTGGCTCCTGCAGTCACACAGGGCCCAGCCACCAGCTTGCAGGGGGACACCAAGCAGATGTAGGTTATCACCCCCTTAGGTCCACCCAGCCAGAAGATATTCTTCCTCCATGTGGCAGCATCTTATGGAGTTACATGAATCACCCTCTTCCTGACTCTAGCTCCTCCCCCCGGATGTCCTAAGGAGCTGCTGCTAGCCCATCAGTGCAACACAATCCCATAGTTCTGCTACTGCATTTATGTTACGAGCTTGGTTTTTCGGCGGTATTCATGTTGTGAGCTTGGTCCTCGTGCTGCATTTATGTTATGAGTTTTGGTTCTTGTGCTGTACTTATGTTACAAGCTTGGATCTGGTGCTAGATTTATGTTATGAGCTTTGTATTGTTGCGTAATCTATGTTATGAGCTTGGTTCTGGTGCTATATCTATGTAATAAGCTTGGCTCTTGTGCTATATTTATGTTATGAGCTTAGTTATGGTGCTATCTTTATGTTATAAGCTTGGTTCTTGTCCTATATCTAGGTTATAAGCTTGGTACTCATGCTGTATTTATGTTATGAGATGGGTTCTTGTGCTGTACTTATGTTATAAGCTTGGTTCTGGTGCAGTATTTGTTATGAGCTTTGTATTGGTGCTCAATCTATGTTATGAGCTTGGTTCTGGTGCTATATCTATGTAATAAGCTTGGCTCTTATGCTATATTTATGTTATGAGCTTGGTACTCATGCTGTATTTATGTTATGAGATGGGTTCTTGTGCTGTACTTATGTTATAAGCTTGGTTCTGGTGCAGTATTTATGTTATGAGCTTGGTGCTGGTGTTATATCTATGTTAAAAGCTTGATTCTTATGCTATCTTTACGTTATGAGCTTGATTCTTGTGCTGTATTTCTGCTATGAGCTTGATTCTTGTGCTGTATTTCTGCTATGAGCTTGATTCTTGTGCTGTATTTCTGCTATGAGCTTGATTCTTGTGCTGTATTTCTGCTATGAGCTTGATTCTTGTGCTGTATTTCTGCTATGAGCTTGATTCTTGTGCTGTATTTCTGCTATGAGCTTGATTCTGGTGCTGTATTTCTGCTATGAGCTTGATTCTGGTGCTGTATTTCTGCTATGAGCTTGATTCTGGTTCTGTACCTACATACAGAGTTTGGTTCTGGTACAGTATTTATTCCTTCAGCTGTTCTGCTGTGGGTGTGCTGCTATCTTGTTGCTTCCTGCACCAGCAGAATTCAGGCAGATTGCCTAACAGTACAATATATAGCTCTTTTATACGACCATAGGAGGTGAGGGGGAGCAGAAAAGATCCGGAACAGTGTGCCATGTATCCTAAGGCTGGCACTGTATACACGGATAGAGGCAGCCCGGCAGTTCACTGGCACCCCAGGATTTCACTGCCAAGCTTGTGAGAAGATCAAGAACGGTGTGATCAAGGGAAAAAGCCTATGAATGGAAACAACTCATCATACGGCTACATTAATAACATAATCAAAAAGTTACGGCTCTTGGAATAGGGTGATAAAGAAAAAAAATATTACTCCCAAATGCCAAAGACCTACTTAAATGAAATAAGAATGGCTTAAAACTTCCCGGAATAACTTTTACAACAGTCTGCAGGTATTATAATGAGCGCCCAGCCCTTTACTTTTTTTCCTGCGGAGGAGTTAATATATGCAGTTTCAGGCTTAGCCCTTGTACTGCTCGAAATTCCATCTAACCCCAGGGAGATCTTGCAGCACTACACAGACGCCATTCCTTCCCAGCCGAGATCAATCCAAACACCAAATGACAAGCAAATCCAGCAATGGAGCAAACTCACGTGTGTCTGTGACATAAGTGCAAATATCCTGCAGGTCACTAGTGCACAGTGCCCATGCTGGGGGTGGAGGAGGGAGGAAAGCCGGGAGGGGACGGGAATTCTTTCATAACACAACTTTACGCAAGATTCAAGACATGAGTTGGTGTGTGAAGCAACCAGTGCTGCGAGGACTGATATGTCTGTGCCACCAGAACGGAACCACGCCTGTGCCCTGCAGTCCTTGGCATTAGGTGAGTAGAGTGCGGGGGAAGCAGGGGGCAAAAAAACTGCTCCTATAAGGTGTCTACAAGCTTTGGGGCGGTTATGCAATACTTTCTGCATCAGTATAGCACACTGATAAAGCTGGCCCTGCGCAGAACGATTCAGCATCGCGTTCAATTTTCTGAAATTTATCAAACATTTCATAATCACTGAAATAAATTTTCAAAAAGTTGATATTTTTGAACATTTTTGTAGCGATGATTGAATATTTATATCACTAGACGACTTGAGCGGATGGATGTTTGATGTTTATTTCACATGCGTTATTAGTGCACCCCGCTTCAATAGCACTGCCAGTATTAAGACAATAAAACTGAAGTATACTTAACCGGGGTCCAGCCGCTGCAGCCCTGCTGTGGTCCCAGTGATTGTTGTGACAGGAAATCAGGTGACCATTACAGCCAATAAGAGGCTGCAGCATCACATACCTGAACTCCTGGCATCATGGCACTCAGGATATGAGCCCAATGCCAGGAGAACGAGAGGTGATGCTACAGCGGTTACCTGATTTCCAGTGACATCATCTGTCACAACGATCACCGGGACCACAGCGGGGCCGCAGCGCTGGATCCTGCCGGCCGCAGAGGCGTAAGTATAGCTCAGTTTATTGTTTTAATGAAGGCAATGATATTGAAGCGGGGTTGTCTGGTAACGGGACAACCCCTTTAAAGAGGTTTTGCCTTTAATGATATTTATCCCCTTTCTACAGGATAGGAGATAGATGTCTGATTGCTGGGGGTCTATGCCCAGTGATCCAGAGACCGGTGTGCCCAGTGAATGCCTGCAGTGGTGGTCACATGCTCGACCATCGTTTCATTCACTTCACAAGCAGAGATTGATGCACTCAGCAATCTCCCTCCGTCCTACAGGTATAGGGTCACACCACCACTCCATGCACATGGGGCATTCGGGTGTGCAGGTCTTGAGATCACTAAGGGACCCTCAGATTATACCCCCAGCAATCAGATATTTATAAATGTCTTTAATGAGAAAACCCCTTTAAAAGGAACCTGTCAGCATGCTTGAGCCCCATAAACTTAGGTAAAGGAACGGGGAGCTCAGGGAGGTGTCTTGTACTCTCTGGGTCCCCTCTTTACAGAAGGCTGACTGCGTGCGCTGATTTCTGGGGGGCACAGTGCTAGAAGGGGAACCTGGGGAGTATGAGACACAACTCCACAAACCTTCTGTTCCCAAACCATGGAGCCCCATAACATAGTTCATGAGGCTCAAACATGCTGACGGGCTCCCTTTCATTGTTTATGTCCGAGGGATAAGGATGAGTCCGGGTCACGTGATGCTCACACTGATACTCGGCTCGTCTGTTGCAGTAGACTCGGGGAGCCTTCACGTGGGGCGATATTCACGCCCGATATCTATCACGATACGGTCAGATATTGTGCAAGTAACGAACACATTACTTTCAGTACATTTATTCACATGAGCGATTCTTCTCTTAGATTGATGGTCCGAGATTTAAAAATTTGTCCTATTTTTGGCCGATTCTGTTACATAATTGCGATATTTTTTGCTGCTATAGGAAATAATTGGGACCCGCATGTAGGGGTGATTTTCATGCGAGCCGAATGTGATTTTTCCTATGTGATTCCTACATGTTGTAGAGATGCGATATTCACAAAACGTATCAAACTCGCAGCAGAAAGCACAGGTTTATGGGTGTGATATCAGTCTGAGATTCGCGGACCGATATCTCACTCGCCCGTGTGAATGCAGCTGCTGGCAGCGCTCCCGATTGACTACTAATTGCTGGACTTGATATTGTTTCACACTGCAAGTCTGACTGCAGCCCGCCGGTTAGCGGTGCAACTGTAAGCGATACTTGGGATGCGGTGAGGGCTTATTCAGACTATGCTGTCCGTGCGCGCAGCTCATTACTCACGGACACATTGCAGTCAGTAGGGCTTTTCAAGCATACAGCTCTTTACATGATGATCTGTGGGAAATATAATGCAGCATGTCCGATTTCTCACATGATAGTCGCCCATTCAAGACTATAAGTGCGCAAAAAAAAAATAATGAGTACACACGGGGTGGCATCCATATTGCAAAGCGGAGATTTAAAAAAATTCTGCCTCCTTCGCGTTTTATTTGAGGAAGAAAAAAACAGCTGACGCACAGGAGAAAAAAACGTACAGCGCAAATCTTTCTGCTGCGGAATTAAGGATATCTTAAAGTTGAAGGATTGGATGTGAGTATCGTCATCCTCTTTTGCTTGCACCTCAGTTGCTGCTCTACACCTGCTAACATATAGGAGATGTAATTCCGCAATTGAAGTCCACGTTAAAAAACGCAGAACGCATTCTCAGTTAGAAACGCAACAAACTGCACTGAGTGACAAAATCCACATCTGCGCTGCGTCCTGCAGACAATTCCAGTCCGTGTGAAAGGTCCCTTAAAATTGAGATATCGGTCTAAGTTTCTCAAATCAACTGTAATTATCCATCCCCCGCCGCCGCGATCCAGCGCTACAGCCCGCCGTCCTCCTGCTGTTTGCTGTTGATGATGATGTCACCCACCAATTATAAACTGCAGCGTCACCAGCTGTTCTCGCATCAGCGCTCACATCCTGGATGCCGTGATGCCAGGAGTCCAGAATGGTGATGCTTTGGCCTTTGACTTGCTGCACCGGTCATGCGATATCCGGTGGGGATAGAGTGCCGGATCACATAGGCTTAAAAGCCAAAAATGGCTTCTAGATTCCTCAGGGACTGGTTGAACAATGCAAGTCACCAAGTAAGGGTGCGCAAAAAAACTAATGGAAGACTCCTTAGTGATCTTTCACATGGGATGGCATAAGCCACATGATGCACCACAAGGCGCGGTAAATTCCTACCACAATCCGCAGGCTACTTGCGGATTTTGATGCGGAAATGAAAATGGCTTAAAATCTGCCTGCAATTCTGCATTAAAATCCAGTTAGACCGGTGGATATTGCTGTGGAATTCTGAAGCTGCGGATTTGGTGGGGTCCTGCAGCTTAATTCCGCCCCGTGTGAAAGGACTCTTAGAAGTCTGGGTGAGCTGACATTCCTGCCATTCCTGTGCAGTGTTCCAGTGAAAGGACATTCTTCGAATAGGCTTCCTCCGGTGATTGGAGATGTTGTCTGCATCACATATTGCAAAAGTGTTTTGTGTCAGCAAAACAACATCCAGTACAGCAGATGTATTGTGAGCTACAGGGAAGCAGCTACAGGAGGTGTAGAGGCTTCTGTCAAACCCAGGGGCCCTAAAGTACATAGCCTTTTATATAAGAAGACACCAGTTTTCCGGGGCATATTTGGGGAAGCAGGCGGGGCATGTGCCCTGGGTGCAGAAATAAAAAAACAAAGAGGGCTTGGTACCGTGTTAACCAGTAGAGCAAAATGTGATTGAGACAGGGGGTGAGAGGGCACAGACATGTTAGGATAAATAGCATTTAGATAAATACCAGGGAGGGATGACCATAACAGTAAATAATTAGTCCAGTGACAAGGAATGCGAATCTCTACTTCAGACCTGCAAACAAGGAAAATCAAACAATACCTCTGCAGCGTCACATATTGGATGACAGCATTCCCTTCAAATTAATATATGAGTTTTTACAAAGTCTATAAAACAATGATTGGAAATAGCACTCCCCAAAAAACAAAGTAATAGCAGCGGCACCACAGGCCAATCCCTCCTGGGAGAGCAAAGAAAAACAATGTTGCACACTCTAAAGCAGGACCCGGACTTCAAGATCCAAAAGATACAGTCCCAAATACATACGTAGTGTAGAGCAGAAACTGAGGTGCAAGCAAAAGAGGATGTCGATGCTCACATCCAATCCTTCATGATACAAACTTTATTCTAGACATCAGTCCACTGCGTCACCTGCAACTTTTCGACTGGGCACCCCAGTCTTATATGCTTGACAAAGACTGGGGCGCCCAGTCGAAATGTTGCAGGTGATGCAGTAGACTGATGTCTAGAATCAAGTTTGTATCATGAAGGATTGGATGTGAGTATCGTCATCCTCTTTTGCTTGCACCTCAGTTGCTGCTCTATACTACGTATGTATTTGGGAATAGCACCCCTTCTGGGTGCTCTCCTTGGAGAGAAACGATGCCATCCCCCGAAACACTCACGCCCTAGGTGTCTCCACACCCCACCCCGGGGTGCTCTCCTTAATGACACCCCTCTTGACCTCCTTCAGACCTTTCATATTCTCCACTGATGCAAGAACCCCGCTCAGAGGTTCATTCCATTCTTGAGGCTATCAAAAATGGCCATAAAGTTATACTCCCAAATTCTTCTGTGACGCTGTGAAGTTGCCCTTCAGTATGATACCTCTCATCTGCTCTATGCTGTGTCCCTGACCAAAAAAATGTTTTGCCACAGATAATTCAGTCTGTCCGTCTCTAATTGAGTGGCGATGAAATCTCACCCTGGCTCTCAGTTTTTGTCCTGTCCCCCAATATAAAGACCCCCAACAGGACATTTACTGCACCGGATCAGGTACATAACATTGGCGTGGAACATGTGAATGTCCCTGAGATCTTATAGTCCTGCTGTGTGTTGGGGATCCGTATCCTGTACGCGGTCAGTATATGTCAGCAGGTCTTGCAGCTCCTTACAATACAGGGATACGTTCCTTTTTGTGTGTCAGAGGGCAATGCACTCCTAATTATACAGTTCCTCAGATTAACACAGAAGCAAAGGGTCTGGGAATATGATTTTCAGACGGTCATCCTTGTGTAGGGTATGATGGAATTTCTTTGCAGTTTTCCTTAGTACCTCCAGCTGTGGATTGTAGGTCACTACTAGAGGTATACGACTGTTTCCCTCCTTCTCTGTGTATTGGAGTAGCTGATTTCTGGGTATCCTGGTAGCTCTGGTGATTTGGTCATCAATTGAGGTTGTATAGTAGCCCTGATTTAAAAATGTCTTTTTGAGCTTCTATAGATATTCATCTCTGTCTGTTGGGTTGGAGCAGATCCAGTTGTATCAGATGGCCTGGCTGTAGACGATGGACTTTTTGATGTGCTTAGGGTGGGAACTGTCCAGTATGTGAGACAGTCAATTGGTTTTCAGTATAGGGATGTCTGTATTGAGTTGTTTGAAATTTTTATGGTGGTGTCCAAAAGTTGATTTCTGTATAGGAGTAGCTTAATGTCAGGTTTATGGTGGGGTGGAATGCATTGAATCTTCATGGAATTTTATTAGTTCTTGTTCAGTGTTGGTCCAAATAATTATGAATTGTTGGGGCAGGAGGCCAAAAAGTCACTCTGCAGTTTTAACATGAAAAGGTTGGCATATTTCGGTGCCATTTTACTGCCCATGGCAGTTCCGGTGAGTTGCAGGAATATATCTTTGCCAAAGGAGAAATAATTGTGTGTGAGGATAAATTTTGTGAATTGTAACACAGATTCAGAGGCGACCCCATTAGCCTTTAGGTTTGCCTAGCAGGTGGTCAGTCCATCTTTGTGTGGGATGTTGGAGTATAAGGACTCCACATCCATGGTGGCCAGGATTGCAACATCTGGAAGGGGACCTATGGTTGACAGTTTGTTCAGTAGGTCTGTGGTGTCCTGCAAGTAGCTGGTTGTGTTCCTTACCAGTGGTTTGAGGACACCTTCCGCCTATCCTGAGATTTTTCCAGTGAGAGTTTCCACACCTGAGATAATTGGCCTCCCTGGGTTGCCAGCTTTGTGTAGTTTCGGAAGCATATAGAATACTCCAACCCTGAGGTTCTTGGGTATCAAGTCCAAAAGTCTTGTGGAGCCCACAGGCAGGCTTCTGATGACCCTTCTCAATTCCCCTACATATTTCTGAGTCGGGTCTTGATCCAGTTTGGTGTAGTATCTGTTGTCCGTCAGCTGTCTGTCTACTTCTTTCTTGTAGTCCGATGTATTCATGAGGACTATAGCACCACCCTTATCTGCAGACTTAATGGTGATCTCCTTGTTGTTTTTGAGTGCATAGATGGCCATTCTTTCCTGCATATTGATATTAAATGCTTCCCTTTTCTGTTTGTCCAGTATAGTAGATTGCAGCCAGTAGAGGTTATCCAATCAGACTTCTTTTTAGCCCCAAGCTCTTCCTGTGTTTGGGTGCTTGAAAGTCCTGTGTCCTCTTTGTCATGGAAAAACTATTTCTGTCTTAGTCTCCTGAAATATTCCTCCATGTCACTGCAAAGTTCTATTTTATCAAGCGTTTTAGTAGAACGGTATGTAAGTCTCCAGGAGATGACACTGTGCTCCACTTTAGTGGAGTTGTGGGATGACAGATTGATAACACAGCTGATTTTACCTGTGTGAATGTCCTGTTGAGGGTTCTGTTCCATGCTGCTAGACTCCGGGTGTTCCTAATCAGTGTTTGGGTAAAGGCCTGCTCTGGCCTCGGGGTGTTCCTGATCTATGTTTGGGTAAAGGCCTGCTCTGGCCTCGGGGTGTTCCTGATCTATGTTTGGGTACAGGCCTGCGCTGGATTCGGGGTGTTCCTGATTGGTGTTTGGGTACAGGCCTGCTCTGGACTCGGGGAGTTCAGTGTTTGGGTACAGGCCTGCTCTGGACTTGGGGTGTTCCTGATCGGTGTTTGGGTACCGGCCTGCTCTGGACTCGGGGAGTTCAGTGTTTGGGTACAGGCCTGCTCTGGACTTGGGGTGTTCCTGATCGGTGTTTGAGTACAGGCCTGCTCTGGACTCGGGGTGTTCCTGGTCAGTGTTTGGGTACAGGCCTGCTCTGGCCTCGGGTTGTTCAGTGTTTGGGTACAGGCCTGCTCTGGCCTCAGGTTGTTCAGTGTTTGGGTACAGGCCTGCTGTGGACTCGGGGTGTTCCTGATCTATGTTTGGGTACAGGCCTGCTCTGGACTCGGGGTGTTCCTGATCGGTGTTTGGGTACAGGCCTGCTCTGGACTCGGGGTGTTCCTGATCGGTGTTTGGGTACAGGCCTGCTCTGGACTCGGGGAGTTCAGTGTTTGGGTACAGACCTGCTCTGGACTTGGGGTGTTCCTGATCGGTGTTTGAGTACAGGCCTGCTCTGGACTCGGGGTGTTCCTGGTCAGTGTTTGGGTACAGGCCGGCTCTGGCCTCGGGTTGTTCAGTGTTTGGGTACAGGCCTGCTCTGGCCTCGTGTTGTTCAGTGTTTGGGTACAGGCCTGCTGTGGACTCGGGGTATTCCTGATCTATGTTTGGGTACAGGCCTGCTCTGGACTCGGGGTGTTCCTGATCAGTGTGTGGGTAACGGCCTGCTCTGGACTCAGGGTGTTCCTGATCGGTGTTTGGGTACCGGCCTGCTCTGGACTCGGGGTGTTCTTGATCGGTGTTTGGGTACAGGCCTGCTCTGGACTTGGGGTGTTCCTGATCAGTGTTTGGGTACCGGCCTGCTCTGGACTCGGGGAGTTCAGTGTTTGGGTACAGGCCTGCTCTGGACTTGGGGTGTTCCTGATCGGTGTTTGAGTACAGGCCTGCTCTGGACTCGGGGTGTTCCTGGTCAGTGTTTGGGTACAGGCCTGCTCTGGCCTCGGGTTGTTCAGTGTTTGGGTACAGGCCTGCTCTGGCCTCAGGTTGTTCAGTGTTTGGGTACAGGCCTGCTGTGGACTCGGGGTGTTCTGATCTATGTTTGGGTACAGGCCTGCTCTGGACTCGGGGTGTTCCTGATCGGTGTTTGGGTACAGGCCTGCTCTGGACTCGGGGTGTTCCTGATCGGTGTTTGGGTACAGGTCTGCTCTGGACTCGGGGAGTTCAGTGTTTGGGTACAGACCTGCTCTGGACTTGGGGTGTTCCTGATCGGTGTTTGGGTACAGGCCTGCTCTGGACTCGGGGAGTTCAGTGTTTGGGTACAGGCCTGCTCTGGACTTGGGGTGTTCCTGATCGGTGTTTGAGTACAGGCCTGCTCTGGACTCGGGGTGTTCCTGGTCAGTGTTTGGGTACAGGCCTGCTCTGGCCTCGGGTTGTTCAGTGTTTGGGTACAGGCCTGTTCTGGCCTCGGGTTGTTCAGTGTTTGGGTACAGGCCTGCTGTGGACTCGGGGTATTCCTGATCTATGTTTGGGTACAGGCCTGCTCTGGACTCGGGGTGTTCCTGATCGGTGTTTGGGTACAGGTCTGCTCTGGACTCGGGGAGTTCAGTGTTTGGGTACAGACCTGCTCTGGACTTGGGGTGTTCCTGATCGGTGTTTGGGTACAGGCCTGCTCTGGACTCGGGGAGTTCAGTGTTTGGGTACAGGCCTGCTCTGGACTTGGGGTGTTCCTGATCGGTGTTTGAGTACAGGCCTGCTCTGGACTCGGGGTGTTCCTGGTCAGTGTTTGGGTACAGGCCTGCTCTGGCCTCGGGGAGTTCAGTGTTTGGGTACAGGCCTGTTCTGGCCTCTGGTTGTTCAGTGTTTGGGTACAGGCCTGCTGTGGACTCGGGGTATTCCTGATCTATGTTTGGGTACAGGCCTGCTCTGGACTCGGGGTGTTCCTGATCGGTGTTTGGGTACCGGCCTGCTCTGGACTCAGGGTGTTCCTGATCGGTGTTTGGGTACCGGCCTGCTCTGGACTCGGGGTGTTCCTGATCAGTGATTGGGTGCAAGCCTGCTCTGAGTTTCAAGTCCTCAGTAAGTGTGTTCCTTAAAGTTTGCATCTCCCTACGGGCCTTTTTCTTGCTGTTGTAGAAGACGTGGATAACGTGGTTCTGCAGTCTCTCAGAAGTCCTGTAGTAAAGATGTTATGCATAAGGGGTATTATAGGTGTGCAGAATGGGATTCCTCAGGGAAAGTCCTTTAGGAATTAAATGTTTCTTCTTGAAGGACAAAAACACAACACAGGTAAAGGAACAGAGGAACAGTCTACAGTAACTGAGGAGTCTGCAATCCCTGCATGAATAAAGTGCTCAGCTAAACAGGTACTTCGTCTTTAAAGATTTGCAGATATGCCGTAGATCAGTGTTCCCCAACTCCAGTCCTCAGGGACCGCCAACGGGTCATGTTTTCAGGATTTCCTCAGTGTTGCACAAGTGATGTAATAATTGTCAGTGCCTCAGACATTGCCACAGGTGTTCTTACCATAGGATATCCTGAGAACATGACCTGTAGGCGGTTCCTGAGGACTGGAGTTGGGGACCCCTGCCATAGAGGTTCCTGAGCTACCCACTACCAAGAATTCATCTGCAGCAGCTACTTCCTGGGGAGATGCTGCACTACCAGCTAGAAGTGAGCAGCCCAGAAGGCTACAGGACTTATCTGCACATCTTTAACCCCTTACTGGCTGGCCTATTTTGTGATTTTCATAGTCGCATTGGAAGAGGCATAACTTGTTGACTTAGCTGTATGAGGCCTTGTTTTTTAAGGAGGAATTGAAAATGTTTATGGCGCACTCTGGGGTCCATATAATGTGTTGTAGAACTTTTATTACATGGAAAAATACCCCCCAAATTCTACCATTTTTTTGGGGGGGGGGTGTTTTTACGGCGTAAAACTTTATCTGATCGGCACAATTACTGTGATACTAAGTTCATATACATTTTTTATTTTACTACTTTAGCACAAGAAACATGTTTTAAAGAAAAATCAATTGAATCTGCATTGTTCCATTCTAAGACCCTTAGTATTTTTATTTTTCCAACAACAGAGCTCTGTGAGGGCTTGTTTTTTTGCGGGAAGAGTTTTATTGGTATCAGTTTTGGGCCTCTTTCACACAGGCGATAGCGATATTGCAGCGAGAATATCACAACGATATCACATTGGTGTTTTGTGCAATATCACTGCATTTTTCACATGTAGATTTTGTGTCGCTACAACTTGCATGACTTTGTAGCAATCTTTTGCTGGGATTTTTTGGGGGGGTCTTGAAATATAAGCCCTAGCTGTATAAAAAAATACATTACCTAACAACCGCTGTCCGCTCTGCCGCATGTCTTCTTTGCAGGCCCCCAACACTTGTCTTCAGTCTTTAGGCAAGGCTTCCTGGTCAGAAGTTTGAAAAACCCCTCCTCCAGGAAGCGCTGCCCTTGACTGGTTCTTGAGCACTGCGGCTCAGCCAATCAGAGCCAGCGCTCAATAAACCAGTCACACCCATTCATCAATTGCTGTGACTGAATTCTTAGTAGTGATTGGTTTATCAAATGCTGGCTCTGACTGGGTGAACCGCGGCACTGGAGAACCAATTAGAGACAGCACTTCCTTGGAGGTGTTTCTTTTAAACTCCTGACCAGGAATTGAATGGCTTTGAGTGGTTCACCGAGCGCTGGCTCTGATTCGTTCTCCAGTGCCGCGGCTCAGCCAATCAGAGGCAGCGCTTCCAGGAGGTAGGGTTTTTTAAAGCCCTGACCATGAAGCTCTACCAGAGGACTTCAAACACATGCCGGAGATGCAGAGGAGACAGCGCCTCTTAGGTGATGTATTGTTTTGGTTTTTTTCATGCAGCTAGGGCTTATTTTAGGTAAAACTGTAGGATTTCCTACTGTAAAAGTTGCATCGCCCGCACGAAAACACAAAGCAAGGCTCCGTAGCGAAACATGGGCTACAAAACCTTGCAAATTGTGGCTATATTCAGCAACCTGTGATTTGTTTTCCTCTCGCAATGTAGCAGACTACAAAACATCGCTAATGTGAGAGAACCCATTGGAAAGCAGGGGCTGCACATACATGTGATTTGTAGCGCTGTCCCATTGTGAGAAAATCTCGTGATTTTGTCACCCGTGTGGAACAAGGACTTAGGTACATGTGACTTCTGGATTGGTTTTTATTGCAGTTTTTTTTGGTGATGGACAATACAAAACTAGTAATACTGGCATAACTCTTAAAAAATTATTAAAAGCAAGAGAAATAACAAATATTATAAATATGGTAATATCATATATGGCACTTTAAGAAAAAAATTGGTATTTTAATTTACCTTGAGATCGCATTGCAGGGTGCCAATTGGTGACAGGAGGAGCCTCTTCCCACTGTCATCTGCTTACATGCTGCAGTTGCTATTGATTGTGGCATGTAAGGGGTTAAACAGCCAAGATCTAAGGTGTATCTGTTCCTGGCAGTTATAGCAGGAGCCCGGCTGTCAGTAGTCGCCAAACCACTGCCTTAAAAAGATGAGTGTGCGGGTTTAAAGCCCGTTAGTGACCACCGTAAAAAAGTGTTGGGCAATCACTATGGGGTTAAAAGCTACAAATCGCTCAAATATGCGATTATGGGCGACTGTTGTCCGGTGTAAAGTTAAGACTCCCGACACCGCTTTGTAATTGTATTGTCGTGGGTGGTGGTGTTGTGAGGCAGGTTCAGAATGGTGCAGCAGCTGACAGAGGCAGCAGTTTTTCACAAAAATACCTTTACTCATCAGTAACCAAATACATATATTTATGCTAAATAGGAGGGTCCTCGTATGTTGCAGAATAATGCTGGCATAAACTTTCTTAAAGTGGCAGTACTTAAAATGTCGACTGCAACACAAAATGTACTTTTCGCTCAGCGATGTACCTCGCCAACACATACATCACCTGTGCTTCTCCATGGCACCAGCAAGCCACATGACTTAACCATCACATACATAATCTTTAGCCAAAGACCACAACGTCAAACTCTCCGTAGGTGCAGCATCCTTTTAAAACACATCATAGATGTCACTTCCAGACTACACTACAAGACATCTTATGGAACCCATATTACCACTTTTCCTCACGTGCCTTACTGCGCCACTATATCTTTCATCAAAACCAATCACGTGACCTCATATATATTACACAACTACATCATACATCAGTAAAACATACAGTAAGCTACTGATTAACTACGCAAGGCCTTGTATTACCCAAACTATGGCGCCATAACTACATTACACTAACCATATCACATTGAATCTTCATCCCCCCTGCCAGGAATTTATGTAACACAGTCCTAGGAAGCATAGTATACTCATATTCTTCCTTTTTAGAGCTCGTTTCAGTCTTTGTCTGCGCCATGTCCAAGATGCAGACCTCTCGAAGCACGTCCTCTTTGGCACCACTGCTACGGTGTCCATTAGGACACTGTGGGGAGGGAGACTCCCTTTCCTCCCCCAAACTGTGGGGATCTTCCAACTAAGGAGTCTAGATGGTCCATTCTTCTTCATCCACAAGGTTGTCAGGGCCCTTGGTGGTCTCTGATGATGGCCTATGCCACTTTGAAACGGGCCTCTTTGTGTTGCTGAGCTCTGATGCTGCTGCTGTACTCTGCTGTGTCCCTCGCTCACATGGATCTGCTCTCACTTCTGTTGCACCACCCCTATTGACAAGATGCCTGGCGGCCCTAGACTATTCTCGAGCCTTTAAGCTTGCTCTTGAGGGGTGGGCAGGGCTTAGGTGGGCTTTAAGCCCTGCTACTCAATGCCTTCTGGGTGGTCATGTGCTAGCCATATCACCACAGTATCACATGGGAGGCAGAGCATCCCTTCAATGGAACTTGCATGCACCTTTCCTTCATCTCTGATCCCCACCACTGGACTAGCAGGCGAGTGGGGTTCAAACAGGGAGTCCACGCACTTGTCATGAGCATTACTTGTCAAGGTTCTTCTCCTCCTCCTCTTCTCAGCCATGGCACTTGGACACATGGCACCTAAGTGCATCTGGTCCATAGCTCCTCTTCCCACTCCTGGCCAGATCCTGAACCAGAAAGGGCATGGCTTAACATTGAGGCCATCTGCAGCCTTTGAAAGTGGCTATAAACTGCCACTCTGTTCAGTGGGTACTGTAGTTTGTTCATTCCCTTACAGTATAATACAATCCTCAGGTAACATAGTAACATAGTATGTTAGGCTGAATGAAGACAATGTCCATCTAGTTCAGCCTGTTTCAACCCCTTGTTGGTCCAGAGGAAGGCAAAAAAAACGAGCCAATTTAGCTCATTTGGAGGGAAAAAATTCCTTCCTGACTCCCTAATGGCAGCCAGAGTAATCCCTGGATCAACGTTTGAGATCAACAACCCCGCTGGTCACCTAATGTCTATATCCTGTAATGTCATAGCGTTCTAGAAAGGCATCTAATCCCCTCTTAAACTCCTCAATGGATTTTGCCATCACCACGTCCTCAGGCAGAGAGTTCCACATTCGCACTGCTCTTACAGTAAAGAACCCCCTTCTATGTTGGTGATGAAACCTGCTTTCTTCTAGACGTAGCGGATGTCCTCTTGTTACCGTCGCAGTCCTGGGTATAAACAGATCATGGGAGAGATCCTTGTATTGTCCCCTCATGTATTTATACATAGTTATTTGGTCGCCCCTTAGCCATCTTTTTTCCAGGGTAAATAATCCCAGTTTTGGTGCCTCTCTGGGTATTCCAGTCCCGTCCTTCCATGTATTAGTTTAGTTGCCCTTCTTTGAACCCCCTCCAGCACTGTAGCATCTTTCCTGAGCACCGGTGACCAGAACTGTACACAGTATTCCATGTGGGGCCTGACAAGTGCCTTATATAGTGAGAGAGTAATGTTATCGTCCTTCGCCCCGATACCTCTTAATGCACCCCAAGACTTTATTGGCTTTTGCAGCAGCTGACTGGCATTGATTGCTCCTGTTAAGTCTACAGTCCACTAGTACCCCCAGGTCTTTTTCCATGTCACTTTTCCCTAGCAGTACCCCATTTAGTGTATATTGGTGACATCCGTTTCTCTCGCCCATGTGCATAACCTTACATTTATCCACATTGAACTTTATTTGCCATTTTTCTGCCCAAGCCCCCAGCTTATCACGATCCATTTGTAGCCGCACATTGTCCTCCGTTGTATTAATTGTCTTGTATAATTTTGTATCGTCTACAAATATTGATATTTTGCTGTGCAGCCCCTCTATCAGGTCATGGATAAATATATTGAACAGAATGGGGCCCAATTCTGAACCCTGTGGCCCCCCACTAGCAGCGGTGGCCCAATCAGAGTATGAACCATATATACCACCCTCTGCTTTCTATCTCTGAGACAATTCTTTACCCAGATACACACGTTTTCACCCAATCCGAGCTGTCTCATTTTATATATCAACCTATTATTTGGCACGGTGTCAAATGCTTTAGTGAAATCCAGATATATGAGATCAAAAGACTCTCCCAGGTCCAGCCTAGAGCTTACTTCATCGTAGAAGCTGATCAGATTGGTCTGACCTGATCGACCCCTCATGAACCCATGCTGATAAGAGGTTATACCATTGTTTTCCTTGAGGTATTCCAAGATGGCATCTCTCAGAAACTCCTTGAATATTTTTCCAATTATTGAAGTGAGACTTACCGGCCTGTAGTTACCAGGCTCTCTTCTAGACCCCTTTTTGTATATTGGAACCACATTGGCACTGCGCCAATCCAATGATACAACACCGGTCTCGATAATGTCCATAAATATAAGAAATAGGGGTCTAGCTATCACATCACTTAGTTCCCTTAGATCCCTTGGGTGTATTCCATCTGGGCCCGGCGATTTATCGATTTAAATAATCTATAAACGGCTCTGCACTTCCTCCTGTGTTAGGCAGGTGATATTCACGGGAGGTTCGTTTTATTCTCCTGCATCTTATGTGACATTTTTTTCATTCATGAATACACTTGAAAAGAAACTATTTAATAGATTTAGCTAAAGTTTAGTTTTTTCTTGTGGCTCCCTGATAAGGCTTCTTATTGAATGACAGCTGGAAATTAACTATATTGTGGTCACTATTTCCCAAGTGTCCCTCAACCTCCACCCCCGTGATTCTGTCCAGTTTGTTAGTTAATAGTAAGTCCAGAGTGGCCCTCCCTGTAGTTGGCTCCCGTACAAGTTGGGTAAGGTAGTTATTAGGGATGAGCGAGTATACTCGCTAAGGCACTACTCACTCGAGTAATGTGCCTTAGCCGAGTATCTCCCCGCTCGTCCCTAAAGATTCGGGGGCCGGCACGGGGCGGGGAGCTGCGGGGGAGAGCGGGGAGGAACGCAGGGGAGATCTCTTTCTCCCTCTCTCCTGGCCCGCTCTCCCCTGCCTTCCGCCGCAACTCACCTGTCAGCTGCGGCGGCCCCCGAATCTTTAGGGACGAGCAGGGAGATACTCGGCTAAGGCACATTACTCGAGCGAGTAGTGCCTTAGCGCGTATACTCGCTCATCCCTAGTAGTTATCTTTAATTGTTCTCAAGAACTTATCACCCTTGTGAGATTTGCAGGTTTCATCTTGCCGTATTATATCCGCCTGAGCCTTGCCATTAAGTAGGATTTAATGTACAGACACACCCTTCCTCTTTCTGTTCCCCACGGTCTCTTCTGAAGAGATTGTACCCCTGTAAATTCACTGTCCAATCACACTTATCATCAAGCTATGTTTCTGTTATTCCCACTATATCGTAATTTTCATCAGTCATTCTCGCTCCAAGTTCATCCACTTTACCGATCAGACTTCTTGGATTCGTTAGCATACAATTTATATGGTTGTTGTTGTTCTTTATATTCATTATGCTACTAATGGTAATATTGGCTGTTCTATCAGTTCTAACTATAGTAACCCCACCCCCTGCTCGACCCGCATTCCCATTATTTAGCCTCAGGTCACTATCTACACTGTCTGCACCCCTGTTTATCTTTTTGCCTTCCCCCAGTCCTTAGTTTAAACACTCCTCCAGCCTTCTAGTCTTCTTTTCCCCCAGCACAGCTGCACCCTCCCCATTAAAATGCAGCCCGTCCCTACGGTAGAGCCTGTAGCCGACAGCAAAGTCAGCCCAGTTCTCCAGGAACCTAAACCCCTCCTTCCTACACCAACTCTGGAGCCATTTGTTTACCTCCCTAGGATCCTGCTGCCTTTCTAGTCTAGTTTTTGAAATTGGGGCCCTCCATTGACCTCTAATTTGTTCAATGTGCACCATGACCGCTGGATCCTCACCAACCCCTCCCAGTAATCTGTTAATCTGATACGCGATGTGTCAAACTCGAGCGCCAGGAAGACAACACACCGTTCGATGATACCGGTCTTTGTGGCAGATTGCCCTGTCTGTCCCCCTTATAAGTGAATCCCCCACCTCTAGGACCTGTCTAGCTTGCCCTGCGCTCCCTGTCCCCTTCTCACTGGAGCAGACATTCCCCTGGTGGACAGAGGGCATGTCGTGCTACAACGGTGCTGGCTTTGTAATGGCACCCCCTCATCTGCCAACTTTGCAAACTTGTTGGAGTGTGCCATTTCAGGACTATCCTCTGTGGATCTTTTCCCTTTACCCCTTCTGTTACCCAGCTAGCTGCCTGCTCCCCCTGCTGTTCTGAAATACCACCTCCCCTTGCCTCTACCCCAGCAAATGCCTGCTCAGTGAGCAGCAAACTACTTTCCATGTTGTCAATGGATCTCAGTGTTGCCAGTCGCTTATTTAGATCTGATTGGCTGAGCACTGGGACCAATCAGAAGCAGCTTTTTCAGGAGGCGGGAAATTTTCAATTCTCAGCCACAAGAAATAAAGAAGAAGAGTGCCGGGGACCACGAAGAAGAGCCGGACAGAGCTTTTAGGTGATGTATGATTTTTTTTTTTTTTCT
This sequence comes from Eleutherodactylus coqui, assembly GCF_035609145.1. NCBI lineage: Eukaryota > Metazoa > Chordata > Amphibia > Anura > Eleutherodactylidae > Eleutherodactylus > Eleutherodactylus coqui. The sequence goes on along the minus strand of NC_089839.1, from coordinate 16,769,753 downwards.
GCAGCCCCAAAGACCCTCCCTGCGGGAGTTGCCTTTATCCCATTGCCTTTAATATGGCGGCAGCAGTGCTGGTCCCATTGAAAGCAATGGGATAGCATCGCGCTCCTCTGCCCCTTATATTGCACCAAAAGTCTGCTGCCCTGATTTCTCTATTTTTGGACAAAAAAAGAATTTAAGGTGTTTGGAGATTTTTTTTTTTTTTTTTAAAGTAGCAAAATGAAATAGAAAATTAAATGCTAAACTTCAGGTGCTGAAAAAAATCATACAAAAAACTATATATACCCCTGCGTGGTAAAGGGATAAAGTGTAATATTTGCCAGTGGAAAAAATTGGTGTTCGGAGAGAACCCTGCAGTTGCTCAATCACAGAATCCTGGCTCTAGCTGCTTCCTCTGGTCCTGGTCATTACTGCTGGGAACAAGATAAGCTCATTGTATTGATTGCTGCAAGAGGAGACATCAGTGGAGGCCGAATGGTGAACAACCTACTAGACTCCAGGTATGATTAACCCCTTCACCACATGGATGCTGGCAGTAACCAAACTTCCCTGCCCCAGACTACCAAGGAGACTGGTGTTAACTGCTTACTGCCCTGTGCAATGAGCGGGCATATTTTCATGTATGTAGTTAATGAGCGTCCTTGTGCGTATATGTAGCGTCATCTACTGTATGGCGGTATTATGTAGGTATCATATGTTCTCACAGTGTTAAATGAACCTGTTTAGTAAGGGTACAAGTACTCACAACATTTCTCATTTGCAAAGTGCAGGCATAGAAACGCTGATTGTGTGATGTAATGATACCGGGAGATCGTCGCCCATTTTCCGTGTCGGTCTGCCACCTTTGTTGTCTTGGGAAAGTTGAGTTGACCTAGGGGGATTGAAATATATATATTTTCTGCCAAGCAGAGCTCATCAGTAGTCATTTCCACCTCTGTTCACACCCGCACCAGAGGGTGTCTGTGATGTAACTTGCTTTTCTGGTACCAGCAAGGTAACCCTTTGTTAACACAGTTACCAAGTTACAAGTTGATGGCCATTGTTTTACCCCCAATCTTGTGTCCCCCACCCTGTGTCCAATATACACAATCCAGAGCAGAGGCGTAACTTGAAGCTTCTGGGCCCCAATGTAAAAACTGTAACAGGGCCCCCAACTATAATGCTTTATTCATAGTACTTGGCGACCTATATGGAGAAGAGACCCTTAGGTCTCATGTCCACGGGGTTAAAATCCGCAGCGTTTTTCCTGCACGCGGATCCGCGCCCCATAGGGATGCATTGGGCACCCGCAGGTAAATACCTGCAGATGTCATTTTTCCCTTCAGGCGCGGATCCGCGTGTGGGAAAGAATCTGGACATGCTCCATTTTAGTGCGGGTCTCCCGCGGGGACGGCTCCCGCAGGCTTCTATGGAAGCCGTCCGGATCCGCGGAACACCCGTACCTGAATTAAAACTCACCTGTCCTGGACGCTGCAGGTCTCCCTTCTTTCACGGCCGGATCTTCTTTCTTCGGCCCGGCGCATGCGTGTGGTACGCTGCCGGCGTGCCGAGCACATCCGCCGGCCCAAGAAAGAAGATCCAGCCTGGAAGGAAGGAAGAACCGCAGCGTCCGTAGAGGTGAGTTTATTCTTATTTTTTGGCCTCATGTCTGTAGGGCAGGAGGGACCCGCTACAGATTCTCCATGAAGAATCCGCAGCGAGCCTGATTTTCCCCGTGGACATGAGGCCTAAGGCATCTGGGTCCGGGTGCAATCACATCCCCTGCATCCGCTATAGTTACACCTCTGACCCAGACATTGCGGCGCACAGCTTTGGTACTGTATTAATCAGAGGAGAAATTAATAATGGGGATTATGGGTCATCTGAAGGTTCCAGCCCAACAGCGGTTATATTTCTAGTACATTAAGTGTTCAGCAGACCCATTGCATTTACTCCCGTCACAGTGCAACCCTCAGATCCAGTGGTGTAACTATAGGGGATGCAGAGGATGCGGTTGCACCCGGGCCCAGGAGCCTTAGGGGCCCATAAGGCCTCTCTTATCCATATAGGGAGCCCAGTGCTATGTATAAAGTATTATACTTGGGGGCCCTATTACAGATTTTGCATTAGGGCCCAGGAGCTTCAAGTTACGCTTTTGCCAGATCCCACAGAATTGCATATATGCGTAGCTGATCATCTGTTACATATCATATTTGGTATCCACGAGTAGGTAAATTCGTGATATGAAACATGGTGGCCATAGCTCCCCTACTGGGAATATAGCCGAAATGTTAAATTGGAGTTCCATCCAGATGATTGTAAGGCAGCCTTCCAATAGGTGGCACTGTGGAGGTATTATTCCATCTCCCTTATTTGCATATTACCCAGAGGAGCATAAAGGGTCTTTTAAGTCTCCTCACTCACCGTCTAGGTGCTCTCCCTGAGGAGAAAAGATAGCGTTTCTGGTCCAGATAATCTACGCATATACTCAGCCTGCTCATCAATGATTGCAAAAGAAGGCCGGCAGATGTGTGGCTCTACAAAGGCTTTAAAACTAAAGGCCCATTTACAGCAGCCGAAGATCGCTAAAAAAAAATAAATCGCTATTCGGTGATCATTTTAGCAATAATCATTGAGTCTAAATGTGCCTCCATCGTGCGCTTTTCGGGCACTGCCAGCTGATTGTTAAATTCAGTCCAACCTAAAAATTGTCTTCAGCCTTATCAGCAGTTTTCCACGGGTAGTACTCATAGCATTGTTTCCCATATGAGAATAAGGGAACTGAAAGCAGATAAGAGCCCTCAGGCTATTAACTGTTTTCAGCTAAGGCTTCATTTGCACACTTAATTGACCTTAAGTAGCTAAGTAGCTACTTAATAGTTCATGCAAAATGACCGCTTAAAGCTGTCCCTCAGACTGACGTTTAAACGATCATCGGGCCCTGTAAACCAGCCTTATGGATCCCCTCCCCAAATTGTCAGACCCAGAAGTTCCATCTAATGCCAGCTGTCCCCCGTGCCCCAGGACAATTGGAAACAACTTCATAGATGGATATTTTTAATTTTATCCCCTTTTTGTTTGCATACTGTTTGTGCGGATTTGTAGCTCCTCCCCCTTCTGTAAATATCTCCATTTTTATCTGTGCACTGCTAACCCTTTTAGAATAAACCTTAAAAACCTTATTAGCTGTCCTTGAACACTTTAAGGGATCGATAACTCCAAAGTGTGTTAACTGTGTGTCGGCTGGTGGAAACCAAAAAAAAGTGGGATAAAAAATTAAATGCTAAACTTTAGGCGCTGAAAAAAAATCACATATAAAAAAAATCCTTCCCTGCGTGATAAAAGGTCGGGGTGTAATATCTGCCAGCGGTGGGAATCCCGCAGTTGTTCAATCAGAGTATTTGCTATCACTGCTAATCCTGCTGGGAAACAAAAGATAAGCTCATTGTATTGATTGCTGCAAGAGGAGACATCAGTGGAGCCCAGGAGGGTGAACAACCTACTAGACTCCAGGTATAATTAACCCATTCACCACATGGATGCTGGCAGTAATCTCTCCCCTGCCCCAGACTACCAAGGAGGCTGATGTTAACCGCTTACTGCCCTGTGCAATGAGCAGGCGTATTTTCATGTATGTAGTAAACGAGCGTCCTTGTGCGTACATGTAACGACATTATTTTCCTACTGTATGGCAGAACTATGTGCGCATCATATTTTCTAACGTGTTTAGTAAGCGCTCGTTCACATGAGGGAATTTGCACAGATAAGTTAGCCGCCCAAAAATCGCGTTTCCTATAGAAACCTTCAGACAAAGGAATTTTAGCCACGAAAAAAAAAAATCGCACCTAAAAAATAAGGCATTGGTCGGTATTCCAGGATTTAGACATAACCTGCTCTCGACCTGAAGTACTCCCAACGTCGGTATATTTCAGAGTCTATACTTTTGAATCTGCTGAGATTGAGAAGCAAATGTGAAGCTGAATGACCCGAAGGGCTTATTTAGACAACCGTATAGCGGCTGGGTTTTCACGCCGAGCCGATATACAGTGTCTTTGTCTGCAGAGGGGGGAGGATGGAAGAGTCAGGAGCAGAAACTGAGCTCCCGCCCCTTCCCTGCCTTCTCTCCGCCCCTCGCCACTATTTGCAATGAGAGGGCAGGACAGGGGCGGAGCTAAGTGCAGAACTTAGCTCCGCCCCCATCCCACCTCCTTCCATTGCAAATAGTGGAGAGGCGGCGGGAGCTCAGTTCCTGCTCCTGGCTCTTCCATCCTCCCTCCTCTGCAGACAAGGACACCGTATATGGGCTCGGTGTGAAAACCGAGCCGATACAGGGTCATCTGAATAAGCCCTAAATTAAAGTTTGAAGTTTTATGATTTCAGTTTAAAAAGTCTGTTTTGAAGTGGCAAACTGTATGTGTGATAAGTCATGGAATTTAGGCTGGATTCAGACGACCGTATATCGGTTGGATTTTCACGCCCAGCCGATATACGTCATCTCTCTCTGCAGGGGGGGGGGGAGGCTGGAAGAGCTGGGAGCACTGAGCTCCCGCCCCCTTTCTGCCTCCTCTCCGCCCCTCTGCACTATTTGCAATGAGGAGAGGCGAGACAGGGTGGGGCTAAATCACATAATTTAGCCCCGCCCCGTCCCCTTTCATTACAAATAGTGCAGAGGGGCGGAGAGGAGGCAGAGAGGGGGTGGGAGCTCAGTTCCTGCTCCTGGCTCTTCCATCCTCCCCCCTGCAGATGAGGACACCGTATATTGGCTCGGCGTGAAAACCGAGCCGATATACATTCGTCTGAATCCAGCCTCAATCTGTAATTGAATTTCTAACCTAAGTGCAGGAATGCTACTCTTCTATGTTTCTTTGCTGCTCTATACGCCCGCAGCTTGGGGAAAATTGTGGCATAAATGGCATTTGTCTCAGTTTTTGCTACCTCAATAAAAACCTTTTGAAACTAAAAAATAAGACATCAGCGACTAAAATTCCCAGCTGCGCAAAAATATAGGTGTGGACCTATCTTTGGTGTGCAAGATGCAGGAGTGTCCATAGACTCCTATGGGAGCTGGAAAAAAGGGAGGGGCAGGGAAAGTGAAATTAGCAGTGTTAGGGCTTGTTCACACGAACGTATATCGTCCGCGTTTTCACGGCCGTCCGACATACGCGACCATCTGATGCTTTGGATTCCAAGGCATCAGTTCAGATGTCCGATTTTTCCAGTGCATAAAAACGTCCGACCGCAAAAGAGAGCGCATACGGTGCACATGTCGGTCCGTCGGCCAGTTTTACGCCAATCGGAAAAGATAGTTCTGGAACTATCTTTCGGCCAGAATATGGCGGCCAGTCCCATAGACTCCTATGGGAGCTGCCAGAAAAGGGAGTTGGGAGGGAGTTTAGCAGAGGAGCTACTAAACTCTCTCCCCCTCTCCTCCCCTTGCCGGCTGCCAGAAGGGAGAGGGGGAGGGGGTGGGACGGAGTGGGAGATCAGTACACTGGCTCCCGCCCCATCCCACCCCCTCCCCTTGACGACAGCCAAAGAGGGGGCGGGAGTTTTACCTATTAGTTCCCGCCTGGTCCTGCCCCCTCGCCGGCTGCTGTTAAAGGGGGAGGCAATTGAGCAGAGCTGAACTCTCTCCCCTCACCCGACGGTATTCCAGGTGCAGCGTATACTCTGCATGGGCGTAAAAACAGGAGATGCAGCCGTTACTTGGTTATGGCTGCCTCTCAGTCATACAATTTTCGGTAGCCCAAAAATCGCAGTGCCCATGTGAAGGAGCTTTTAGCTGAACATTGCCATTGTTTATCGATTACTGCTAAACAATGGCATTGGCATACATGAAGTTTGTGAAACAATGCCAGATGGAGGGGGAGTCAGATTAGCAGCTGGAGGTGCTGATAACGAATGTCACATGGGTGTATGTAGTGAGTTTTATCACGATTATTATAGGCAATGTTTAACTGCGTAAAATCATCCGTCCGGAAAAGATAGGTCTTGCCCATGGGAGCTGCCGGCAAAGGGAGAAACTCCACAATCCTACTAGCCTGCTCCCTGCCAAAAGTGATGCAAGGTGGTTGGGAGATAAAAAAGTGTCACATCTGTGGGGAAATCACATGTTGGCAAGCATGATTCACGGCCTGATATCGCGCTCGCCTGTGTTAAATTAACCCCTTCCAATCCAATTTGTATCCTGGTTTTCCTAGGGGGCTTACTCTTTTTCTGAGGTTATACTACAGCGCTATCTGCTGGCTAAAGCCAGTACTGCATGAGGTGACACATTGGATAGGCTCTGACAGCAGGGAGGCTAGCAATATACAGTAAGAGAACCCCGACGGATGTCTTCCAACATCGGAGCTGTACAGCCTTCAATCATAATGTCTTCAGATGTCAGACAGTGGATTGGAAAGAGTTAAGCTTAGGGAAGTTTCAAATGTTAAAATCTGCGCATCTTTACTCAAAAATTCAAGATTAAAGGGGTTGTCCCGCGGCAGCAAGTGGGTCTATACACTTCTGTATGGCCATATTAATGCACTTTGTAATGTACATTGTGCATTAATTATGAGCCATACAGAAGTTATAAAAAGTTTTATACTTACCTGCTCCGTTGCTAGCGTCCTCGTTCCCATGGAGCCGACTAATTTTCGCCCTCCGATGGCCAAATTAGCCGCGCTTGCGCAGTCCAGGTCTTCTCCTGTTCTCTATGGGGCTCCGTGTAGCTCCGTGTAGCTCCGCCCCGTCACGTGCCGATTCCAGCCAATCAGGAGGCTGGAATCGGCAATGGACCGCACAGAAGAGCTGCGGTCCACGGAGGCAGAGGATCCCGGCGGCCATCTTCAGCAGGTAAGTATGAAGACGCCGGACCGCCGGGATTCAGGTAAGCGCTGTGCGGGTTGTTTTTTTAACCCCTGCATCGGGGTTGTCTCGCGCCGAACGGGGGGGGGGTTAAAAAAAAAAAAAAACCCGTTTCGGCGCGGGACAACCCCTTTAAGTTCCCCAAGTGGAAAAGCTTTCTGCTGCGGAATTAAAGACGTCTTGAGGAATTATTCTTGCAAAATTTAAAATACAGAAGATGTAATTCCGAAATTAAAGTGCGTCAAAAAATGCAAGAAATTCGATGAGATGTTCCGCAGTTAAAGACACAACAATCTGCACTAATTAACAACATTTGAATCTGTGCTGCGTCTTGCGGACAATTCCGTCCCATGTGAGAGGTCCCCCAGGCTGCCTCCACACAGGCAGTAAACGCTGCAGAATATCTGTTCGTGTAATCATTGCGATTCCGCAGCGCTCACAGTACAAGGCAAGTGTCCGACACTCAGCATCCCCTTCACACGTCGCAGATGTTTTCAGGTGCGGAAAAGCGTGAAATCTGATAAATACTACATTTAAAAAGCAACAGGTTGCACTCTTTTTGATGCGACTGCAATCCATTGTATTGCAGGTAACCATAGTAACTTTAAAACGAATAATGTGCTGAACTGAATAAATATCGGATGCAAGATGGATGAAAATCACTTGAAAAGAAACACAAACGCTTAAAAATTGTGTGAAAATCGTACAAAAATGGTCTGACTTTTCAGAGCTGAAAAAAAAGCCTGTGTGAATATACTGTTAGGGCACTATTAATACTGTTAGGGCACTATTAAAACTATTAGGACAATATTAATACTCTGTGGGCACTATTAATACTGTTAGGGCACTATTAATACTCTGAGGGCACTATTAATACTGTTAGGGCACTATTAATACTCTGTGGGCACTATTAATACTGTTAGGGCACTATTAATACTCTGAGGGCACTATTAATACTGTTAGGGCACTATTAATACTGTTAGGGCACTATTAATACTGTTAGGGCAGTATTAATACTCTGAGGGCACTATTTGTACTGTTAGGGCACTATTAATACTCTGAGGGCACTATTAATACTGTTAGGGCACTATTAATACTATTAGGGCACTATTAATACTCTAAGGGCATTAGTAATACTGTTAGGGCACTATTAATACTCTGAGGGCACTATTAATACTCTGAGGGCACTATTAATACTCTGAGGGCACTATTTGCAGTAACTGTCAGGCTGAGCTTGAAAGTCCTGGCGCAGCTCAGCAATCAACTACAAATCACAAGCACTAATCTTGCTTGTGTTGTAGCACCCGAAAAAGGGTTGGTGACAAGTAGAACAAAGCCAATCATAGAAAGGACGGATGGACACCAACATCCGTACAAGGTGACTAGTGGCTAATAGGGCGGTTTATAGTTCTGTAGGGAAGCTTTCACACAGTACGGAATTATCCCACAAGACGCACCTAAAGATGCCGAAAATTCTGCACCAAAATCTGTATGCGTCCATGCCGCCTCTGGAGCAGAAATCTGCGGACCAATTGCGTACCCTAAGAGTTGTTTCTTCTTCCTTTCCCCGCAGCACCCTCTGACCAGCCACAGTGACTGCAGCCGCCACTACTGAGACGCGGAGCATCATGTAAGTTTCTATTACTTTTATACATTTTTGTGTACTACCGATTTCCACTATTGTCTCACTAATTGCTTGTAATTGCAGTTTTTGGCCACCACAAAAGCAAATGAGCAAGCATAGGTTTCAGCATTAAAGGGGTTGTCCGTTTTGGATTGGCCACAGTGGTAGTCATTAATAGACAAATACCAGGAGAACCGTGGGAGCTGCAGCACTGAATTGCCAGGGAAATGAAAGGGGTTTTCAGAGAATATTGATGACCTCTCCTTAGGATGGGTTATAATTACTTGATCGGAGTTCCTCCATCGCTGGGGATTCCCGCTGATCAGTTGATCCTCGGGCCCACTATCAGAACAGCCAAGCTGAACATCCACATTGGGGTCGTAGCCGGAATTGTAATAGAGGGCATCACTACCATAGAAGGGTCCTATAACAATGGGAGCAATGCCTTCTGTTACACTTCCGACCCCAATGTGAACGTCTGGCTCAGGTGCACTGACACTGGCATTGAGGATCAGCTTATCAGTGGAGATCCTTACCGGCACACTCAACTGATTAACTATTGATGACCTGTCCTGAGGATAGGTCCCTAATAGTAAATTCCTGGAAAGCACCTTTAAAAAATCATCCCACACCTGAACAACCCCTTTAGGTGTCCTGCTGCATGGACTCTTTGCGATCGGTTGTAATCTGTGAAAGAACCTGGCAGTAATTGTTCAACTTCCCTGTAGCACCACCACAGGAGAAATTAGGCATTACACAGTCTTCATTCAAATCAGTGGGCTGTCCATGTAATCTGTGCGTGTGTCAAGTCCTCCAAAGAGAGATGCTCTTTGTATGCGTTCTCCGTTCTAATAGAAGAGCGCCTTGATTGGTGAACCCCCTCTATGAACCCAGAATTTCCTAAAACATTACTTACAAAATGGGTTTTCTATACCAGGAAAAGAATCAGTCCTGACACTACAGTCGGCCCCCCACTTTCTAGGACTACAATTCGGGTTGAGGTACTCAGTTGGTCCCAGGACTCTGGCACTCTTAAAGGGGTTGTCTCGCGCCGAAACGGTTTTTTTTTTTTTTTCAATAGGCCCCCCGTTCGGCGCGAGACAAACCCAAAGGACGGGTTAAAAAAAAAGATATATTACTTACCCGAATCCCCGCTCTGCGACGACTTCTTTCTTCCTTCTCCAAGATGGCCGCCGGGATCTTCACCCACGATGCACCGCAGGTCTTCTCCCATGGTGCACCGTGGGCTCTGTGCGGTCCATTGCCGATTCCAGCCTCCTGATTGGCTGGATTCGGCACACGTGACGAGGCGGAGCTACGATGACGACGCGGGACCAGCTCTCCGGCACGAGCGGCCCCATTCACAAGGCAGAAGACCGGACTGCGCAAGCGCGTCTAAAAACGCTAGAAGACCTCAGAATTAGACGGATCCATGGCGACGGGGACGCCAGCAACGGAGCAGGTAAGTGAATAACTTCTGTATGGCTCATATTTAATGCACGATGTACATTACAAAGTGCATTAATATGGCCATACAGAAGTGCTGAACCCCACTTGCTGCCGCGAGACAACCCCTTTAACTAGTCCAGTGTTTGACTCCCTGGATAATGTCTAGCATAGATGAAACCACACTACAAGGGGATAGTTTGGTGAAGCAATGACACTTTAACTAAATATAGTAACATAGTATGTTAGGCTGAATGAAGACATAGTCCATCTAGGTCAGCCTGTTTTAACCTCCTTGTTGATCCAGAGGAAGGCAAAACCCCAAGAGGCAGAAGCCAATTAGCCCTTTTGGGGGATAAATTCCCTCCCATCTCCATAATGGCAATCAGAATAATCCCCGGATCAACCTCTAATAGTTCCTACTTGTCTATAGACCCGGATCAACAACCCGCTGGTCACCTAATGTTTATATCCTGTGATATCTTTCCGCTCTAGAAAGACGTCTAGTCCCCTCTTAACCCTTTCCAATCCACTGTCTGACGTCTGAAGACATTATGATTTAAGGCTGTACAGCTCCGATGTTGGATGATGTCCGTCGGGGTTCTCTTACTGTATATTGCCAGTCTCTCTGCTGTTGGAGCCTATCCAATGTGTCACCTCATGCAGTGCTGGCTTTAGCCAGCAGATAGCGCTGTTGTATAATGGCAGAAAAAGAGGAAGCCCCCTAGGATAACCAGGAAACAAATTGGATTGGAAAGGGTTAAACTCCTCTATGGATTTTGCCATCCAATGTAGAAACGTTCTGCCGAGTGCTGGATGATGTAGATGGACATATTAGTAGAAAGCAGATTAGTTGTACCTAAGGATCCTTTAGGTAAAACGAAAAAAAAAAAAGTTTTAGTACATTGTTAGCCAGTAGAGCAAAGAGTGATTGTCCTCAGTAAGAGAAACCAAGTAATCTTGTAGATATGAGACCTTTTAATGGCTAACAAAAATACATGATGTTATAGCAAGTTTTCGGCTCTTCTATGGACCCTTCATCAGACTAAAAATGATGAAGGGTCCATAGAAGAGTCGAAAGCTCGCTATAACATCATGTATTTTTGTTAGCCATTAAAAGTTATCATATCTACAAGATTACTTGTTTCTCTCACTGAGAACAATCACACTAAGGATCCTTTCACATGGAGCAATTTGCTCTAGTAGACGAACGCTGATCAATGAGATCCCAGCTTGTCTGCTTGGCTTTTACATAGGCCGATTCAGATGCTATTGGGGGTCAAACAATTGTGCATATGATCGTTCCTCTATTTTACTGTGAGATTCCCCTAAATCTATACTAATCTCCTCATGGACTTTCCTTGAAAGCCCAGTACAAATTGGGGAGATGTTTTCCGACAAGCCGTCTGCATGTGCCGGAGGTTTATCTAACTTCCTATTGTAAATACAAGAGAAGTGCATTGTGAGCAGCTGGAGGGCCGAGGAGTCATCACCAGATGGGTTACCTGTTCGCTGCCCAGAAAAACAATGTTGTGATTGTGTGAGAGCGCGGGGTGTGCTGCTAACCAGCCGGAGAGACATCATTGTGCAATCTAGAGATCTGCAAAAATAACGTCCCTGACTGCACACGGCCGACCTGTATGTGACACCGACCTCAACCTACCGCTCCTAAAGCGTAGAGAGATGACCATCAAACAGGGTCTACAAGATGGCTATTAAATATGTTTACAAGCAAAGACAGCTGGTACTCAGGATCAGTACAGGATAAGCAATGTACACTCATTGTAAAACTAATCCCTCTGCAAGAAGTGGTTGGATGGATGAAACTTTCTCTTAGTGATTGTAACGCTGATAGAAGTGATTACATATCAGAGCAAGATCATTTATTGTGGAGAACCGACACCTTGTAAGGAGGCGCTAGTACCCTGTTGTACTGCCTCTAGGTTGGATACAAGATGTGATACAGGTGGGCATGGAGGCTCTAGTACCCTGTTGTACCGCCTCTAGCTTGGAAACAAGATGTGATACAGCGGGCATGCAGGCTCTAGTACCCTGTTGTACCGCCTCTAGCTTGGATACAAGATGTGATACAGGCAGGCATGGAGGCTCTAGTACCCTGTTGTACCGCCTCTAGCTTAGATACAAGATGTGATACGGGTGGGTATGGAGGCTCTAGTACCCTGTTGTACCGCCTCTAGCTTAGATACAAGATGTGATACGGGTGGGTATGGAGGCTCTAGTACCCTGTTGTACCACCTCTAGATTGAATACAAGGTGTGATACCAGAAACATGGAAGCTCTAGTACCCTGCTGTACCGCCTCCAGCTTGGATACAAGATGTGATACTGGTGGGCACGGAGGCTCTAGTTCCACCTCTAGCTTGGATACAAGATGTGATACCGGCAGGCATGGAGTATCTAGTAATATAATAACAATAATCTATATTTGTGTATTCCCAACTTATTCCGCAGCGATTTCAGGCATGGATAAATGCACAACAATTACAGTGTGAGGTACATTGGCTTTAACACAAATGGGTTGGGGTGATACAGGAGGGGCAAAGGGTGGGGGGGAGGAGCAAGGCATGGGGAACACAGGCAATAGGCAATTTCATGTACAGATCAATTATTAAAAGGCAAACGAGGTGGGGTGCCATAGGGAGGGGCAGGGGACTAGGTCAGGGGATTTGGTATGCTTCCCTGAAGAGGTGCGTTTTTAAGGCATGTCTGAAATTTCGTGCATCGGGAATTGTCCGGATGCCTTGGGGTAGAGCGTTCCAGAGGATGGGTTCTGTCTCTAGCTTAGATACAAGATGTGATACAGACATGCATGGAAGCTATAGCATCCTTTCGGGCCACCTGTAGTTTGTATACAAAAGGCATGCTTGCATACAGACATGCAGGTTCTATATAGTGTCCTGTGGCATATCGTTCCACATTTACTGTAACTGAGCCTCTAGATCGTACAAACTCGTAGGCTGTGAAAGTTGGGCAGCCACGGAAGTGTGACAATGTTGTGGGGCTTCCTGTGACCCCCTTGTGTGTGTGGCCGAGCATTATCCTGCTGCCTCTTGGAAGCCGCCATGAGAGGAACACATGTGGCTGCAGGATGTCCTGAACATATCGCTGAGCTGTCATTGCCCCTCGTACCACTACTAGGGGGGACCGACTGTAGTATGACCCCCCCCCCAGACCATCACACCAGCAGGGGGCAGTGTGCCGCTCCACAACAAAGGCACGATCGAGTCAATCATCGCGAGGTCTTCAGACATGAATATTGGCCTTCTTCAGCGCCCAAAACTAAACCTGGATTCATCACTAAAGACAACCTGGTTCCCCTCCATAACAGTCAAGTTTCATCGTTCACAACATCACTGCAAGGAGAGGTGATGGTGGGTGTCAGAGGCCGTACATGTAATGAGGGCCGTGAGACCAAATGTCCTTCAGCCAAGTGCCTGGATGAGGTTCTGACAGACACCGAGGCCTGTAACTATGGAGTCACTTGTCTTTGGTTGGCAGACAATGAAACAGTTGGAGTTGCTTGTCGGATGATCAGATGATCCTCTGGTGATCTGTAGGGGGCATCCTGAGCCCAGGCACCTTGTGTGCCCTCACACATCCACTGATCCCAATACCTCCTAACAGTCTGGTCAGACGCTCCTCTCTACTGTTGGTCTGTAAGGGCGCCCTGAGCCCGGTCACCTTGTGTGCCCCCATTTACTGGTCCCAACACCTTCTAACAGTCTAGTCAGACGCTCCTCTCTACTGGTGGTCTGCAGGGGGCGTCCTGAGCCCGGTAACCTTGTGTGCCCTTACATATCCACTGGTCCCAACACCTCCTAACAGTCTGGCCAGAACGGCCCGTGGGGGACAATTCATGGATACGACCATCCACCTTCTCACTTCCCAATAATGCACCCCCTCTCAGACTCTGGTAACGGGGTAAAACCTCTTCTCTGCGTTGTAGAGGCGTCTAGTGGCCAACAAGCTCTACAAGCGGAAGAAGAGGTCACTACACACAAGGAGCCTCCGAGAGCCTCTTATAGGCCAAGAGGGGAACCACTTTTAGGGCCTCGGGTGACAAGACCGTCCATCTAATCACCACAACTCCCATCATTTACAGATCTGCCTGAGATGGAACTGCAGGACGGGTTTTGTAGCAAAACAAGATTCCTTCTAGCGGCAGGATTTTTTTTGACCATGAGTCTATGTAAAGAGTGACTCCACCAGCAGAATAGTGAGTGCAGCTCTGGAGTATAATACAGTTGTAACCCAGAAGGAGTATAAAAAAAGTAGCTCAGCTTTTTATGTTGATTATACCTGTATTTCAGCTGAGAAGTGAACATGTGCGTCTGTCGCCGCTAAGAATGTGGTAAGAAGGATATAGCCTGTGGTTAGATGACTCCTTTATTGTCGTACATCTGTCACACACTGTAAAAGGCGATGAACAATAAGAACAGTGATTGTTCTCCGCTCTGGATGTTTGACAAAGTGAATTGGCAGGATTTGTAGGGAACTGGAAAGTGAGACGGAGAACCTCACACAAAGCAGGTGGTGAAATGTTACTGACTTGTGGTGAAAGGCCGGGCACATCTATGGCATCATCAGGGGGGGGGGGGCGTACAATGCCAAGAGCTATGCAGGCGTCCTAAAGTTCTTAGCTGTTGTCTTATTCCAATGTTTGCTAGATTACGTTAGGAGAATAAGCACAACTTCTACTGCACTTTATACCTTCAAGGGAGACATTACCAGGGAGCAATTTAAAAGGGTCAGAAACTATTGATATTAAAGGATTTATGGTCTGTTCTGATCAGTCTTTTATTGTATGACTCTAATGCAGGGGTGCACAACCGTTTGCAATGCCAGGACCACATTGTGGTATAGTTCCAATTCAAGGGCGTAATAACGTGCCTTCCCAGCCACACAACTTCTCGCCGTCACAGAACCAATGCCCCCTCCCTGCAGCACCACATCTGCCCTGACAGCACCAACGCCCCCTCCCTGACACCACATCTGCCCTGACAGCACCAACGCCCCCTCCCTGCAGTGCCACATCTGCCCTGACAGCACCAACGCCCCCTCCCTGCGACACCACATCTGCCCTGACAGCACCAACGCCCCCTCCCTGCAGCGCCACATCTGCCCTGACAGCACCAACGCCCCCTTCCCGCAGCACCACATCTGCCCTGACAGCACCAATGCCCCCTCCCTGCAGCGCCACATCTGCCCTGACAGCACCAACGCCCCCTCCCTGCAGCGCCACATCTGCCCTGACAGCACCAACGCTCCCTCCCTGCAGCGCCACATCTGCCCTGACAGCACCAACGCTCCCTCCCTGCAGCGCCACATCTGCCCTGACAGCACCAACGCCCCCTCACTGCAACACCACATCTGCCCTGACAGCACAAACACCCGCTCCCCACAGCGCCACATCTGCCCTGACAGCACCAACGCTCCCTCCCTGCAGTGCCAGATCTGCCCTGACAGCACCAATGCCCCCTCCCTGCAGCACCACATCTGCCCTGGCAGCACCAACATCCCCTCCCTGCAGCACCACATCTGCCCTAGCAGCACCAACGCCCGCTCCTTGCAGCGCGACATCTGTCCTGACAGCACCAACGCCCGCTCCCTGCAGCGCCACATTTGCACTCACAGCATGAACACCCCTTCCATGCAGTGGCTTACTTCCTCCCTCACAGTATCAATACCGCCTCCCTGAAGCAGCAAATCTTGCCCTTGCAGCACCGATGCCACCTCACTGCAGCACCAGATTTCCCCTCACATCATTAGTGTTCCCTCCTTGCAACACCACATTTTCCTCTCATAGCACCAACTCCTCCTCCCTACAATGCCACATCAGCCTTTTGCCACAGCTACAACACCCCCTCCTCCAGCACCATATCCCCACCTCAAAGCGGTAACTCCCTCTCCGTGCAGCGCCACATCTACCTATCACAGCACTTATGCTCCCTCCTTGCAACAACCCATGTCTTCCTGAAAGGATAATCTCCCAATCTCCTCTCCTACACTATAGCATCTCCTCTTTTTCCTCCTTGCAGGGCTATATCTCCCCCTCATGGCACCGATCCCCTCAACCTCTCTTCTCCCCTCCCTCCAGCAGCTATCACATCTCCCTGCTGCTGCAGAAATTCTTCCTTCCTGTAAAATACAATTAGTGCTTTCCTTCACCACAGAGAAAAGCACTCATTGGGTAATACACGCTTCGATCCCACAAGCACAGCCAGCAAAGATGGGACAGGAGACCATATTGACCAATGAGTACTTCCTTCACAGTCAAGGAAAGCATCCATTATACCTCTGCAGCCCCAGTCAATCCTGAGAAACACAAGTGACAGGCAATCAGCTGATATGTGTCTAGCAGGGTGGAGGCTGCAACTACCCTGTTTCCCCCAAAATAAGACGCGTCTTATATTAATTTTTGCTCCCAAATATGCGCTACGTCTTATTTTCAGGGGGTGTCTTATTTCGCCGCTAATTCCTCAATTGGCCAGCTTTGTGGACGAAATTTCTCAGAAATCTCGTCCACATGGGACAGCAAATCTGTCACGGCAAAGCTGGGAGAAGCCGGTGTTGTGGTGCGGATTCACCGGCCACAGAAACGGAAAAGCGTGCAGCCAGGTCGCTTTAAAACAAGCGGCTGAGTGCCGTGGGTTTTGAAGCAGCGCTTTCCCGGCGGAAATCTCGCTGTTTATCGCTGGGGCCAAACTGCGAGATTTCCGCTGGAAATACGCTCTGTGAGAACCCAGCCTTAAGAATCACACACAGGGTGCCTGACTCACACACAGAGCCATAAAAAAGTAAGGGCTGTAAAGTAACGTACCTGTCTGCAGACAGAAGTTCCTGTACCACTTGTAAGCAGGGATGGTATTGCAGCTTCTGGCCACCAGGGGGAGCTCATCACAGCAGACATGTACAGCAGGAACAGAACGTACAGTATGGACTTTTCCAGCCAGCAAGGGAAGCTCACAACAGCACACTCGTACAGCACAGCAGGGACAGGATAACAGCAGACTGTCTGCAGATCTACCTATACATCTGGAGGTAGGAGACAACGGGGATGGCAGCAGGGGACAGGCCTCTTGACTTGCCTGCACACTTTACTATGCCTTACTATCGGGGGGTGCCTTATATTTGGGACTTCTGCAAATTTCAGGGGTGTCTTATTTTCAGGGGGTGCCTTATTTTCGGGGAAACGCGGTAGCAGCAATGCGGCCCCAAGGTTGTGCCGAAAATAGGACGCAGGGTAATCAGCTGTTTGCTCCAGGACCCACATTCAAAGAGGGGTTGTGCATGTATACCCAACACCTTTTATGATGCAATTCTGAAGAATTCTATCAACGACTGAAGAAATCAATAGACTGAAAATTTTACTGTAATATATGTCTTAATCATCGATGAAATGTTCATCTACAACATGATAATCGTCTTTTTTTCTTGCACTTAGGAACACTGTCCTTCATCTCTTGACACTTCTTTTTCTTGGTGGCCCTTTCTTCCTGGAGAGTAATGGATCGACTTGCAAGACTATCGGACGTATCGCCCGGTTTGATTTTTGCAACTTGACTACAATTCCTTCGGTACCAGAAAATACTATATCTATGATCTTAAGTGATAACTACATTCTGGAAGTGAACTTAACATCATTTCCACCATTGTTAAACCTACTTAGACTAAAACTGGATGGCCAGAGAAATGAAAGGCTAACGGTCCATAAGGATAGTTTCAAAAATTTACCAAACCTGATTGAACTTGATCTGTCCTTCAATAAGAACCTGGTACTTGATCAAGATGCCTTCACTGGCTTATTCCATCTGGAAAATCTGGTGTTATACTATAATCGATTGAACAGCTCCTTCTTGGAAAATGACTATTTCAAGGATTTGACCAACTTGGTGTTCATAGACCTCTCATATAACGATCTCACCTATCTCAAACCCCATCCCAAATTTTATAATTTATACAGATTTGAATTATTGGATTTAAAGGAAAATAAAATCTCGAGAGTTTGTGAAGGAGATTTACACAGTTTCCAACAGAAAAAAATTACAGTTCTTGATATTTCATATAATCATCTTTATTACTTGAATGCCGCGGATTGGGAACAGTGTGGAAATCCCTTTCGAAATATTGAGTTTGATACAATAAACCTTGGTGGAAATGGATTCAATGAGCGAACCACAAAAGCATTGTGCAACGCCTTGAACGGTACCAAAATCTTCCATCTCAAATTAAGTCCTCACCTAATGGGACCAGGTTTTGAATTCCACAGTTTTAAGGATCCGGATAATTCAACGTTTGCTGGACTCGAGAACAGTGACCTGGCAATTCTTGACATCTCGGTGGGATACATTTTTACTTTGCAACCATTGTTATTTGGTAGATTTTCTAAGCTGTTGCTTCTTAATCTTGCTAAAAACAAGATAAACCAAATTCAAAAGAATGCCTTTCATGGACTTCAAAGCTTACAAATCCTCAACATGTCCTTCAACCTGTTGGGTGAATTATACAATGATGCTTTTGATGGACTCCCTAATTTACAACAAATTCATCTGAACGACAATCATATTGGACCAATACAGATAAATGCCTTTAAGAACCTTCCGAAATTGGAGTTTGTGGATTTAATGAACAATGCCATCACCAATCTTCAATTTTGTGAGTCTCTGCCATTGTTACAATTTATTAATTTGAAGCAAAATAAACTAACTTCAGTTAAAGACGCCAAAATTAAGACCCCGACCATTAATTTTTCCGAGAACCAACTAACAAATCTTGCTGATTTTTTTGAATTTCTCAAAAGTGCTATCATTCAGAATACCTCCCTTCGAAAAAACCGACTGACGACCTGTAATTACCAAGTTAGTATTCCAAAAAACAATTCGCTCCTTCACTTAGATCTATCTGATAACATGATTCAGCTGATTTGGGAAAAAGACACATGTTTGGAGATGTTTAGGAATCTTAGCAGTCTTCAATTTCTAGAACTCTCAAGCAACCATCTTCGATCTTTTCCTCGTGGAATTTTTAGTGGCCTGACATCCTTGCAAATTCTGAACTTGTCATCTAACTTCCTCACAGGGGTCCCGTCAGACATTTTACCCATCAGTCTTCACACCTTGGATGTATCTAGGAACCAACTATTTTCACCCAATCCTGATGTGTTTCTTCGATTAGGAACCATTGACATAAGATATAACCAGTTCATCTGTCAATGTCCTCTTGTCAACTTTTTGATATGGTTGAATGAAACTAATACCACCATATTAGGTGACCCGAATGACATTTACTGTGCCTATCCAGACCGCCTAAAGTTTGCCCCACTTCATACTATTGAGTTTTCAATGTGTGACGAACTTGCTGCATTAAGGCAGCTCATGTTTGCCTTATTTGTGTTCACCTCAGTTGTCATTTTGACGTTTATGACTGCGGTGATTATATATAACCATTTCCGAGGGGTTTTCTTTGGACTCTACAAGAGGCTGATAAAATCCGTACTCGAGGAAGAGCCTCCAGAGGAAAAAACATTCAAATACGATGCTTATCTGTGTTATGCCACAAAGGATTTCACATGGGTTGAAAATGTCTTCATCAAAAACTTAGATTCCGACTACTGTGACCGGAACCGTTTTAAGTTGTGTTTTGAGGAAAGAAATTTCATGCCGGGGGAAGATCATATTATAAATATTCGAGACTCCATTTGGAATAGTAAGAAAACCATTTGTGTTGTGACAAAGCATTTTCTGAATGATGGATGGTGTGTGGAAGCCTTTAATTATGCCCAAAGTCGATACTTTACAGAACTCAAAAATGTCCTTATCATGATTGTGGTAGGGTCTCTATCGCAGTACCAGCTAAGGAAATATAAGCCCATCCGGGCATATATGCAAAGGTGTGAGTACTTGACTTGGCCTGAAGATGACCAGGATGTTGATTGGTTTCTAAGTAGACTTTGCTATAAAATACTACGAGAGGAAAAAGTAAAAAACAGGGATGTAAAAGTCAGAACATTAAGTTCCACTGTAGAGTTACAACAAATAAATGTTTCTTGAGTGGTCATGAAAAATGACTAATACACACCCAACATGTGACATCCGGGATGTTGCAACATTGCAAAAGGGATCGGATCATCAAGTATCACACATTTCTGCATGATCACATTTAGATCCTCACCAACCGGACCCTGCTCCCTTATACGACTTATCATAACCGTGACGTCACAAACTATATGGGGATACTTGTGGCAATGATATCGTGGTTGGGTTTCTGTGAGTGAAGCACTTTGCCAAATGTGAATTTACGTGTATAATATATCTCAAATGTTTTCCTCTAGGAAAAGAGGCTATTGAAGTATTCTATATTCTGAAGTATACGAGAGCAATTCCAGTCATCTCACATTCAGACAGTGTTAAGGGCCATACACTTAAGCAAAAAGTTGCCATAAATTGACCATTTTAGTTATTTCAGGCAACCTTCAACTGCAAAATTAATGCTAACTATGGTTCACGATGGCAGAATATAATCGGCCACAGCTTCAATCTCTTCTGTTGGAAATTTGTGACGGACTTTGCCAAAATTAGCCGATAATGCCTGTAAAATAAAGAAATAAATCATAATCCTCTCCTTAAGTGTCACTCCGTCCTGCCTCACCTACTGTTCTGAACCCTGAATAAGCTAGTACTACATGACCACCACCAGCATCTTCCAGGTTTGGAGACGCCCTGACTGGGACTGCTGCCTTGGCACCAGCTTGTCTATCAAACCCAATACTAATAAAATTGGCACCCAGCATGGTAAATCCACACAGGACAGAATTTTTCAGGGGATACTATATGCCCAAAGTTCAACACTTGGACTTATCCTTAAGGGCGCCTGTCCATTGCTATCTATCAGATAAGGCTGACCGGCGGAGAATCGGCGGAGGCTCCTGCTCCTGGGTGGCGGCTCCCGCAGCGGAGATCTGCCGTAGGACTTCGCATCGCCCGTGGACAGGGGGCCTAAGGCATAAAGCTATAGGCCAGATGATTTTACACGGTACGAAAATTGGGCAAAATCGCTTGTTTGAGCAGTTTTTTTGGCCTATAGTTGGCCCGTGTAAAAGTGCCCTATTTTATGTGCATGGCCAGTATTCTGTTCAGAGTAATTGACACTTTTCTTGGCAGCTAAATCAATGACTCTACAGGGGCGGCAATAAGCACTGGCGTAAGCTCTTTCCAGGGTAAAGTGTAGATGAAATCTGCGCTCCATCCTGAAGCATTATGGGAACTACAAAAATATATAAAAACAAAAATCCGAAGGGACTGGAATTGCTCTTTTTTGTAATATACCTTGTTAGATGTAGCAATACAATTGTATTTATATTAAATATGTCAAATGTGGAATGTAAAGGGATTTTCCGGAGGGGAAAACAAAATCCTAAAATTGTGGGCTGCATTAAAATAACAAAGTAAGCTGATACTCACGCCACCGATGTCCTGAGTGCTCCGATACCTAGGTTGGCCATAGCGGTCATGCGCTTAGATGGCACATAATCACACTATCTGGAAGCAGACGGGAACTGAAGGTCCAGAGCGCCCACAACATTCGTAGAGTGATGTTGTGGCCTACCCTATGCGCTGGTCTGGTGCGCTAATGACTGGAGCTGATTTCCGCTGGTAGCAGACGGCTCCGATTGCACCACAGTGGCAGGACTTGGTTTTGCACACAAAGTTCCCATTCACTTCAGTCAGATCAGAGCTGTCCTCTTCCATCAGATATGAGCTCTGCTCATTACTGATCGCCTGGGATCCTGGGTGGTGGACCTTCACCGATCTACTATTGATAGCCTAAAAACTTGTATTGGCCAGCGATGTAATAAAATAGAGAAATAAACCATAGTCGCTTCCTTAAAGGGGTTTTCCAGTTGCATAAAGTTGCTGGCGAACAAATAATAATCAAATATTATTAAAGTTTGCAGTATGGTTCTGCTTTGGATTTCGTGCCTGCAGCTCTATAAACTAATAACTTTTTATGGCACTTCAGAAGTGTTTATTGCCAGGTTACCCTGGATACGACCTGTAACCATTGCAGCGCTACAGGTCGGGCGTGCTCAGTAGGCACGACTAGGGGCAGCTTTTTTGATATTCATCTCTCAGGACCGGATTGCTGACCAATAACAGGGCAACGCTTTGTAGGGATGCATACAGGAAGGAAATACAGAACAGGGAATTGTGGTAAATGTAGTTTCAAGCTGCATGGCCGCAGGGATGTGTCGGCCATCTTGGCGAACAACTACATGGGGAAACCTCAATAATGGAGGACAGGCTAAGAAGGTAATGGCTGTGCAATGTGTGGTGATCAGCTGTGCAGAAACATGTCGCAAACACCTTTTCATAGCTGGAATTTTTGAAAATTCACTTCACGACCAGAATATCCCTTTAAATATCCCGCCGCTACAGGGCAGGAACCTCGATCCCGCTACTCTCATCCTGGAAGAAGTTGCAGCAGTCATGTACTGTTCATGACATTATCACGTCTAAGGTGTATGATTGACTGAGCGTCATATGCACAATTAACGCCAGGATCAGAGCAGCAGGGATCGGGGCCCCTTCACCAGATCTAGGGGGCCATTTAAAGAGGTATGTATGACTTTAGTTTTCTATTTTATAACAGTCATGGCCCTTTTGATTTTCTTTTCAATCTGGAAAACCCCTTTTGAGATAGTATTTGCTCTTACAGACCCTTTTAGAAGATCGAAGGCTGTTCAGTGGTTTTAACACCACTCACTGGCATACATTTATTAGCGGATATGGTCATTTAAAGGGATTTGTGTAGTTTTGGACTTGTACATAGCACTTCTGGGTTTCATTTATCAACATGCTGTAAATGTCAATAATATAACATGTAGCATAATTTAAAGGCTATGGAAACCTTTGTGCCTGAAAAATCAATCCACACATCTTACTAAGTCCCTGCAGAAAAAAAAGAGTGATGTACTTATCTGTTTCTTTTGCATTGCGTTTTCCTTCTCATGCATTTAGAAAGCCTTATACTTGTTTTGCAGGTTCTCCTACATTAAAATGTCTATCTGGTTTCTCTCATGAATGCACACAAGCTCAGCTCCGCCTCCCCTCTCCTATTTCAGAGGCTGTGTAGCATGACCACGCCCTTTCAATATTACACAGCTATCTCTTATCTCCTCTCCGAGTAGCTATTGGTCCCATTCATCCGTTCTGCTAATAAGAACAGAAGAATCACTGGGAGTAAATTATAGCCTCTTGTAATTGTCTCTTTCTCTGCTCTCTGTCCTCACTGATTTCCAACATCTCCCAGCACTGTCATACAGCCCTCTGTAACAGTCTCTTTCTCTGCTCTTCATCCTCACAATAGCTTAGTGGTAAAGCAGTGTATGCACATTCAGGGGTAGACTCGGGGAGGAGCTCTTAGTTTACTCTGGCTGACAGATTTTGCTAATTACCCATTTACATGGGACAAACTATAGAGCAAACAATGCCCAGAAGCTTGTCCCAGTGATGCTCGCTCCAGTGCCGTTGCACAGGAGTGAGTATCACTGGCATTGCTGACAACTCTACCGGCATGGAGGTGGAAGGGACCAGGGAACGTTCTCCTCCCTCCCGCCCGCCTCCATTGCCAGTAAGCAGACAGTCATTCAGAAGTGAACAACTGCTGTTTACAATGAACGGCACGTTCTGCACCCAGAAACTGAACAACTGATCAACTCATGTTCACTTCAGTAGTTGCACGCATTTACATGGGACGATTATCCTTTAAATTCCTGAGGAAGCGTGGGAATTTGAACCATTCTGAATTATAGTCGTCCCATGTGGGCCAGAATATTTTAGTCCCCCTGGCTGCGTGCCTGGGAAAACAATGCAAGAATGGAAATTAAACAATCAGAAATTTTTCATGAAAACCAATTATAAAAAGTCTTCATTTCAAAAAACACATTGATTTAAAAAAAAAAAAAAAAAGAGTGCAAAGGTGAACATAGCCTTTAAAGAAAAACTTGTACACTGTGATATACCTAGATGAAGAGATGTCTTACAAATCCTTAGCGTTGCTTTTCTACTCTTCAGACCAGACATATCTTGGCACCCCAAATTCTCGGCCTCCTCCTGTTGGGCCTGTGGTTTTGTCTGGTTCTTGGCTCTCCTCTCTGGACCACTTAAAGTAGCCATACATATTAAATGTATATCGGCTAAACCTGGCTGAATGGGATGACCATCTAATGTGAACGGGGGTCTCCCAGCTCCCCTCTGTCAGCAGAGGGAGTGAAGGATCGGTCAGTTGGATTTTATCTTGCATGATCCTTTTGTTCTTGGGGAGATAAGCCGCCACCAGGGCTGTCTGGCAACAGCTTAGACCCCATTTACACTGAGATGATCGCTCAAATGTCGCTCAAACGACAGTTTCAGTGACAGTTTTGAGCGATCATCTTTGCATAGTCTATAGTAGCTACTTAAGAGCTATGCAGGCGGAGCGGGACATCGCCGCTATCACTCGGTGAACAATACAGCTGTTCTGCATAAGCAAACAGCTGTATGGTTCTCCGCGATTACAGCTCGCGTCCCACTGGGAACTACCAGCATGACATGAGCTGAAAGAATCGTATCAGCGCTGCCGACTGTGATAACAGCCTGCATCACTGATAAGAGTTCATCGCTCAATTCTAGAAAACTAGAATTGAGCGAGGAACGAATTGTGCACGAAAACTGCAAGATGTCCGTGCATTTAGACCCAACAGTTATCACTCAAAAGACGGCTTTGAGCGAATTTTGAACGAGAATCGTGGGGTCTAAATGGGTCTTTACTCCCTTTCCACCATTTATGCACGCTCCGCAGAGAGATCTGATGTGTATGGCCAGCCAAACATTGCCATATTACTTATGTTAAAAGGCTATTAATGTAATGTTACAAATATCCAGATAAAAATTTTGCGGGGGCATTTAGTGAGAAATTTTGTGCTTTCTAGATACAACTGAATAAGCAATCTAGAAGATGCTGCAATCTAGAAGGCCTGTTCTCGATCCGTATGACTAAACACTCCAAGGGTCCAAATGGTATTAGTGTTTTTTTTATTGTTCTGTTGAATACCTCATTTTTATCTACCTTTGTGTGTGCTAGTCTATATGTAGCTGTCATGTCCCATAGCAGAGGCAGCCATATTTACTGGATTGCAGAGTAGTCCTCTATTAGAAACAGATTTGATAATTTAAAACTTAAAGGAGTTGTCTGGTTTAGAAGCTCATCTTCCAATACCTTATTGGGAAATTCTGATTTGAGTAAATAGGGTTCCCATTTAGGTCCCTCATCTATTAACCAGAGTAGAGCAAGTGGAGGACCCAACAAGCCAATGCATTACATGGAGAACCCATTGATTTAAATAGGAACTGTGTAATTCTTCATGTCACCTGTGGTGGTGCTGCCACGAAATTAAACACTTATCAAGTCAACTCCCAGATTACAGACAATCACTGGGGAACTCAGTAGTGAGAAATCCTGTTCTGGTTATGGGACCTTTTCAACAAAAAGGGATTGTCCAAAGTGGGCAACCCTTCAAAGTTTACTCTGGACAATCCCTTTTGTTAAGGCCCATTTAGATACGACAATTACTGCACGATGTAAGTGCAGTTAGACACAACGATTATTGCTCAAAAGATGGCTTTTGAGTGAATTTTGAGTGATAACAGTTGTGTTTAAATGTGTCTTTTAGAAGGGCCCTCTGATATTAAACTCATCACTATTGATGGTTTACCAAGTAACCAGCTGTCATCTGGATGGAGAACCCACTAAGAAGTGTTCAAGTCCCCTGCAACACCACCACAAGGGTAAATGAAGCATTACATGGTACGTAAAATCCTCTGCAGGCTTGCTATTTGATATTACTCCCTGCTATGGCTAATGAAAGACCCCATTGTAATAAATCAGAATGCCCTAAATCCGAAAACCCCTTTAAAGCATGCATAGACAATAATAAGTATATGTAGGCGCTCTGTGTGTTTACATATAGCGGTATAGTACACAACGTTTGGTGTTTGACCTTTGCAGTGTAAGCGGTGCTGTACTTGCCCTATGGTATGGCTATGATGAACGTTGAGTGTTCACCCTGAAAAGGTGGCCAGGCCAAATCTTTCCATGGAGTAGTTAAATCCATATCTACAAGACTCTCATATTTGCAGAGTTGTCTGATCAGTGATCTCTGCTGTTTTGGAAAAATCCCTCATTGGAACAAACACCCCCCTTGTATCTCTACAGTGTGTGCACTTCATTTACATCATTGGAACGACTATAGGGTATTAAAAGGGTTGTCTACGATTGGAAAAACATGGCTGTTTTCTTCCAAACACAGCACCACCCTTGTCTATAGGGTTGAATATGGTATTGCAACTCAGCTCCCATTTACTTCAACGGAGCTGAGCTGCAATACCGCACACAACCACAGACAAGAGTGGTGCTGTGTTTAGAGGAAAGCAGTCTTGTTCTTACCGTGGACAAACCCTTTAAGTATGGAGTCTGGTCTGCGATGAATGTGCCTTGTTGTAGTAAAGTGTCACACTATGAACCATGGCATTAACACAGACTTTCAGAAAACATGATGGCTGCTTCCTCTGGAAATGACAACATGTTAATACTCATTTTATAGTATAAACCAGGGAAGTCTAATGGTTTATTTTTTCAGCTGCTTAATGGCAAATAAAAGTGATTTGTAAAAAACTTCATTTCATTTTGACTCCATCCTTTACTACTTCTATACTTTACTGGAACGCATGACATCTCGAGGAGCTGGAGACGTCCATCAACAAAGAAGCGGGGGGGGGGGCGTCTTTAGCAGAAGAGAGAGGGAGAGAGCCCGCACCGCCAGCAGATAATAATAATCTTTATTTATATAGCGCTACAACATATTCCGCAGCGTTTACAAGACAGGGGAGAACAGATACAAAAAACAAAGATACAAAAACCACTGTTACATGTGCAGCGTCCGAGGAGCAGGCCCACAGCCGAGGAGACAGCGGGGTAGAGAAAGACCTTGTCACAGGGCTCTACCATCTCCTCCCACTAAGGGTAGCTCGGGACCCAACCACGTTACTGCTGGGGAAGACCACAGGGATAGTAACCAGGGATTACCTTAAGTCCACTTGTTACTCGTGACGCCACCATTCCTTCTCCCGGGATGGATCTTGCAGTTGCATAAAATAGTCCACCACCAGAAGAAGATATTTTGGGACAAAACAGGAATGATCGATCTTGTCCATTTACTTAAACGTTTCAATAAAGTCAATAACAGTTGCAGAAATCACAGCTTACAAGAATTATATCTTGGTGGAGCTCATGGGGTATTTGTACAATCCACAGTCCAAGTTATCTACAGGTTCCTTCACTCCCGATACTCCCTTTCTCCACCATCGAAGCACTCACACTTTACTCCTCCTCTCACTATGAAGCGGTTCCTTTCTCTCAGCACTCAGCAATAGTACCGAGGATTCCTGGGTTGAACAAGCCCAGGCTGAGCATCAAACAATCGCTCGGTCTCCTCCATGCTCCACACACAGACCCATCTCAGTAGCAGTGTCTATGTGGCTGACTGACAGACCCTCTCTCAACTCTGCAGACTGACTTACTCCTTTGCATTACATTCTGCAAACATATTTATCATGCAACATCAGGTGTTCACAATTGACACACACAAAACGATACATTTTCCAGACAGGACAGAACATACCAGACAGTAACCCTTTAAGACCTGCAGCCATCCAATACACATAAATGTAATGCACTCCACAAACAAGACCTTGACATGAGACAAGCGTAGAACATTCTGGAGGGGACCCCATTAACTCTGGGCCACTACATATGAAGTAATCAATTGATGGAAACAGTAGGGGTGAGGGGCTCCAACGAGCTTACATACTACAGATAATGGGGTGATACAGAAGGTAAAGGGGCTGGAGATGGCGAGGTACAGTTACGTCATGGAGTTGCGGAGTTTGTATGGAGGGGGTTCGGCCTGTCAGATCATGGTATAATGTAATACTATGGTATTCCATCATACCGTAGGAGCGATTAAACCAACTGCTCCTATGTACAAGAATATAACTACTATTTTGGCAAACAGTAGTTCGCCCAAAAAAATACTATGTAAATTTGGTGTCGTAGTAATGATACTAATGCATAGAAGTTATTGTGTCACTTTACTGCAGCGTGTACACCGTAGAGACAAGATCCCCAAAGATGCCAAGATTGTTTTTTTTTCCATTTCACTTCACTTAGAATTTTTTTTAAGTTTTTCAGTATATGGTGCATTACATATTAACACTGAAAAATGCAACTCGTCTCACAAAAAGGAAACCCTCACAAAGCCACCTCAATGGAAAAAAAAGTTATACATTTTTAAAAGTGGGGAGGAAAAACCGAAAATGAAAAAAAAGCGGGCTGCGTCATTAAGGGGTTAACCATCATTCAGTTGCTCATGAGTCACCATATTGAGTCAATAGGCAAAAATGATCTGCCAGACTTCCTTTCCGGACCAAACCTGTTTATGCCTTAATGACTAAGCCAAATTCTAGAAATCTGGCATGAGTCACTGTAACAGAGGATAACTCGGCAAAGGTTGTACACGTCCAAGTAATCCTTACATCGTGTTTTCGGCACATATTGTACAGCAGCATCTAGACGCATGGGCACAAATATTTTTCCAACAGCAACTAGATCTACCTGCAGAACGCTCCATAGAAATTGATAGGATCCGCAGGGCTCTGAGACCCAAAGTGACTGATCCTAACCGCCCCCAGAGATGCCATATGCAGAATCCACTTTTTCAAAGATAAGGACGAAATCTTAATCAAACTTAGAGAAAAAGGTAAGCTAAAATTCAAGGGCAGACCTATTCTGATTCCACAAGACCTGGCACGCCATACTCTCCGCCTAAGAGGAGCACTCAAACCGCTCTTGACAGCCCTGAAAGCACAAGGGATCACATATAGGTGGGGATTTCCGTTCTCCCTGACTGCAAAGAAAGAGGGAAAGACAGCCGATTTCCGCACTCTGGGAGACCTACCCAATATACTAGGGACCTTTCAATTGCCTATGCTGTCCCTGCCGCACTGGACCATGGGGCTGACGGTTGTAGCACATACGCCCAGGAGCAGTGGCAGAACACCTGGCCCAAACCTCATCGACAGAAACACATGATGATGGAAAAGAACACCTGAAACCACATCTCAAAAACAAGTTTACCAATGTTCCCTTTATGCCAAACAATGAAGTTCCTACAGCTTACAAGAGAGTTCATGGCCTCCGACCTCTTGCTGCGGAAACCTGCACACTGTTGGAGACGCTCGATTTCCACCCCCCCCCCTCTTTTTCCCCTCTTTTTGGCCTTCTTTAACTTGGCACAAATTTAGATATGGACGGTAAAGACAAGGTCTTTTCTTGGGACTTATGATCTACAGTCGGAGTCGTATACAAAATCTCAAAATCTTACAGTATCTTTCTAATCCACATTTATTATGTTTATCCCAATTATTATATGCTTTAGTATCTTGCTTGATTATAATGTCCTTTCTGTTGCCTTAACTCTCATCCCTTCTCCCCCCCCCCTTTGTTTTTTTTTTCTTTTTCTTCATTCTTCTCTTCGCTTTTTCTATTACTTTAAGTTGGTTTTCCCCAGGACCTTCGAGCGGATTCTTCAGTCCTTCTGCCCCTCTCCCTGACGTCGAGATGGAACAATTTATAGGTGCCTTGAATGTTTTCCACTAAGACCCCAGTTGGAGGTCTATTGTAAATTATTGTTTTCTATTTTTCTACCCTGGGTGGGATGCGAAGAGCCATACCTGTCTCTGTCAAAGCCCTTCCACTCCCTACACAGGGTGACCAACTGTATTCTGATGCAAATGCTGACGATAGATAGGCCAGCAGTTCACTCTGATAATGACAGCTATTCAATAGAGATGAGCGAGCATACTCGTTAAGGCGATTTACTCGAGAGAGCATTGCCTATTTCGAGTACCTGCTGGCTCGTCCCTAAAAATTCGGGGGGGGGGGGGGGAGCGGGGGGTTGCGGAGGGGATTGGGAGGGAGAGAGAGATCTCTCTCACTCTCCACCCCGCCCCCTTCCGCCGCCCCTTCCGCCCCCCGCAGCCTCCCCGAATCTTCAGGGATGAGCCAGCAGGTACTCGAAAAAGGCGATGCTCTCTCGAGTAAATCGCCTTAACGAGTATGCTCGCTCATCTCTACTACTCAATGCTGCGAAAGGTTTCTCTAAATAAACCTTTTCTGTTACACTTCTCTTCTTTTTCTTTTGCTATTCTGTTATCCCACTTTCCCTCCCTATCATGTTTACCACCCCCTTCACATACCGGTCAGCTACCATACCTCTATACCTGGAAAATTAGATGGCTAACCTGACTTTTGGTACTTTTAATGAAAGGGGGTTGAATAAATCTGCCAAAAGGGGCCAAATACTTGACCATCTTAATCACAATAAAATGATGATTGCCCTTATCCTAGAAACGCTTACAAGACACCAAAATTCCTAGTTGTAAATCCAGATATTATACTACGTGGCACCACAGTCCACACCCCATGAAGAAGGCAGGAGGTACTTCAATTGCAATACATAAACAGTTCCCTCATAAATTAATATTGACTGAAATGGATGCTGTGGGACGGTGTATCTTCCTAAAAATCGGTATAACTATCAAAGTATCTAATGAAATATTAACTATTGACAATGAGTACTTTCCGAACCAGAATCAGAAACGCTTTGGGATCCGGATGCCGGGGGCATTGGCGGCCTGTGCTGATGGGTCAAAGATCATACTCGGAGTAGATTTCCAGATCAGCATGAATCCGATACACGACTCCTCTAGGGGTAAGTCTGGGGTCTCCTCCACCGCAATACGCAGATTGAAGTGACAATTAGCAAATCTCTGACTAGTGGATTTGTGGAGGACATAACACCCAGGGAAGAGGGACTATAGCTTTTATTCTCCTATCCATAATAGTTACCATAGATTAGATTATCTACTTGTATTCCATGGACTGCTGGATCAAAGCCCCTCCTGCTCAATCGAATCTTTTGTATGGTTGGACCACACCCCAGTTCGGGGGTTTCTTCGGTTGACACAGGGAGACCAGAAGGGCTGTAGTTGGTGCCTTAATGACAATTTACTGGATGATACAGTATGTCTACTAGATGTTCAACAGGCTATAGAAAAATTCCAAACTGATCATAGGCTAGACCCAACCCCAAGTCCCATGAAATGGGAAGCCCTCAAGTGTGTGCTTCAGGGAATTTTGTATATCCCACGGCGCCAGATTTAAGAGAGATAGATCAGCAAAACTGGAGAGATTACTGACACAGCTAGATAGTTTAGAAACAACTAACAAAACAACCCCTACGGATCAGACGGCGGTAAAAATCTCAGCCATACGTAATGATATGCTCAATATATCAGACCAGGCCTCACTGTGTCAACGGGATAGGGCTAGAGAAAGATTCTATGAGTTTGGGAACAGGTGCAGCAAGGGATTAGCAAGAATACTTAACCCAAGAACACCACAGACTTACGTGTTTGCAGTTAACTCCACAGGAGAGGGTTTGGTGCATGATAATACAAGGATACTAAAGAGCTTTAACGCACTTTAGCATGGCCTGTATAGCTTACAGAGTGAGCAAACGAGACCAGAACAGGAATTCGAGAGGGAAAGGGAGGCATATATAACAACTAGAGATGAGCGAACATGCTCGCTAAGGACAATTACTCGATCGAGCATTGTCCTTAGCGAGTACCTGCCCACTCGGAAGAAAAGGTTCGGCTGCCGGCGCGGGTGAGAGGTGAGTTGTGGCAGTGAGCAGGGGGGAGCGGAGGGGAGAGAGGGAGAGAGAGATCTCCCCTCCGTTCCTCCCCGCTCTCCCCCGCCGCTGCCCGCCCGCCGCCTACAGCTGAATCTTTTCTTCCGTGTGGGCAGGTACTCGCTAAGGACAATGCTCGATCGAGTAATTGCCCTTAGCGAGTATGCTCGCTCATCTCTAATAACAACGTTTGCTCCTAAACACATCACAAATGCAGACCAGCAGGCTCCGGAGGAAGACTTCACTTTGCAGGAATTTAAAGAGGCAGTGTTAGCCCTGAAACTAGGTAAAAGCTCGGGTCCAGACAGCTTTACACCCCGTTTTTTCAAAATTTGCTTTGACCAACTGGCTCCTCTAATCTTAGATGCTTTCATCGCAATCTCTAAGACACACCCCTCCCCTGCGCAGGCTCTTCAAGCAGTAATCACAGTTATTCCAAAGCCAGGAAAGGACCCTACCTGTTGCGGGAGCTACAGGCCAATATCATTACTAAATGTTGATACAAAGCTATATTCTAAAATGTTGGCTATCCACTTACAGTCATACATCCCAGCACATGGACCAGGTGGGCTTCGTTCCGGAAAGGGAGAGGCTCCGACAGCAGAGTGGCTGCCAATAGATGGTAAGAATACCCTGTCGGACGACTTCTGACATTGGAGCTGTACAAGCTTCAATCAGAATGTAGAAAGGCGTCAGACAGTGGATTGGAATGGGTTAAATTCATTAATGTAATAAATGTAAGGGTACGTTCATATGTAGCAGAACATTCACACCAAAATCTCCATCAAATACAGCGTTACACCATTGTTTTGGATTTCACGTAGATTCGCAGCAGACTTCTCCCTCCAATTTAAAGGGTGAATCCCCAGCAAAATCTGCAATGCAACATATGCTACGGATTTTGGTGCAGATCCACATGAAAATGTGTGAATGTGTCCTTATACATTTATTTCTAGATAAATAATTCAAAATAAATGCTGCACTATACAATCCCCAACTAGCTGCAGTGCTGGCTCCAGGCTTATGCGGGCCCTTAGGCGACGGAGGTCAGTGGGCCCCTTTGCAGTGTGTAACACACATTTGGCAGGAAATCTGCAGCTGCGCATACAATGGCCATAAAAAAGTAGATACCAGCTGCACACATATGTTTTGCAGACCACATATGTCTTTACAGTACCGTTATATGCAGTAATAACAGGTGACATCTTCCCTGACTGAAGTCATTCAACTCTCCTTTTCTCTGTATACGGCCAAGACCACCATGATGACTTCTCCCGGCCACAACCTATCTCTGTAGAATTTAACACACCAGCATGTTTGGCTCCTTACTTTTTTATTACCCTTTCCACTTCATCTGCACCTTTACACAAGCCCCCTTCTATAGTAGCCAAGATAGTAATAATGCCACCTGTGGTATCTCACACAGTAGTTCTGTCCCCATTTGTGTGCCCCCTGTAGGCCCCACACAGTAAGTGCTGCTTATAGTGAGCCTCACACAGTAAAAAGACCCTCGCTTAGCAATAATGCCTTATGTCCCCATTCAGTAATAATGCCCCCTTTGCCACAATTAGAAATAATGCCCTCTTTCAGAAATAATGTCTGTTTTCCCACATTCAGTAATAATGCCCGTTTGCGTCCTTTTGGTAATAATGCTCTCTTTTCACTAATAATGCCCCTTTTTCAGTAATAATGCCCCAGTTTGCCCCCTTTAAGAAATAATGCTCCCCTTTAAATAATCATGCCCCTTTTAGCAATAATGTCCCATTGTACCCATGTATGTAGTTACAAAAAAACAGCACATACTTACCTCTCCCTTTTCAGCTATAATGGGCGCACTGTACCCTGCTCACTTCCATTCAGCATTGTGCAGTCACAGCGATGACTGTGATTGGTTCTCGAACGGCATGCTCAGCCAATCAATGCAGCTCTCAATGAACCAATCACAGCCATCCTATTGATTCATCCAGCACTGCCTTTATTGGCTAAGCCGTTGTGCTCAAAGAACCATTCAACAGCCATCGTGTTGTGGAGGCGGGATTTATGAATTGGCTGAGCCCCCCCAGATATCCACGTCCGCTTAGAAAATATCACACAGTTCACCAAGTAAAGAATTGAGGGATAAGAACAAATCCAGTTTATTCCAAAAGGCAGAATGTAAGCAATACAGTAAAAACGCGTTTCGGAGGACATGCAAGTGAATGAGCCTCCTTTTTCAAGCACAATACATGATGGAGTGAGACATAATGTCAGTGTGTAAAGAGAAGTATAATAAATGACCGGAAGGATTTTATTTCTGATCTTAATGTGAACATTTGGGGTCAGGAGTTTTTAGGCAATACTAAGGCCAGCCAAATGGTTTTTTTTAGACTTACAACTGTATGCATCCGAGGCCAGATTTACACAAAACCCACTTTAAAGCTATTGTAAATAGATATTTAGATTTTTCAAGCTATCTTAGAAAGAAATGGAAATAAAATCATAGAATCATAGAATGGTAGAGTTGGAAGGGGCCTCCAGGGTCATCGGGTCCAACCCCCTGCTCAGTGCAGGATTCACTAAATCATCCCAGACAGATATTTGTCCAGCGTTTGTTTGAAGACTTCCATTGAAGGAGAACTCCCCACCTCCCGTGGTAACATGTTCCACTCATTGATCCCCCTCACTGTCTAACATCTGATCTGTGTCTCCTCCCTTTCAGTTTCATCCCATTGCTTCTAGTTTTTCCTTGTGCAGATGAGAATAGGGCTGATCCTTCTGCACTGTGACAGCCCTTCAGATATTTGTAGACCGCTATTAAGTCTCCTGTAAGCCTTCTTTTTTGCAAGCTAAACATTCCCAGATGCTTTAACCATTCCTCATAGGACATGATTTGCGGACCGCTCACCATCTTGGTAACTCTTCTCTGAACTTGCTCCAGTTTGTCTATGTCTTTTTTAAAGTGGGGTGCCCAGAACTGGACACAGTATTCCAGATGAGGTCTGACTAAGGAAGAGTAGAGGGGGATAATGACCTTACGTGATCTAGACTCTATGCTTCTCTTAATACATCCCAGAATTGTGTTTGCCTTTTTGGCTGCTGCATCACATTGTTGGCTCATGTTCAGTCTATGATCTATTAGTATACCCAAGTCTTTTTCACATGTGCTGCTGCTTAACACAATTCCTCCCATTCTGTATGTGTTTTTTTCATTTTTCTTGCCCAGATGTAGGACTTAGCATTTTCCTTGTTAAACACCATTCTGTTAGTCGATGCCCAATGTTCCTTATGTGCAAGTCCAGAGAATCAGGAGAAACTGTACCAAAGACTCAGATTTTAGCCAACAATCTAACATTCCCAAAAAACGTTTTAAAGAAAAGGGATACCCAAGGAAGCTGGCGAATCCAACCTTCTTTAGGGCTTACCCGCAAGACCAGCCAGTGAGCCTCTAGAGGTCTGTGACAAATGGGGACCATGGCTCAATGATTTTGTTTGTGACTTCTTTTACCACCCAACATGCCCCCTTAAAAACTATAATACCAAGATATTGAGGATGTTACAGGGGACCTTTTCCTTACAAATAACATACCTAGTCACCCCCAAGTAGTCCTTACCAGGAATAAAACCCTCACAAGCATATTGGCCCCTTCCTGTCCTCACCAGCACATGCTCAAACACAATCCACTTAGGGTGGACCAATCTATGCTTCCTTCAGGTATGGAATATCTGTCTGAATATCTGTCAGAACAAGAGAGAGATCTTCATAGAAAACGAAAATAGAAACAATATCATACGGGACTTCCTCAACTGTGGATCAAATTATATTGCTTATTTACTTGAAGGCCCTTGTGGCCTGTAGTATGTAGGCCACACCAAAAACATCCTCAGAACAAGGGCAAATAAACATTCTTCCAACATTGCAATGCAAATCCGCCCGTTTGCAGCCGGCCTTTATATACTCTATTACAGGGTTCCCCAACTCCAGTCCTCAGGGACCACCAACAGGTCATGTTTTCAGGATTTCCTCAGTATTGCACAGGTGATGTAATTATCATCAGTGCCTCAGACATTGCCACCGGTGTTATTACCATAGGACATCCTGAAAACATGACCTGTAGGCATTCCCTGAGGACTGGAGTTGGGGACCCCTGCTCTATTAGACTTATCTGTCTAATACACATAATTAATGTTTTTGAGACTTAAGTAAATATATTAGTATATTAAGATATGAAGCCTTTTATATCCACTGATGCATGGAAGTTAAGAATCCTCACAGATACCAACAGAGGTTAAGCAATAAAGTGGACCATCACCACAATATTTTGAAGGCGAACCAGGACTAGTGGTGTGGCGGCCTGTCTTTCGACGGGCGGTCTGCACCAGGAGAGTCCTGTTCTTTCTCCACATTTATACATACCTGCACCAACTGCTCTCTCTATTCTTGGGGCATTGCTCTAACTCCCATTGAAATGAAGTGTCAATGGCACCACTTAATTATCATATAATGTCCTGAGAAACTTTAAAAAAGTTTTAAGTGGAGTAAAATGGAAAGAAAACCCACAATTTCCTTCCATTTTTGGAGAGGGTTAATTTTTATGGCATTCACTTTGGGATAAAAATGAAACATTATCCTTTCTGCAGGAGTCAAAACGATTCCAGCGTTACTAAATATATAAAGGTTTTACGTTGTACCACTTAAAATAAAATGACGTTTTAAAAAAAATCGTTTTCTGGCACCATCTTTGGAACCCCATAACTTTTTTGTTCTACCAGGTGAGGTGTTGTGTTGTGTTTTTGCGGGGTGACTTATCGTTTCTATTGGTCCCATTTTGGAATGCATGCAACTTTTTGATCTTTTTGTGGTAAATTGTTATTTTAAAGGCAGGGTGTCCAAAAAAAAGCGAAATCCTGCTATTGCATGTTTTTTGTGGATGACATTCACCATGCAGGATTTCAAGAAATTGGACTTTTACAGTGATTTGTTTACTTTATCATGTGGCAACCGTGAAAAGCAGCTTTTTTAACTTTTAATATTTTTTATTAATTTACTAATGATTAAAAAAAGGTTTAATTTTTTTTTCAGCCCCATCGGGAACTTGAACTGGCAATCGTCTAATTGTATGTGCAATATACTGCAATACATTAGTATTGCAGTATATCATAAATTTCGTGACAAAATTCTGTCCTAGGACTGGAGGGTGCAGTGTTATCTTAGTACTTTACCTTGTCTTCCTGGCCTCTCTGTTCCGCTGGTTTGGTGCTTCGTTTTCGAGCAGCCATGATGGCTGTCACCATTTTCTAACAATCTAATAGACACTGTGATCTGCTCTGTAACTAGCCAAGCGCTGGCCAATCACAGAGCGGCTACAGCGCATTGGTAGCCCTAACTCTAACAATCCACTAGGGATACTCTGATAGTCTAAAGATGATGGCAGCCATCTTGGCCACCTAAATAATGGAACCAGAAATGGCGAATCGAAGGGTCAGGAAGAGAAGATGAAATACAGGTAAGAGACCCCTACACCCTCCGGTCCTGGGACAGATTTATGTCAGAAAAACGGACATTAGCTTTAAGCCCTGTCATAGGAAAGGATGCCGTAAGCAGGCCTTAAAGGGGTTGTCCCACTTCCAGATGTTTTTCTGCAGGAAGCAGACAACTCTGTATATTGCACAGTGGCCTGAGTTGGTACTGCATGCTGAGTCTCATTAACTTCAGTAAGAGAAAACAGCTAGATGTGGGACATCCTCTTTAACAGGAGGAAATCCATGGCAAACCTAGGGACCTTCACAAGGCCCCAGGCTGCAATGGTAACCAAACAGTACCCAGTGATCAAGGCATAGGAGTCTATTTGGGCAACAGAGAGAGACCACTTCCTTTGTCAGGCCATTTAAATTGTTGCTGTCAGTACTGACAATGGCATCGAAATGGTTTAACAGTAGGGATAGGATTTATCTTCAACCCAGTCGTTGCAGCCAGGTCCCTTGAGCACCATCAACGAAATTCATGGGTTAATAGGACAGCGGCCTCTGAATCCAGGCTCTGCTTTTTCTACTCTCCTACCTCTTTTTTCCATCACTGTCAGCCCAGAAAGCCCTCGCTCGATGCGTGCAGACGCATTTCATGCACATATGCACATTATTTCCTGCATGTGTGCAAACGCATACAATGAAGAGATGAGACCGATTCACGAATGGAGCAGCGACTTGCTGGGTGTACAGCGAGGGGACATGGAGGCAGGTAAGTAGAAGAAGCTGGCGATGAGGCGCACAACTACTGCCAGCAGAAGACCATGCAGGAATGATGGCAGGTCTCAGCAGGGCAGATGAAGCGTGCTTATGGCAGCATGCACAACAACTGTACAGCAGGTGGGCATTCTCCAACCCTTGAAAATCCAGCTGTTGTAAAACTACAACTTTCAGCATGCCCTGAGACTACCCTGTCATGCTCTATGGAGCTGCAGGTTGGATATGTGCCACAGACTTATCTATCTTCTTACAAGAGAAGTGCATTGTGATTAGCTGGAGGGCCGAGGAGTCATCACCAGATGGGTTACCTGTTCGCTGCCCAGAAAAACAATGTTGTGATTGTGTGAGAGCGCGGGGTGTGCTGCTAACCAGCGGAGAGACATCATTGTGCAATCTAGAGATCTGCAAAAATAACGTCCCTGACTTCACACGGCCGACCTGTATGTGACTCTATCTATATCGTATCTAATATCTATCCATCTATCTACCTCATATCTAATATCTATCCATCTATATATCCATCTATCTATCTCATATCTAATATCTATCCATCTATATATCTATCTATCTATCTCATATCTAATATCTATCCATCTATATATCTATCTATCTATCCATCCATCTCATATCTATCTATATATCCATCATCTACTATCTCATATCTATCTATCTATCTATCTATCTATCTATCTATCTATCTCGTATCTATTTATATATTCATCTATCTATAGGATATCTAATGTATATCCATCTATATATCTGTCTATCATGTATTTATTTCATCTCTATCTCATATTTAATATCTATCTAGCTATTTATTTATCTATCTCATATCTAATATCTATCTATCTCATATCTATCTATCATCTATGTATATCATATCTAATATCTATCAATCCATCTATCTATCTATCTCATATCTATCTGTTTCTCATATTTATCTATCTTATATCTCATATCTATCTATCTATCCATCATATATCTATCTATTTATCTATTATCTATCTATATCATATCTAATATCTACCCATCCAACTACCTATCTACATACTATCTATCTATCATCCATCTATATCATATCTAATATCTATCCATCCATCTACCTACCTAGCTATCTATCAAATATCTATCTATTAACTATCTTTTTATCTATCCATCTAATATCTATCATCTATCTATCATCTATCTCATAACAATTTATATATCTATCTAATATATATATTCATCTATCTCATATAGATCTAGCTATCTCATATATTTCTATCTCATATCTAGCTATCATCTATCTATCTCATATCTAGCTATCATCTATCTATATAATAGCTAATATCTATCTATCTGTCTCATATATAATATCTATCTCATATTTATCTATCTGCCTCATATCGATCTAGCTATCTCATATCTTTCTATGTATGCATCTATCTCATATCCATCTATCATCTATCTATATCATATCTAATATCTATCTATCTATCCTTATCTCCTCTTATACTGGGTTTTATCTTTTGTTCTATTTTGCTTTATATTGCAGTTTTGCAGCATATCATATCTAATATCTATCTATATATCTCATATCTATCATATCTGATTTCTATCTATCCATCATCTATCTATCTCATATCCAACTATCTATTTATCATCTATCTATCTCATATCTAATATCTATCCATCTATCAATCTCATATCTATCTTTTATATATATATATATATATATATATATATATATATCATCTATCTATATCATATCTAATATCTATCCACCTATCTATCATCTATCTATATCATATCTAGTATCTATCTACCTATCAATCTCATATCTATATCTATGTGTCTATCTCATATTCATTTATCTATCTATCTATCATTATCTATCTCATATCTATTTTATCTCATATATATCTATCCAACATCTATGTATCTCCTATCTATCTATCTCTAATATCTATCCATTTATCTATCTATCTATCTATCATCTATCTATCTATCTCATATCTATCTATATCATATCTAATATCCATCTATGTATCTCTCATATTTATCTAGCTATCATCTATCTATCTCATATCTATTTAACTTTTTTTCTATCCAACTCTTATATATTTATCTATCTCATATCGATCTAGCTATTAGAGATGAGCGAGCACGCTCGGATAAAGCAGTTACTCGAGCGAGCATCGCTCTTCTGATCCGAGCGTGCTCGGGGGGTCAGGGGTGAGCGGCGGGGGTAGCGGGGGGGGGGGGGGGGGGAGAGTGAGAGAGAACTCTCTCTCTCAATCTCACCCCCCCCCACCGCTACCCTCCGCCGGCCGTTGCTCACCCCAACTGCCTCCCCGAGCACACTCGGACCAGTAAGCAGTTACTCGAGAAGAACGATGCTCGCTTGAGTAACTGCTTTATCCGAGTGTGCTCGCTCATCTTTACTAGCTATCTCATATCTTTCTATGTATGCATCTATGTCATATCTAGTTATCTCATATCTATCATCTATCTATATCATAGCTAATATCTATCTCATATCTATCTATCTATCTATCTATCCATCTACTCATATCTATCTCATATTTATTGATCTATCTCATATTCTATGTATGCATCTAACTTATATCTATCTGTCTATCTATCTCATATCTAATATCCATCTATCTTCTCTTATCTCCCCCTGTACTGGGTTTTATCCTTTTTTTGCTTTATATTGCAGTTTTGCAGCATTCCTGATGCATTTTAAGGTAGGTAAAAGGCAGATTTTACAAACCAAATACATTTCATTACAATACTCTGAAGTTTTTAGCCGCGCTGCTCTTACAGATGAAGCACACTGAAAACACATGCTTCGCTGGTGAAAACTACGTGGTCGAAAACCACAGCGATTTATGATAAAACCTATGCGGCTTTTAAAACACATTTTTTGGGCAGCAAATGAAAAGTGCATCAAAAACGCTGCATAATTGCGCTAAAAATGTGGAAGAGGTGGAAAAAAAGCGCTGTGCAGAAACCCAGCCTGATACTGTAAGGTCGGTATTGAATCCACGGTAATTATGTCAGAGCTGTATGCGATGACGGCGATGCCACGATGTGAGGATGTCACCAGCAGTACAGAGTATGTAAGGAGGGGCCGTACCTGTACTCTCAGGTGTGTGTGCTGAGCCATAATGTGACAAGGCCAATGTATGCAAATAAGGAAGATGGGACAATACCTTTGCAGCGCCACCTATTGGATGGCAGCATTCCTGCAAATTAATGTACGACCCTTTATACAAATCTTAAAAAGGGTTGCATATGGATTTCCATGAATGCTACCATCCAATAGGTGGCGCTGCAGGGGTATTTTTCCATCTACCTTATTTGCATATTACCCAGAGGAGCATGCATGGCCGTATAAGTCTCCTCACTTACTTTCTAGGTGCTCTCCTCAAGGAGAGACAATACCCCTGCCGACTGAGAGCAATGTAAGCATGTAGGAGTTCATAGAATAGGAGTGCGTTCCCACATAACAGGTTCCCCTTGCGACTGAGACTCGGCGCTCGTTACCTGGCCTTCACGGCAACGATCGTGTATATATTTTCATCATTGTCAGCAACACAACCCGCGTTCACACAGGGAGGTGTGCCACCGACAATGATGATCTTTTTTCAGCTGTGCAATAGATGCGATCAGCCGACGAACGAACATTTGCGCGGACATCGTCTAACCGGGCGCAGCATGGCACGGCCTGATGATTGGGCAAACAAACATTCATAGACATGTTCTTACCCAACGATAGCACCCCTGTCCGCACAGCAGAGCTGAGTAAGTGATACGAGGATGATGGGAGATTGTGTCACGTCCCTTACGTAATGAGGATCGATTGCGCTCTGTGTGTAATGTCCAGGGCACGTCTGACCTCCGTGTATCAGATACCGCTACGCCTCTATTCAGCATGGCGTCGCGCATTGTTTCCAGCGTCAGAGAATATCTCAGTCCTATTTACTAAGATCAAGATGTTCTTTACGTGTTCGTTGCTGGGATTACGTCTTCACAGCCAATTATTTGTTCTCTGGTGCCAAAGATGGCACACACTGAGCCTCCGTGAATGAAGCCTTTAATTCATGTCCGCGGATACTTCAGTGACCGCACTTCTGCTCTCACTAGGCTACTTGTTTTATAATGTCACTTACTGTCTTCCCAAATTTCAGGGGAACCCCAGCAAACTGGTCTATGGGAAAAGTTTCTGTGGTTGGATCAATGCCCAGGGGGCGCCCCCAAAGCCCGTGTGTGTATCTCGGATGTGTTCTATATGCTCTCACGAGTTTGTTTCTGTTGGCACCACAAAAATAACAGGTGACAAAAATAATAAAACGCCAAAAATAGTGCTCAATATTGCCACCTGGTGGCCATAACTAGTACTGCAGTTTATTAAGCAATGTCATATTACTGGTAGTCTGGCCAATCCTGAGAATGAATGAGTTGGAGTGCTGGTGTAGCAGGGGTACCATAAGCCTTTATGCTGCCTGAGGCAAAGTGTGACATGCATCCCTTCCCCACTCCTCAAAAAAAACTTCTAGGCATTGAAAGGGCTAATACACAAGATATCCAACACATATCAGAACCATTGAGACTTGACTGAAGTGACAGGGTAATAATGCCCCTAGTGGTGGTCCCAATAGTAATTGGGAGGGTAATAATGCCCCTAGTGGTGGCCCCACTAATAGTGACCTCCTTAATGACCCCAGTAGTAACAGTGTTCCCGTTAGTGGCCTCTGTAGTAATAGTGCCCCTGTTAGTGGCACTAGTAGTAATTGTTACCATGCGGCGGCTGCCTGGTCGGCACGGTGCTCGCGCTCGTGGGTCCGGGTGGCGTCGTGCGTGCGCGCCTGTGAGTGCAGCTCTATGCACGAGCCTATGGTTATGGGATTCTGCTGGGAGGTGTCGCCTCCCCCTCTCCGCCCCTGGGCGGAGGCTTCTGTTTATAAGGCTGGCAGTGAGGTCCATTCACTGCCAGTTATTGGTTTCTGTTCAGTGTGCTTGCATCCTGCCTCCGGCAGTCTCCTGGTTGTCAGCTTTTGCTTTATCTGCCAGGTTATCCCATCTGCCTTGGTCTGCGTGTATTTCCTGTTGGTTTACTTCATCTGCCCTTCCTGTCAGTATTCTACCCTGTTCTGTCTTGGTACGCCAGTCCCCCCTCTCGGTAACTAGTGAGAGTAGGAACCGCCACCCAGTTGCCCGCCTGGGGTTAGCCAGGAGTGGAGGCAAGTAGGCAGGGACAGGGTTGTGGGTAAGTTCTAGGGCAACCCAGGCTGGCGTAACATTGGGTAGGATACCGTAACATATTAACTGGCCCTTAAAATTGCCCACTGGGTTTTTGTTTTTGCTCTCCAATAAAGACCAGGAGTGTCCTTGGTAGTCAGTTTCAGGATCTAGTGGGCGTGATCCAAGACCTGTCCAGTCGTATGGTGGCCCAGGAGCAGCCGGCGTTGGCGCAGGTTCCTGCCGCCCCGTCTATACCTGAGCCCAAGTGTCCTCTCCCTGAGGTGTTTTCCGGTGAGAGAAGCAAGTTTTTCGTTTTTCAGCAGGCATGTAGACTATATTTCTGGATACGGCCCGGATCCTCCAGCTCAGAGTACCAGAATGGTGGAATTGCTTATGTCCCTACTGCGAGGTCCCCCCCAGACATGGGCCTACTCCTTACCCGAGAGTTCGGCTTGCCTGCAGTCTGTTGATTCATTTTTTCGGGAACTAGGAGGTATTTTTGATGAGCCAGACCGGGCGGGGTTATGGCGCTATGTCAGGAGCAGCAGTGTGCTGAAGACTATTACTCTAAGTGTAGACAGTATGCCGGTGAAACCTCCTGAAACGAAGGTGCCCTCAAAGATGTGTTTTTGTTGGGTCTTTCTGATGCTGTCAAGGATCTAATTATTTCCCATCCCGCTCCCATAACACTTAATGAGGCGATGGTATTGGCAGTAAAGGCTGACAGGAGACTGAGATCTAGAGAAAAGGAACGTCAGGCCTGTAAAACTAGGGAGTCCTGCAGACCCGCTCCCACTTCTCCAATGCCAACTCCTGGGGCTGAGCCTATGGAAGTGGACCAGCTAAGTCCCGGGGAACGGCGA
Source organism: Eleutherodactylus coqui (assembly GCF_035609145.1). NCBI lineage: Eukaryota > Metazoa > Chordata > Amphibia > Anura > Eleutherodactylidae > Eleutherodactylus > Eleutherodactylus coqui. The sequence goes on along the minus strand of NC_089839.1, from coordinate 16,725,674 downwards.
CCGTTCCGGATGACTCACCGTCTTTGCCTCTGCTGTAGAGAAGCCAGACACCTACACTGTCCACAGAAGCTACGGCAACATCAGTCTGAACCGGCGGAAAACTACAGATCCTAGGCAATTGTCAGGAGTATCGCCTAGGATCACAGGTATTCCCTAAGTTGTTGGTGCCTTGTCAGGTTGGCTTCCAGAATTTTATTCGGTCCGGTCAAGCCTTTATTGATTTGGGTGCTGCCACCAATCTGATTAATTTAAATTTTGTCAGACCTCTGATAATCGAATTTTCCATGCTGAAGCCCCCCATACGCTTCATCAGTATTGATTCGACCCCTCTCTCTGCAGGTGTTGTCCAATGGAGCACTCCCATTCTACAGTTCATTGTGGGTGCTCTTCATTCTGAGAATCTGTCTTTCCTGGTTATGGAAAAGATGTCTGTTGATGTGGTACTTGGTATGCCCTTGTTGGCACTGCAGAACCCCCAATTTGATTGGTCCACCCGGGAATTGACACATTGGGGGTCATCCTGTCATAAACACTTAACTACTCTAGCCGTGCGCTCAGCAAATACCGTACTGGTCTTGGAGTATTTGTCAGATTTTGAGGACGTATTCTCCAAAACACTGTCTGAGACTTTGCCTCCCCATATGGAGTGGGATTGTGGTATTGATCTGATTCCCGACAGTCCCATCCCTAAGGGAGCTATTTTCAATTTGTCGGGGCGTGAGCACGAAGCCCTTAAGTCCTATATCTCGGAGTCTCTGGCCAAGCGACATATCCGGCCGTCCAGGTCCCTTGCCGGGGCAGGTCTCTTCTTTGTTGAGAAGAAGGATGGGACATTGAGGCCTTGTGTGGATTATCGGGCCTTGAATAAAATCACTGTGAAGAACCAGTGCTCCTTGCCCCTGATTCTGGACTTGTTGAATCAGGTGGTAGGGGCCCACTGGTTTTCCAAACTGGACTTAAGGGGGGCTTACAATTTAATTCGCATTCGAGAGGGAGATGAATGGAAGACCGCGTTAAACACCCCGTTAGGACATTTTGAATGTCTGGTCATGCTCTTCGGACTCTGTAACGCCCCCGCTGTGTTTCAGGGTTTTATGAACGTGGTCTTCCATGACTTCCTGGGGGTATTTCTGATCATATATCTTGATGACATTCTGGTGTATTCTCCTGACTGGGATTCACATGTGCGGCACCTGAGGTTCGTTCTGACCCGTTTCTGCGAGTATCAACTTTTTGTCAAGTTGGAGAAATGTACATTTGGTACTAAACAAGTATCTTTTCTTGGTTATGTGATTTCACCCACGGAGATTCGGATGGAGTCTGATAAAGTAGCAGCAATCTCCCAATGGGTCAGACCAGACAACCTTAAGGCTCTCCAGTGGTTTTTGGGTTTCGCAAACTTTTACCGTAAATTCATTAAGAATTACTTGGTTATCGCTCAACCCTTGACTGATCTGACTAAGAAGGGGGACGACTTGGTAAAATGGTCACCTGTGGCCCTAGAAGCTTTTAGTGGTCTAAAAAGAGAGTTTACTACTGCCCCGGTGCTAGTACAGCCGGACGCGTGACGACTCTTTTTCATTGAAGTAGATGCGTCTGAGGTGGGGGCAGGAGCTGTATTATCTCAGGAAGTCAGTGGGAGATCCGGGTATAGTCCATGTGCGTTCTTTTCGCGGAAGTTTAGTTCAGCAGAACGCAACTACGACATGGGTAACTGTGAGTTACTGGCGATCAAATGGGCTTTAGAAGAGTGGCGACACCATCTTGAAGGGGCTAGACACCCCATTACCGTGTATACCGATCACAAGAATTTGGTATATCTCGCCAATGCTAAAAGACTCACGGCTCGTCAGGCCAGGTGGGCGTTGTTTTTCGCCAGGTTTAATTTCGTCATGACATATATCCCAGGAGAGAAGAACGTGAAGGTGGACGCCCTGTCACGGAGTTTCGGGGCGCCGGAAAGTGAGACTATGACTCCCGAGAATATCTTGGCACCAGGGGTGGCGGTGGCAGCTGTAGAATCTAACTTCGTTCCTCAACTACAGAACTGTCAGCAGGACGCTCCTTCGGGGGTGCCGATGGTTTGTGCCAGAGACCTTGCATCTCAGAGTCATTGAAAAATCTCATTCGTCGGTTTTCTCAGGCCATCCGGGGTTTCAGGGGACTCTGGATCTTTGTTCTAGACACTACTGGTGGCCAGGCATGTCTCAGGAGATCTGCAACTTTGTTAAGGGATACTCTGTCTGTGCACGCAATAAAAGTCAGTGGCGTCCTCCGGAGGGTCCTCTAAGACCGTTACCGGTACCTTCTCGTCCGTGGTCGCAGTTATCAGTAGATTTTATCACCGATCTACCGGAATCCCAGAAGTTCAGCACTATTTTAGTGGCTGTCGACCGGTTCTCAAAGATGGCACATTTCATGGCGTTAAAGAAGCTACCTTCGGCAATAGAATTTGCCAAGATTTTTGTAAAACAAATCATTCACCTACATGGGGTTCCCCAAAACATTGTATCGGATCGCGGTGTTCAGTTTGTGGCGCAGTTTTGGTGACCCTTCTGCAGAAACCTGGGAATGTCGCTTTCCTTCTCGTCAGCATTCCACCCGCAGACCAATGGTCAGACTGAGCGGAAGAACCAGGATTTAGTGCAATATTTACGGTTGTTTGCTGGCGAAAAGGCTCATCAGTGGGCAGAATTTCTGCCGCTGGCAGAGTTTGCGCTGCACAACCGCACTTGTTCTTCCACTGGGGTATCTCCATTCTTTTGTGTATACGGTCAGTATTCTCGCTTCCTTACAGCGATCCCTACTGCATCTGTCTGTCCTGCAGCTGACGTCGTCACAGATATGCTGCAGGGAGCATGGAAAGAATTACAGAAAAGCTTGGAAGCAACGGGGGCTCGTATGCAGGTGCGTAGTGGGAGGAGTCTGTCAGTATCTGAACCTTACAGGTTGGGACAGAAGGTATACCTGTCTTCTAAATATCTCAAATTAAGGGTCCCGTCCTTGAAGCTGGCGCCGCGTTACATGGGGCCCTTTGTCATCACATGTGTAGTGAACCTTCTCGCCTATGAACTAGGTTTGCCAGCTACACAGAGAGTTCACAGGGTTTTCCATAAGTCTTTATTGAAACCTTTTGTCCCGTCTGTGATGTGGAGTGGAGGCAAGTAGGCAGGGACAGGGGTTGCGAGTAAGTTCTAGGGCAACCCAGGCTGGCGTATCATCGGGTAGGATACCGTAACAGTAATAGTGACCTCGTTAGTGTCTCTAGTAGTAATAGTGTCCCCCATAGTGGCCCCAATAGTAATATTGCCCCCATAGTGGGCCCAGTAGTAATAGTGCAACGAGCTGGCAGGCAGATGTAACTCATGTGGTCCATTCCTATCTCAGGCCCAGTCATGGCGGCGGCTACTCTGCGTGGAACGAAGATCCATGCAGTAGACGGATCACACAAGGGTGGCTAAAAACCACAATAGTAAAAGTTCCATATGACGCCAGTGCCTCAAAGTATCAAGTAATGATGAAATAAAGAGTCCAGAAACAAAGAGCTTTGGTAAAACCCGGAGGCACACCGTTTACTCGGTACTTGAAAGATTAGCAGTTGTTAAAGACAACGACAACTCCAACGGTTTTGCTGGTACCACACATAACAGGCATTGACTCCTTAACTCTCTCTCCATCAGGGAAGACGAGGCCACCAGTCTAAGCTATCTGGTAGTTGTTTTGGATGGTTAGTCGTAGAGGAATGCAATGCGATCCAATGGATAGCGCCGATCGCAATAAAGTAAGAAAGTTTTCAAAAAGTTAGATATTCAGCTGCCCTGATGGATCGGATCCATTACTCACCCGCCTTGTCGGTGTTGTCCCGCGGTGCACTGGTCCTCCAGGACCCGTCGCCACTCTTCTGCGCATGCGAGCCAGACTAATGAAGTCACACGCATGCGCAGAAGGCTGGGAGCTCCGGCAAATTTAAAATCTCCTGGCTCCCGGCTCCTGAAGGTAGCCGGGAACCAGGAGAAGTCACCGGGGACCGCAGCTTTCCAATGGATAGCTGCGATCACGAAAAAGTTTTAAAAAGTGCCAGTTTCACCTCCCGTCATGGATCGGATCAATGAGGGGATGTGAAAATACTCACCTCGGGTCCTCCGCGATGTCCTGGTCTTCCGGGACCCGAAGTCCCCTTCTGCACATGCGCACCTGATGTCAATCGTGCACAGAGGGGCTCGAGCCCGGGGAAATTCAATAGCCCTCTGCTCCTGGCTACCATGTATAGCCAGCAGCAGAGACAGGTCCACGGGGACATGATCACTGGAATTCAATGGATAACAGTGATCATTTAAAGTAAAAAAAAGAAAGTTTTAAAAAGTTTTAAAAAATTTTTAAAAGCTTACGTTTCATCTCCCCTCACGGATCATATCCGTGAGGAAGGATGAAATTACGTACCTAAGGCCCCCGGATTTATCTGCGGACCTTACCCCAGCTTCTGCGCATGCACCCGTCGCCAAAATGGCAGACGCATGCGCAAAAGTCGTGGCTTGCCAGGGTAATTTAAAATCTCCCTGCTCTGGGCTACAAAACTTAGCTGAGAGCCTGGAGATTTCACGGGGGGCCGTGGTGAGCGGCTCCTGATCACATGTTCGCCATGGATAATTGCGATAACGTAAGAGTAAAAGAAAGGTGAAGCTTCATATCCCCTCACTGATGCGACCAGTGAGAGGAGATGAAACTTTTTACCGGAGGCCTCCGTATTTAAACCCCAACGTGAACTATCCCGGATTCTGCACATGTGAACGCCGGCAAAACACCGGACACATGCGCAGGAGATGGGGAGCTCAGGAAACTTAAAATCTCCTTGCTCCTGGCGATCAATGATCGCTGAGAGCCTGGAGCAGTGACCTCGTTCTGCGGTCCCCGGTCACGTGATAAAAAGGTAGCGATCTACCTTAGGCCGGTCTCACACGACCGAATAGGAATTACAGATTTCGCATGCGTCTGATCCACAGTAATACGTGGATCAATCGCAATGGATTACAGAATTCCGCTCACATCAGTGGGTTGGAATTGTGTAATCCACTTGCAGAAAAGAGAACGCAGCATATTCTATTTTATCGCAGATATCCGTGACATAGAGCCCATTGTGCTCCATGGTCGTGGATATACACGTAGCCCATACGCAACTAAATTGTGTACAGGCTGTGGGTACCCGTGTCATCGCTAAGCGGCGGTGCGGGAAATACAAATGAAAAAAAGGTGTACTGCGCATGACCGCCCGCGTGCCATTACATGGCCATACACAACGCGACGGCCGGGCTCACAGCTGGGATCCGCTGTGGGTCTCCGCAAGTGGATTCCACATACGGCTGTGTGAGCCCAGTATTATTCAGACCGCTACCTGTGATACGTAATTTACAAGAAGCTCTGGGAACGCTCGCCTTCCTGCAGTTCCAGGAGCAGCTTGTTGAGCGCCTTCTGTGTGAGACCTCAGCAAGATTATGGAGACTCAACGCCACTTTTTATACCCCATCCCTGCCGATCAAGAAATACCCCACAAAAAGCATGAGAGATGGGGGGATACCCGGTTTCATTGCCCCATGTGCCCATCCCAACCAGCCTCCGTAATTACTCCTGTCTTCGGAAATACCACACAGTTCACATTATTACTTTTATCTAAGATTTATGGAACGCCGAAAAGGGTGGAGGGGGGGGGGGGGATTTTTAAGGTGTCAATTTTTTTATTCCGTACAAGTGAGCAATGGGGCCTGGGATTTATTCAGTTGTGCCCTGCAATCCAATGGGTGTTCCCTCCATTATAGGCCTTGCCATGTGTCCTATAAGTAGATTAGGGCCACAATAGGAATGTTTTTGAACACGGGACAGACGGGGGTATCCATTTTGGGATCTTCATTCCTATGTACACTGTACAAAAAAAACTGTTTTTAAATTGACACAATTGCCAAAAAATGAAAATTGTAATTTTTTCCTTCTGCTTTGCTTAGATTTATTCAAATACTGTGGGATCAAAATACGCAGTAGACCCCTAGATGAATTTGTTAAGGGGTCTAGTTTTTAAAATGAGGTCATTTGTGGGGGTTCTTTATCGTTTTGGACGCTCAATGGCTCTATAAGTGGGCAATGGGGCCTGGAATTTATTCAGTTGTACGCTGAAATCCAACGGGTGCTCCTTCTATTATAGGCCTAGCCATGTGTCCTGTAAGTAGATTAGGGCCCCAATGGGTATGTTTCTGAACACGGGACAAACAGGGAGATCCATTTTGGGGTGAAAGTCTTCATTCCTATGTACACTGTACAAAAAAAACCTGTTTTTAAATTGCTACAACTGCCAAAAAAATGAAAATTGTAATTTTTTTCCTACTGCTTTGCTTAGATTTATTCAAAAATTTTAGGGTACAAATACACAGTACACCCCTAGATAAATTCGGTAAGGGGTCTAGTTTTCAAAATGGGGTCATTTGTGGGGTTCTCTATCGTTTTGGCTGCTCAAGGGCTCTACAAGTGGGCAATGGGGCCTAAAAGGACTTCAAGCAAAATGTCTGTTCTGAAAGACTCCGACTATTCCTTTCATTTTGGGCCCCGTTGTGCATCCAGACATAAGATTAGGGCCACAATGGGTATGTCTCTGAACACGGGAGAAACACGGGTATCCATTTAGGTTGTGTCAATCCTTATTTTCATGTGCACTATAGGAAAAAAAATATGTCTTTAAAATATGTCTCTAAATTTAATTAATTCCTGAAAAAAACTGTGGGGTCAAAATACTCCTGACCCCCCTCAGTTAATACATTAAGGGGTGTAGTTTTTAAAATGGGGTTATTTGTGGGGGCACCCCTGGGTGTAGTGATGCATCCCCATCTAAGTTTTTCTTGTACGCCGGTCCTCCCAGCCACCTGGCTATGCAGGAGACTGCGCCCGGCTTCATTCACTTGTATGGGGTAACGCTAAAGTTCCCTGCCATAGACAGTGGCATGACACCTCTGGTAGCAGACAACATCGCTGCTATGGGGCCCATGGGACAGGAAGCTGAATGGCCCTGCCTTCTCCTCCAATGACCCACTAGGTTCCCTTAATCCACAATACTCCCAGATGCTGGGCAGCTCTGTGCCGTGCATTGCCCTTCTATGGTGCTTCACTGTACTGAAAAAGGAAGGTGTTGGAGCATGTACTACACCGAGCCGCTTAGCCAGCAGTACTTCAGCTGTTGCTGATGGCTGCTGCCATGGATGCGGGGAACACAGTGGCAAACACTGTAACTTTGAGGGGCAAAGAGGGGGATACAGTGCCATCTTAACAGCATTATGGGCACCTGAGCAAAGCTGTGTACTGGGGCCCCTACGACAACTACTCACAGGAATATAAATGGGGATGTGGCAGGCATGGGACAACGTCAAAAAAACTCGGGAGGACAAGCGAATTAGTAATCGGCGACCTAGACCGGAGAACCGGAAGTCTAAGTCTCTAGGGTCCATTTTCCTCTTGCGCTGTAGACGTCTATCTTTATAAAGCCAGCTACTTTACACTAGAAAGTAACAAGACGATGTACTTCACTTCACAAGACGATCCACACATCCAGTCGGTGGGAAATCTCACTTTTTATTATAGACATTATGGATAATTTACAATAGGAATTATGGGTAATTTGAAAGTGAAATAGAAAGTGACAAAATTAAAGTCTTCACATATGGCATAGAGAGATGGGAGCCAAGTTCGTATCCCGCCACACAACATTATCATAGATGACACAAAGTGCACTGAAATGTTAACATACATAGATTAGTATGGGGCCCCTATGCTTGTGGGGCCCCTTGGCCAGTGCCCATCAGGCCCATGCATTAAGATCACACTGGGGGGATACTATAACATTGTGCAGTCCAAAGGCAACACTATAAAACTGAAGGGTAAAGAGGGGCACTATAACTTCCAGGGGTGAAGAGGGAATAATAACTCTGAGGGGCACAGAGGAGCCACTATTAATTTGTGGAGCCACTGAAGGGGAACTACTACTATTGAGGGAACTGAAAAGGGCACTATTATTTTGAGGGGCCACAGAGAAGGCACTATTGTTTTGTGGGCCAACAGAGGGCTTATGGGGGTGGTACTGAAAAAGGCATTGGTAGTAGCAACAGAGAGGAGTTGTGGCTGGAAGAAGTTGCCACAGTGGTCTGGGCCCAGATAGAGAAGAATGAAAGAGAGGTGAAAACAGACATCAACAGTCAGAGAAAACACCACCTGTGATCACTGCAGGTAACTGCACTGTAAGCACTATAACTGGGTGGATAAAAGTCAAAGATGCTATTGGATGCTTCCAAGATGGAAATGGTGAAGAAGGCCGAGCTTTTAAATTCCTATTTTGTATCTGTTTTCTCTCAGAAAGTAGATGGAACATCAACTGATCTTCCCTGTGCTATTGGGGGGGGGGGGGGGGGGGGATAAAAGAATGCAGGCTATCTATAAGCAGAGAAATGGTGAGGGAACACATAGCTAACTTAGATTAATTCAAGTCTCAAGGTCCAGATGAATTACATCCTAAAAGACGCAATCCTAGGCAGATGGCCACGATTTGTCTGTGCGAAATCACGTGCAGAAAACAAATCGCGGCATTCTTTATTTCTCTGCGAGCCCCACACAGAAATGTCACTCCCTGGCCTCCAGCTCTGGTCTGCGCATGCACCAGCTGCCTGGCAGCCGGCACATCAAGGAAACGGAGCCACGAGAGCAGGTGGGTGCCGCACTGGTCTCTGCAGGGGCTTGGGTTGGGTCCTGCTACGAGAATTCTCGCAGCCAGATCCGACCCGGCCGTCTGCAGGCAGCCTTAGTCAGACCTCATCTAGAATACTGGGTCCAGTTCTGGGAACCCCAATTTAAAAAAGACATAGACAAACTGGAGCAAGTTCAGAGAAGAGTTACCAAGATGGTGAGCGGTCTGCAAATCATGTCCTATGAGGAACGGTTAAAGGATCTGGGAAGGTTTAGCTTGCAGAAGAGAAAGCTGAGAGGAGACTTAATAGCTGTCTACAAATATCTGAAGGGCTGTCACAGTGCAGAGGGATCAGCCCTATTCTCATCTGTACAAGGAAAGACTAGAAGCAATGGGATGAAACTGAAAGGGAGGAGACACAGATTAGATATTAGACAGTGAGGGGGATCAATGAGTGGAACAGGTTACCACGGGAGGTGGGGAGTTCTCCTTCAATGGAAGTGTTCAAACAAAGGCTGGACAAATATCTGTCTGGGATGATTTAGTGAGTCCTGCACTGAGCAGGGGGTCGGACCCGATGACCCCGGAGGACCCTTCCAACTCTATCATTCTATGATTCTATGGTGTCTGACTATTATTTGGTGACTGTATTATATAGAGGTACACTAGAGCTTTGCCGCCATATCTGAGCCGACCGCGTTATAAAGCTAACCTATAGTTTTGTTGTCTCCAATATATGTATAATTTTCTGTGTAGGGGGGAGGATTTTGAGTTGAGCTATGTAACCCTATGAGCTCTATGTACACCCCTCGTCATATCATGTAGGGAAGGCAAATGAGGCTCCACTTTAAAGAGTTTCCTCAGCAGCTGCAGTGTATTATGCATACTGCGTCACAGTTGCTGCAGAACCTCATAATACCTGTTTGCGCCTTAATGACCAGCTAATTTGTCATATTCTAAGAGGGCTTGTTTTCTGCGATCCGAGTTGTATTTTCCAGCGGCATCACTTTTAATGTGTTTAACTTTTATTACTTTTTTAGGGGTATTGGGGGAAAAAATGAATTCTGCCCTTGTTTTTTGGATTCCTTTTCTACGGCGTTCCGCATGCAGAATAAATCATGTGATAACATTATTGTGCGAGTCAGTACGATTCTGGCGGCACCATGCTTAGGGTTAATGCCCACGGCCGCGGCGTTGCACCGCAGCTATTAGGTTCTATTGAACCTAATAGCTCAATGTTCACACTGTGGAATCCCGCAGCGTGAAATAACCCGTGGCATGTCCTATTTGCCGCGGGAATACGCGCAGCCGGCTTCCATTGTAGTCAATGGAAGCTGGCCGTCATGCTATACTGTGGTATGGCGGATATATAGCATTAATACGCTTCCCCGCCCACCGCGTCATATGTCACTGCCGCTGCGTCATGCAGGCCCTGCACAGCGGATCCAGGAGGTGAATATAGGGTCTTTGGGGGTGCGCCGTGGCGGACTCCGCTGCAGTATTCCTTTTGCGGAGCCCGTCGCGGCCGCGGGCAGGAGGCCTTATACAGTTTTTTAATGTTTTCCTTTTTTTCTCAAAAACTATTTTTTATAGATTTGCTTTGGCGCCGCCGCGTTCCAAGAGCCAAAGCATTTTTGTTTCATAGATCTACGAGGGCTCGGTGTTTTTCCTGGGATGAACTCCAGTCTTTATCCAATTTTGGGAAAAAAATACAACATTTTGATTGCTTTTTATTCCATTTTTTTCCAGAGGCAAAATTACCAAAATCTGCAGTTCTGTTTTTTTATTTTGATTTTTGGCGCTATAGACTACACTGCGCGGCCCAATGTTTGTAACTGAGAAGCAGATGGGCGGCTTATAGTAACTTTGGTGCTGAATTCAAAAATGATATCCGTTTTTTTCTGCCATGTGAGGTTTTCCAGTTATGGGGCAGAAAGTAGTCCAATCGCCGCTGTATTGTACTTTTTGGAAATATCCCTATCCCATAGATCCAGTCGGCTCGCCATTAACCTGCAAAGAATTGTTGCTTCATACGGCATTTTGATCGCTTTCTATTCCAGTTTTTTGTACTTTTTTTCCTGCCGGGCGCCATTGGGGTAAAGTAATGCAGTAACTTCTCTCTGGGTCATTACCGATGCAGCGATACCGGACAAGTGAATAAAAAAAAAAAAAAAAGTTGTTTTTACCCAGTGCCAGGCTTCTGATGCAGCGCTGTAAAAAGGTTATTGCATCAGAATAAAACTCCTTAACAACCATCATCAAAAGGCGAATGCGCAGTTAAAGGGATAATATACAGCTCAGCTGCTGCAGAACCTCAGATTACACACCTCAGCTGCTGCAGAACCTCACATTACACATCTCAGCTGCTGCAGAACCCCACATTACACATCTCAGCTGCTGCAGAACCCCACACTACACACCTCAGCTGCTGCAGAACGCCACACTACACACCTCAGCTGCTGCAGAACGCCACACTACACACCTCAGCTGCTGCAGAACCTCAGACTACACGTCAGCTGCTGCAGAACCTCACACTGCACCTCAGCTGCTGCAGAACCCCACACTACACACCTCAGCTGCTGCAGAACCTCAGACTACACACGTCAGCTGCTGCAGAACCTCACACTACACAGCTCTGCTGCAGAACCTCACACCACACAGCTCAGCTGCTGCAGAACCTCATAATATACACCTCAGTTGCTTCGGAACTTACATGACACACTTCAGCTGCTGCAGAAGCTCACACAACACAGCTCAGCTGCTGCAGAACCTCACATTACACACCTCAGCTGCTGCAGAACATCGCACTACTCAGCTTAGCTGCTACAGAAATCCCTATACACTTTAGATGCTGCAGAACCTCTCTATGCATCTCAGCTGCTGCAGAACCTCGCACTTTTCACCTCAGCTGCTGCAGAACTTTACACAATACACCTCAGCTGCTGCAGAACATCATACTACACACCTCAGCTGCTGCAGAACCTCATACTGCACACCTCAGCTGCTGCAGAACCTCACACAATACACCCCAGCTGCTGCAGAATCTCATAATTCGCACCTCAGCTGCTGCAGAACCCTTACACTACACACCTCAGCTGCTGCAGAACCTCACATAATACACCTCAGCTGCTGCAGAATCTCATAATTCACACCTCAGCTGCTGCAGAACCCTTACACTACACACCTCAGCTGCTGCAGACCCTCACACAATACACCTCAGCTGCTGCAGAACCCTTACACTACACACCTCAGCTGCTGCAGAACCCTTACACTACACACCTCAGCTGCTGCAGAACCCTTACACTACACACCTCAGCTGCTGATCTTATTAAAAAGAACAAACGAGGTATGTCATTTTGGACACAAATCTCCGACCTTGATTTTCAAAAAGACGTTCTGCAGCAGCTAATAAGGTGTATATTATATCACCCCTGTAATATAGGATACTAGAAGTCGCCTCTGAGCTCCTCCTGGTTGGCCTCAGTGACTTCTAATAGTATTTGTGGGGCATCGTCTCCAAGGAAGTGGATGAGCACTGCTAAAACCAGGAGGCAGCCCTCATCTAGTGTCCTGCCCAGGACCCTCCACCCCATGGATCTGGGGCTGTACTGGACTCCATGGTCCCTACTGGGCATCCTTATGCAAGTTCCTAGAGAAAGTGCTAACTTCTTTTGGCTACCACTAGGTGTCAGTAGAGTCCAGCACTGGAGATTTCCTGCCAGGGATACATAATGATGATGATGATGATATCAGATAATTGCTGCTTATCGATCTTTGTCTCTGCAGATACTTTGTCCCCAAGTCTCCTTCGCCCAGTGACCCTCTTGACACCTTGCATCCCAATCCCCATGTCACTACAAGCCCCAGCAGTCAGCCCCTTGCACAAGAGAGCTGCAGGGGTTAACATGCATTGCTCTCCATAGGCTGGCACTGCAGGGAGTCAGTGCAGGGGAGCAGCAGGGGTCTGTGCATGTCCTCAGGATAATCCAGGGATTACTCCAGTGACACAGGAAGCAATCCCTCCATAGCTTCCTGTGCTGGGAGCAGAGGAGGAGCTGCACACTGAGCCTGCCTGCTGCTGCTGCTGCAGACACTGCTGCAATGTGCCCACACAGCTGCCTGCTGGGAAGTGGATGTGGGGGATAAGGATGTGAGCAGCCAGCATGAACAGACAGGACACAGCAGGTATGGACTTCTGGGGAAGCTTGGGACAACCTGGGGCAGGTGCCTGGGGAACTACAAGTGTCAGCAGATGTGGCTGCACAGGCAGAAGAATAAGGAGGAGGAGGGGGACCAGCAAAACTTTTCCTATTGTCCCAGTAGGAAGCAAAAGTTAGTTGTTGCTGGCAGAGAGAAGAGATACAATGTAGCAGCGAGGAGTGTAAATATTATTGATGAGACTTGTGTTCTGCTACTTGTACTCTGCAGCTGTTGTAGGACTACAACTCCCAGCATGCAATGGCAGCCTGCAGGGGGATTCTCAGTTGGAGAGCCGCAGGTTGCAGATTTCTGGTTGGACAATGTAGATGATTTATGAGCTGGATGCCAAGCAGGGATCACCTGCAGGGACTGTGCCTGGCATACAGGAGTCTGGGAAAGCTGGATGGCAACCAGGGATCACCTGCAGGGACTGGCACATAGTACTTTGCCTGGCATACAGGAGTCTGGGAAAGCTGGATGGCAACCAGGGATGACCTACAGGGACTGTGCCTGGCATACAGGTGTCTGGGAAAGCTGAATGGCAACTCTCTTGGTGGGTGAACTGCTTGTCACCCAGCTGACCCCTGCTCTTTTCTCATGTGCCATTCAGTAGTGTAAGAAAGCTGGGTGACAGCTGTTTTGGAGACTGAATGGCTTGTCACCCAGCTGTCCCTTGGCTTTTTTCTTCTCATCTGCTGTTCTGTAGTGTTGGAAAGCTGGGTGGCAGACCTGTGGGCTGATGACTCAGTTATGACCCTGCTGCCCCCTGCTCTTTTCTCATCTGCCGTTCTATTGTGTGGGAAAGCTGGGGGGCATCTCTCTTGGTGGGTGAACTGGTTGTCACTCAGCTGCCCCCTGCTCTTTCCTCATGTGCCATTCCGTAGTGTGGGAAAGCTAGGTGGCATCTCTCTTGGTTCATGAACTGGTTGTCACCCAGCTCCCCCCTGCTCTTTTCTCATCTGCCGTTCTATGGTGTGGGAAAGCTGGGTGGCAGCCCTGTGGGCTGATGACTCAGTTGTCACCCAGCTGTCCCCTGCTCTTTCCTCTTGTGCCATTCAGTAGTGTGAGAAAGCTGGGTGACAGCTGTGTTGGTGAGTGAATCGCTTGTCACCCAGCTGCCCCCTACTTTTTTTTTCTCATCTGCCATTCTGTAGTGTTGGAAAGCTGGGTGGCCGCTCTGCAGGTTGGTGACTGTTGTCGCAGCTTTCCCAGAAGCTGATAAAATATCTGAACAGAATATTAACCCTTAACAACTGGAAGGTTTTGGTTGTGAATGTTAGTTTTTAGTGATTTTGCGCATCTGACGGTTACGGTCAGACTTTTTTTTACTTGTCAGGGAACGGAGATAAGTGAACGGGTGGATTTCCTGGTTTTGATATATAAGTAACCCGGGGATACGGGGCAGTTCTGGGCGCGGTTTGGGTTGGCGCAGCCAGCTTGCGCATTTCTTCGGATGCGTTGTATGTTTTTTTTACCTGCATTTAGGCCTTATTGAAACAAGCGGGTCGGATGTTGGTCCGTGAAAAATGAGCAGTATTTTAACCCCGCGCCTGCATCCGTATTGTCACCGTCTGCGTGTCCGTCCGTTCCTCCTGTGTGTCATGCTGTATTCACACGGACGTGTGTGATAAAGGTCGGAGGGACTCGCAAACCTGCAATTTTTCTTTCTGCGATTGCAATGTTTCGTGCAAAAAAACCGCACTTCTGCACTTGTGATTTTCGTGCAGTAAAAATTGCATGTTGTTCCAATAGAATGTCGCATCGCGCTCGCAGGAAAACCGCGTTTCCATCAGACTACAATGCAATTTTGTGCCTCCCATAGGAAATAACGGGCGATTCAGGGACAGGATCTTACGAAAATACGACACGCTGCGATTTTTTTTTTGCACCCTCGAACTGTTGGTGGGAGCAAAAAAAAAAAAAATTGTTCGTGAATTAACCCATTAATTTCCTCGTGTGTTCCATCCATATCTCAGTCGGACAGAACTCGCACGGGAAACTGTTTGCGTAAAAACACCCTTATTTATTTTTCTTGGGTGCAAAAAGGAAGAAAAAAAGACCCAACGTTTATTTTCGGCGTTGCTGGGCGATGCCGGATCGCACCCCTGTTGACTTGAATAGGCGACTGTCATAAAAAAAACGGATCAGAACTGATATTCTGTGGACTTACCGTATTTATTATACAACCAGTCCAAGTTTAACCCCTTAGTGACCAGCATATATTTTTTTCTTTTAGGCCTCTTTCACACGGGTAGCAGCGATATCGCCACTACGAAATCGCAGCTATGTAACAGCTTTGTTCCCACGATTTTATTGCAAGAATGTTAAGCCCTACCCGAAAATAAGCCCTGGCTGCAGCTCAGCTAATTCATAAATCCCACCTCTACAACACGCTGACTGTTGATTGGATCTTCGGACACTGCTCAACCAATCAATACAGAGCTGGATGAAGCAATCACAGCCGTTGCATTGGTTCATTGAGCGCTGCATTGATTGGCTAAGCAGTGAGTGGATGAACCAATCAAGAGCCATCGCTTCCTGGAGGCAGGATTTATGAATCCTGCAACCAGGAAGTGATCTTCTTCTGGCGAACGAGAACTGCAGGACGCCCAGTGGAGCTCTGGAGAGCAGCGGGAGGACTGAGCCTGCTAGATAAGTATTGCCTTTTTTTTTTTTTGGAGTGCAGCTAGGGCTTAGTTTCGGGGTAGGGCTTATTTTCTAATAATAAAATCACATCTCATGAAAAGTGCGATTTCATGTGTTGCAATGCGACAAAAGCTAAAGCTCCATAGGGAAACATGGGCCAGAAAAATTGTGGCAATATAGTGCGATTTTTTTTTTCCCCTCGCAAGATCGCATCAGAGAAAAAATCGCTAACGTGAATGAACCCGTAGGAAAGCATGGAAGCATGGGCTGCACATATATGCGTTTTCTTGCGCTATCGCATTGCGGCAAGATCGAGTGATTGTTGTTGCCCATGTGACAGCGGCCTTAGGACCGAGCGATTGTCATAGTAACATTGCAAAAACCGTAACTGGTTGACATATGAGTTATGTATGGGGCTTGTCTTTTGTGGGAAGAGTTGCACTTTTTGGCAACCACACTCCGGGGTCCGTGGAACGTGTTGTAGAACTTTTTTTTTGAGGGAAGATGGAAAAACATCCGGACATTGCGCCCGATGACTTTTTAATCTGATCGGCACGATTGCTGCGATAACAGATTTTTTTGTTACTTTTTACTACTTTTAGACAGTAAAAAGACATTTAAAACAATTGACTCTTCATCGCCGCGTTTAAGGGCCATAGCGTTTTTATTTCTCGGGCCACGGAGGGCTTGTTTTTGTGAGACGAGTCGTCGTTTTTATCCGTACTTACTCAAGAAGATTTGAAGATGCTCTCGCTCCATCACTAGAATAGTACACTGCATTACTTGTAGTGCATTCTACTAAGCCTATGACAGCAGGCTGCTAGACTCTGCTGGAGGCGGGGCCTAATAGACTGAGCTACATGGCAGACATGGTGACCTTTGTCAGGCTTCTGGCTGCCATGGGAGCCCATTGGTACCTTGCGATCACATTGCGGGGTGTCGATGGGTGAGGAGGAGCAGAAAGGCTGCTTCAAGAGCTGCGCATTTGGCGCAGGTTTGAAGTGGCTTTTCTGCCTGTATTCCACTGCGGAAATCTGTCCTCATAGAGAGAAGAGAGTCCGCAGCGGAGACGGTGATACGATTGACATGTCGCGGATTTGAATTCCACGCCGCATGTCAGTTTCCACGCGACTTGTCCGCAGTTGACTATAGGCAGAATGTGTACGAGATTTTTGCAAATCCCATCCACTTTGCCGCTTAGTCTCAGGTTTAACAATGCAACGGAATTGCCGTGCGGAAAGTCTGTATGGAGATTCCACGGCTGTTCTGCCCTGTGTGAACCCAGCCTAAGGCTGCCTACACACGGGCGAGCGCGGTATTGGCACGTGAAACTCGGGGCTCATATTTGTGCAAGGTTTATGAGTCTCATGCGATTTACTCACACGAAACTCGCGCAAGATTTTCACCCGTGTGAAACTGGCCTAAAGGGTTAAAAAAAAGGTCAAAAATGTGAGAACAGCCCTACGGACTGTTGCGGTACGTTCCGGCTACGTAATAGGGTAGCCATTTTTCCATACGGATCCCACCTCTAAAAGCCGTAGCAGATGTGAGCTGTGAATTTCTGCGCAGCCGGATCTGCGTGCTGAACTCCCGCTGCGGCAGGTTGGCTCTTTTTTTCTGCCCTTGGATTTGAAATAGACTGCGGTACGGATTCCCATTGAAATGAACGGCGTATATATTTACCGTAGAAACGGCGAGGACTCCGCTGCGAAAACCGGCCGTCTGAACGAGGCTTACTGGCTCCAGGCGCGGTCAGTGATATAGATAAATGAGGGTTACCCCCACCTGAATGAGCCCTACGACCGATCCGCGGGTGACAGTCTGCAGCAGAGCCCGCGCCTTCGTGTAAGTTTCTCACGTATGCCAGAAATCCACATGAAAAAAGTGTATAAAATGTAAGCATTCGTCTATATTTGTAAAATCATATGCGCGGCGTACGCATAAACCGGTCCAGCCTATGGATCCGTAAACGCTACGTTTTCATCCGTGTGCGTTTCACGGTGTGGATGGAGAGCTATATGTTATGGCCCCTGTAATATATAGTGACGGTACGTTCCGTATAGCGCCTGTTTCGCCCTCAGGTGACAGTTATCATACCTGTCTAAACACCAACCACAATGGCAGCTTTACGTACAGGTGTGCGAGAAATGTAGTTATAAAATGTAAACACGTATGCCTCATAAACGTATGTTTACATTAACAAATACGCAGGATACGTTTTCATCCGTTTTTTAATATGTAAACATTTTCTAATAAAGTTTTGTAGTTCAACCTCTTTTTTTTTTTTACCTGATCACAAAAACGTATACGTTAAGCGTACGGTGAGACGCAGCCGTATGGTTCCATTCGTTTTGCATTGATTGCAATGTTTAAAAGAAAAAAAATGTTTCCACGTGTTTTTTGTGTGTGACAGAAAAATGTAGCGGGCCGCGCATTTCCATCCCACAAAAGAATTAAACGCATGAAAACGTATGTAAGGCGAAACGTAGTCAAACGTATGAAGTGTTTTATTACGCAGATTCGTGAAGCCCCACATTTTCATTTATTTTTTGGTCACTGTGGACGGCCCTGACAGGCAGATGGTCCTTGTTGCCCATAGCAACCAATGAGAGCTTAGCTTTGATTTCTGAAGCTCCTGTGGAAAATGAAAGCTGCGATGTGATTGGTCATGTTTCTGCCGTGGAATCCTTTTTTTTAATTTTAACCAACTTTATTTAGAAAACAAGGACTTGAACGTGTACAAAACCAGGTGCGTACAGATGAAGAGTCACATCTCTTATAATGGTAGCCACAACGCAGTAAGTGAGCCACTGCAGCCGTGAGCGGGATCGGCCGTTGGACCCCATTGTTTTAACCCCTTAATAACATGGCCCTTTTTTCCCCTTTTTTGTTTTTTTTTTTCTCCCCATTTAAAAAAAAAATCACAGCTTTTATTTTTCATCACTGTAGATGTCTGAGGTTTTCTTTTTTTACGGGACGAGTTGTATTTTTTATAGGTAATATTTAATGTATCGAAAAACTAAAAAAAATTCTAAGTGTAGGGAAATAGAAAAAATAGCAATTCCACCATCTTTGTTTCTACGGTTTCTACAGCAAAAGTGACGTAACTTTATTCTGGCGGTCGGTACGATTACTGCGATACCAAATTTATATAGTTCCTTTTTGCGGTACTAAAATATCTTTATCTTTTTTTTAATTTATTTAACATATGGAATTGGCGGAGGTTACATTTTTTTACCTTTTATTTTTTTTCTAATAATTAATACCGTAAAACTTTTTTTTTACTCCATATTCATTTTTTTTTCAATCCCCACAGGGAACTGAATTTGTGATCATTTGATCGCTCCTAGAGTATAATGCAATACCAAAGTATTGCATTATACATTGATCTGACAGGCAGTCTATCAAGACAGGCCTCAGGTAGGTCATGATCGGCAATCGGCCAATGCCGTTCTGGGGCCTTCTAGTCGCTGCGTGTTAACCGCATCATACGTTGCGCAAATGTGTTTGCGTGAACTCGCCCTTAAGGCCTTTTTACAGAAGCGCCTAACAGTCATCCCAGTGATTTTACAAAGGAGCGATCATTGATTGAGCGATCAGTGACTGGAGGCGGAGCAGCCGGGGATAATTCCTGCCCGCCCACCTCTATGCGCAGTAAACGGGACGTCGTCCATCGATGACCGGCTGCTGGTCACGCGGCCGATTGTTGTCCGTTTTTTATGCGTGCAGAAACTGGATAGTGAACTCGTTTGCTTGTCATTCAGTCGCTGCAGCCTTCACACTGAACGATAATCGTTCCGATTCCCGTGATCCAGCGAGAATCTGAACGATGTTCGGCCCGTGTAAAAGCACCCTTACTGCTGCAGCACCTCTTTTATGCTGGTATGCTTGCAAAAAAAGCCTCATTAAAAAAAAAAGTTGCACTAATGCATGCAGAAATGCGTATACGCTCCTGTTAAGTAGCCCTTACACCAGTATATATATATACGCCTTAGGCCGTTGACAGACGAGCGTATTCCCACCCGATTTATGCGTCCGTAATACAGATGAGTGTTGTCAGTATTAAACTGGCCACAATACCCCCATCTTTGACGGCCTTAGGTAAATATGCCCTGCAGACTGCTCCATAATGGCCTATATCTGCTGCTACGTGGAATACAGACTGCCATAAACAGCGATGTGGTGGATATTTAGGACGGCTGAGGATTATGATCGCCATTGATCTTCTTTACTATAAGGGTCGCCCGACTGCAGAGGGGAGTGACGCCCATACCAGTCGGAGGAGGGAGGTTGTTCATTCCTTTTTGGGGTATATCCTACATAGTTACTAACCAGCAAATTAACAAAGTTCGTTGCCTACAAAGTCGCCATTAATGCCGCTACTGCGCCATTCCTAGACAAAGCTCTTGATGACATCGCCGCCCAGACTTCGCAGGTAAATAGTATGACCCCCACTGTATTAAATATTTGCGCTTGTGTCTTGCAGGATCCCCCTCTACGTGTGTTGGCTGACTCATCTCCTCTTCGGTACGAACTCTCACATATCTGCGAATACGCCCCACACATTCCTCGCAGGTATGGAATGCTTTCTGTCATAGGAATCCCAAACCCAGCGCCTCTCTAATGCGCCCATTGTCTGCACTGTTTGCTGATCGCTAATGTATATCTGCCGAGGCCGCGGCACGCCTCATTCCAGCCTTATCGGCTGACGATCGTGCCGGCGCCGCTCGCTATCGGACAGTAATAATATATTGGGATCAGATGTGATGTGGGAAAATCATGTAAAGAGCTTTGCCTAGATCAAGACCTTCTATCCCTGCGGCCCATCTGGACTGCACACGTAGCGGTACATGCCATGGACTGAAAAAAATAATCAGAAGGCTAGGATTGCACGGAACTTTCACCAAAAAATATATGCGACTTGTCGGCGACATTTTGGCGCGACGCCATTTGGATGCTAAAAGAACGGCCAAATCGCAATCAAGGCGCAGGCGAGTCACGGTCTAATGCTAAAGTCGGGGAAGTTGCCTTCGACTTGTGATCTGTGACCGAGTTTTGGACTTTTTGTGACTGTCATGTTGCGGTCGAGCTGCAGGGGTCAACGCGACCCCGATGACAATTATGAGATGTGATGTCACAGTGCTGCGGGACTAACGCCTTTATTAAAGGGGTTGTGCCAAATTATCCGCTTTCCACAGGATAGGGGATAACTTTATGATTGGTGGGAATCCGACCTCTTTGACCCCACCGATCCAAAGAATGGGAGTCCGGTTAGTTCCTGAGTGAATGGAATGGACGTCGCACAGGCGCATCGCGGCTCCAGTCACTTGATCCCCAGCTATGGAGATTGCCGAAACGCTTGAGCTGACTAACCTCCGCTGCTGTCATTGAAGTTAATGCGCCTGTGCGACCTCCACTCCATTTACTTAGGGATCAACTGTATCCCCGTTCTCGGTATTGGGGGAGGGCTCAAGAGTCAGACCCTCACCAATCATAAAGTTATCCCCTGTCCAGTCCAAAGCAGATGGTTTTATATCTTGGCACAACTTTAACATTCAAGTAAGGCTTTAGTCATGTGACACAAAGTTTGCAGAGTTGCACTGTGACATCGAATCTAATAATTGTTATTGGGGTCGCGTTGACAGCTGCAGCTTTACTTGACCGAAACACGACAGTCATAAAAAATCCAAAACGGTTAGGTTTTTGGTCACCGATCACAAGTCGAAGGCAACTTTACCTATCCTGCTTGGAATTACCATGATGCCGGGCACTTGCCCCCCGCGTGTTGGCCTTTTTGACGGCACCATCTTGGGTGATCACATGACGATCTCAGATGGGCATTTAAACTCGAGACGCACCATCACTTGTTGCCCCTTGAAAGAAGGTGTGAAACGCGTGTCGGGGTGGTGTCTCTTCCCCATTGGTAGATGATGATGGATGTGGTGGTTGCATGATTTGAGATGACATAGTAATGTGGAGCATGCTCATTTTTACTTTCTACATATAAGGCTATACTAGTGCTATTTGACATATGAGGAGTCTCTATGTTGGGGTTACTTGTCCATAGTATGGTGGTTATGTGAGGTTAGAATTATTTTGGACCTCCCCTATAATATATGATAACTATGTAATGCACTGCAATACTTTTTGTGCACTATACATGCTATCTATTCACCTCTGCCAAGTGGGATTATGACACATATGTTTGTTCTCCTTGATATGGTGTCTGTGTGCCTTTATAGATATTTTTATGATGATGCTATGTCTCTGTTGTTTGGGTCTTTGATGTTTGTGGAGATTGCAGTGCACTTTGGGTCCACCTTTTTGGCCAGGATGGGGTTCTGAGACCCTTCATTCTAGTTCCCCCATCATACTTGTCTATGTTAAGGCTCATGAACCGTCTTGTTTCAGGTTTGTGTTCTAGTGGTAACTTTTTATTAAGGTCATCACAACCCAATATTTTTGGATTTATCCTTTCTGGGGTCCATTCTTTTCCCTTTACCACAATTCCATGCAGAGCTCTGTCATCAGTCTTATCATATATATCGGGGCTTGGGTTGTTGCCTTTTTGGGTGGAGGGGACTATTGTGGAAATGATTGGGTTGGTGACACATTTGTCTGGGTTAGGTACCCCTGATGTGCCACCATTGTACCGGGCGTGCCAGTACTTCTCGACATCTGTTTTCTAAGGGAAGGATCCTTTACATCACCTAGACATGAATACATCCAAATGTTCCTCTTTTTTGTCTCGGCCGGAGGTCCCGTATGGAACGTGGGATCATCTGGTTTCTGTCTTGTACAGGATGTACATCTCATGGGAAACAATCTATGAGTCTGGGCTAAGGGGAAGCCTGAATTACACATATGGGATGGGAAGGTGGCAGGAGGAGCTCTTGTCTATTTCTAGTTGCCTGTAGGTGACGTACGGAATTATTGGGAGACTTCCACCGGTCATTCCTGGTTCTTTTGCAAATAGTCTTTTTTTATTTTCCTTTTTGTTTTATTTCTTCTCCACTCTTCAAGAATCATAACTTTTTTACTATTTCTGCCAACATCACCATATGAGCGCCTTTTTTTTTTTTTTAGCTAAATGATTAGCATTTTTAATGGTCACATTTAATGTATTGAAAAGCTTTTAAGTGCAATGAAAGGAGAACAAAAACAATCGCAGTTTTGTTCTTCGGGATTTGTTTTTATGGCGTTCAGAGTACAGCAAAAACGTGTTAATTTTATTCTGCAGGTCTGTGTATATGTGGTGATACCAAATGTATACTTTTTGGTTGTATTACTTATTACTTTAAAAAAAAATAACTTTTTTTATCTCCATCTTATTAGATCCATATTTTAATGTTAGTCTATTAAACCTTTCCACAGGCAGAGCTGAATAGACTGTGATACATGGCAGTCCTAGGAGCCTTCACTAAGCTCTGGGCTGCCATGTGAATCCATTTGCACCCCCCTGATCATGTTGGGGGGGGTGGAGTGATGGGGTGGACCCCCTCCTGATAGCTGCTTAGTTGCCGCTGTCAATATTGACAGTAGCTTCTAAGTAATTAACAGTCGCGATGGAAGCTTTCGACTCTTGAGAGCATCGGGTATGGAGCGGTCTCTGCTTCCGAACTTTAGACAGCAGCCGCGACTGTCCACTGTACATTCAGGGTGGGTGGTTGTTAACGGGTTAATACCTTATAGTCTTGGGTGGTATATTGCGGTGGTCTCCTAACTGTTCCGACACTACATTTCCCAGCATACCTTGACAACCTGCGGAGGTTTCTGGAAGGCGCGGCCTCTTCCTTACATTAAAGGAGATGTCCCGCGCCGAAACGGGTTTTTTTTTTTTTCAACCCCCCCCCCGTTCGGCGCGAGACAACCCCGATGCAGGGAGGTAAAGAAAGCTCACCGGAGCGCTTACCTGAATCCCCGCGCTCCGGTGACTTCTCTACTCACCGCTGAAGATGGCCTCTTCCTCCGTGGACCGCAGCTCTTCTGTGCGGTCCACTGCCGATTCCAGCCTCCTGATTGGCTGGAATCGGCACGTGACGGGGCGGAGCTACACGGAGCTACACGGAGCCCCATAGAAGACTGCAGAAGACCCGGACTGCGCAAGCGCGGCTAATTTGGCCATCGGAGGGCGAAAATTAGTCGGCACCATGGAGACGAGGACGCCAGCAACGGAACAGGTAAGTATAAAACTTTTTATAACTTCTGCATGGCTCATAATTAATGCACAATGTACATTACAAAGTGCATTATTATGGCCATGCAGAAGTGTACAGACCCACTTGCTGCCTCGGGACAACCCCTTTAAGTGACATACAGGTCTTTGATGTGTAGCAGATGTCCTACAGATTGAGACACCAATGAAATCCTGTCGTCCAACCATCTTAGAGTATCATCCTTGTTCACAGCACATTCCCCCTTCACATGGGGAGGTGTGCCTCTGACAATGATGGGGTTTTTTTTGCTCATTTGTAAGGTGATCAGCAGCACCCTCACACGACCCATTGATCGGGCAAACAAATGTTTCTAGAAAACGTCTTTGCTCGATCATTGGACTGTTTAAAAAGCTCTTCTCTGGTTGGCTGTTACTGTACGCATTAAAGTGAATGGAGCTGAGCTGCAGTACCATGCGCAGCCATATGAATGAGAGTGGCACTGTGTTGGGTAAAGCGCTCACTGCATTTTCTTTCTGTGGAGCGGTGGTGCTTGCCTGGGACCAGACCGCTACTAAATGCCGATGGGTGGCCTGTTCTATTGTAAGAAATCAATGTTACATCCTAGAAAAAACCCTTTTGGAAACAATCAATGTGTGATGTATGGGGCTCCGACCCCTCAGTGCTACTACTGATCAGCAGAATAAAGTGTAATTGACACAGCACTCACCATGTCGCTCTGCCTGGTTCTGCCGCTCAAATGAATGGGCTGAGCTGCAGTACCAGACTCAGCCACACGGACAAGAGTGGCGCTGTGTAGTTGGTTGACCTATTGGATACAAGTCTTAACTTTAGCTAATGCACAAATGACTTAGATTTTTTGTTAGCATTCACCAAGAGACAAATGTCTGCAGGTCTTTTCCATCCCTTTCCACTTACGGCACCGTGAACAGACGCTTCGACACGGAGGGTTTAGTGTGCGGGGGAATTTTTATTTTTTTTATTTTCTCAGTTTTGCTCCAAGGCAAAAAGGATTAAGTTACAGAAATGAAAACTTTTTTTCTGCCTCCTTTGTTATAAATTCCTTGTACTGAATGGTTGTCATAATAAAAACGGGAAAAAAAAAGAAAGTCACTTCGATTCGATCCGGTAGAAAGTGCGATGCTGGAACATGTTAGCATTGTGCTGAGCACTGAAACGCGTCTCATGTCTGCGTCTGTCAAGTCATTGTTCTTTTGTGTCTCTGATAAGTCTAATAAATAAACCCACATTGGTTTTCCAGGGTAGGGATGTGCTGTATATAATGGCTCGCAGGACTTGGCAGGCTCTCGGTATTACCCAGCGAACACTACTTAAATCTTTCTCCAGCAAGAGCCGCACATTAGTGAGAAAATACTGTTGGAACAATTACAAATTTTTGTTTGTCTAACGCTAATGGTCTGCAAATGTTACAATTTGTGCCGGCAAAATAATATTCTTAACTAATTTAAAAATTGTCTCCAAGTATTGGATGGACTCCTAATTTTTTTTATTCCAAAAAGTTGGCTGTTGTTTTTGTGGACTGCACTAACCAGGCCTTTTTTTTTTATCGAAGTGCACCTTCAGCTGACTGACATAGTTAAGCTGTGAGAAAGGACAAATAGTGATGCCTTGTATTTTCCGAAATATCTTCCTGTGAGTATATTTCAGTAGTTCCTCAGGGGCGTGGGCTGGCTTCCTCAGGGGTGTGACCTTCTATCATTTGCATATTATAGAATGGTAGAGTTGGAAGGGACCTCAAGAGTCATCTGGTCCAACCCCCTCCTCAGTGCAGGATCACTAAGTCATCCCAGACAGAATAGGATCATATTTCTCACCTGATAGAATACTGTATATGCAGTAAATGTTCTTCCTGTTTGATACGTTTGATGGTTATGTCATGCTGATGGCCCTAACTGGGCCTCAATCACTACAACGCACTCTGCAATTCTGATCGGAATGCCGCTGCAGCGCTCAGAAACTGGGGGGAAAAAGTGAGGATCAGAGGATCTCTGAGTGCTGCAGCTCTTTATCTATTTGTGCCTTCACCTACCTGAACTGGATGGACGTGTCTTTTTTTGGCCTTACATACTATGATACCTAACATAGTGAAGCTGTGGGCTATGCCTAAATACTTACATGTGACAAATAGGTTTCGATAGTTTCTCAGGGGTGTTGATTGTTTGCTCAGGGGCGTGAAGCTCTGTAATTTGCATAAATTGGTCACGTGATATAATACTGTATACAGTAAAGGTTCTCTTTGTTTGACACCTTTGATGATGATGCCATGACCCATGGCACTAACTAGGCTTTTTATCTATATGTGCTTTGATCTGCCTTACATAGTGAAGCTGTGGGAAAGGACCGAAAGTGATGTTTTGCATCACGGTTTCTATGTACTTACCTGTGATGAATAGATTTCAGCAATCCCTCAGGAAAATCAACCGGAATGTTCAGGGGGCGTGAACCTCTATCATCTGCTTAAATCAGTCCATGATAGTATGGTACAGTAAATCTTCCTGATTCACACCTTTGATGATGATCTCGTGCCGACAGACCTAACCAGGCCATTTTATCTAAATGCGCCTTCACCTACCTTAGACAGTGAATCAGTGTGATAGGCCTGAAAATGATGCCTTGCATTATGGTGTCTAAATTCTTACTAGTGATGAATAGCTTTCAGTGGTTCTTCAGGGGCGTGGACTGCTTTGCTCATGGGTGTGAACCTTTATCACCTGTGTAAATTGGTCACATGATGCAATATTGTAGCTACAATAAATGTTCTTCTTGCTTGACAATTTTCATGATGATGTCATGCCCCATGGGAGGACAACCAGTACTGCTGAGGTCTCCAAAAATGTAATTGGACTCCATTAACTGTAATTGGGACTGCCGAGATACCTGAGCAGGACCCTCTTGGGTGTTACTGTCAGCCCCATTGGAATGAATGGAGCGTTGACCGCTTATGTTCGACAAGCAATTCCTTCATGCGACACCCGAAGTGAAGCAGAACGGAATGAGGGAGTCATGTTCTCCAGGTCGACAGGGGTCTCAATGGTGGATTGGGGGCAACTTGAAATTCTGGTGCAACCCATTTTAATCCAACCCCATTCTGAAATTTCAGACCAATATGGAGGAAGACGTTCCCCATTTTCTCAACTTTTTGCAGGTTGACAAATAAGTGAATGTTTTTATTCCTTTTTTTCGGGTTTAGCTTTCCTCTTAAAGGGATCCCCGATACACAAGTCATCGGAGAGCAGGAGACAACCAGCAGATGGATTGCGTCTGGGGTTTGTTCTTCCTCCGGCAGCGGGTGAACATACTTAACCTATTATGTATGACTTCTACTGTTGGCGGATAAGGTCAATGTGGCATTGAAGCGAATGCTAATGAAATACACGGGACAGAATGCTGCAGAGCATTTCACTACCCCCCCATCCCACCCCACCCCACCCGTCGCGCACCCATTGGGATGGTTTTGGAAAAGTTGCAAGCTGTAAATAATTGAGAATAAAGTAAAAATTCTCAATAAGCGATTTCTTGGCTCGCAGCTGCATATAATTTCATGGTATTCGCTTTATTCATAGGCTTTACCAGCAATTGAAGACAGCTTTTGGCTGGAGGAAATGGGGGCAAAGTAGCTGCCCTCAAAGCTCTACTAAATAAATATGTGGTTCATTATGTTCGTCCATAAAGAATTAGCGTCCTGTCAGCCAACACCTTTGTCATTTAAGCATTGTTTATGTGTACGCATGTATGTATTGTGTATACTTTGTGTATAGTTTTAGACTTGTTATGTGGGTGAGAGCAGTAATAGTCCTAGTAGATTAAAAACATTACAGTGACCACAAGAGACGCTTTACACCAAAGTTACAGAACTAGGAATTGGATCTACGCCGGAATGTAAGTGGGGGCGCTGTTCCATGGAGGCCTATACGAAATTTTTGGAATTCTGGCGGTGGTGAAAAGTGGTACTGCAAGTCATAAAAGTACATACTAATGATGTCGACCCACATAGATGCCACAGGGCTGTCTGACTGCTTCTTGGGAGCCCCCCCAAAAATGACCAGCTGCCGTTTAGGAGTTTTAGTCATATGGAAATGTAGAAACCCCGGCAAAAATAAGCCTTATTGAGATCTTAATATCGGACTTCCTTAATAAATGTCCTTTGACGTGGAGTGATTAGCGCTAATCGACAAGATCAAAGAATCCTAACAAGAAATTGCAGAATTCGGAATGCAGCTCTGGCAGTAAATGGGGCATAATACAAACTCTAAAGGCTTTATTACAGCAAATACTGACCATAGCCTCTTATGGAGAATCGCTGCTTCCTGCGCACAAGCGGTTTCCTCCTGGACGTTTCCATTGAAGTCAGTGGAAGCTGTTCATCCCGCAGCCCTTTCGCAATTATCATTGCAGAAAGGTCGCGGGATCCGCATTATCGCCTAGCGACGGCGCGGCGTAAACTGAACTGCACATACGGGCCAGCGTGACAGCCGGCGCTTCCGCAGTACAGATAAAAAAAGAACCCGGCCCGGTAAGCGGGGTCACCATCCGGGCACTGACAGAGAAACGTAAGAATGTAGAGAAACGGCTGCGGATTGAATGAGACTCTGGACAGGTTCCTGTGCCCAGGCAGAAACGGGCGGCAGTAGGGGTTGTATGGAGGACTGGAGAATGATGGGGGTTCATAGAATCCTAGCATGGTAGAGTTGGAAGGGACCTCCAGGGTCATCAGATCCAACCCCCTGTAAATCATCCCAGACAGATCTCTGAACACTTCCCTTGAAGGAGAACTCCCCACCTCCTGTGGTAACCTGTTCCACTCATAGATCTCCCTCACTGTCTAATATCTAATCTGTGTCTCCTCCCTTTCAGTTTCATCCCATTGCTTCTAGTCTTTCCTTGTACAGATGAGAATAGGGCTGATCCCTCTGCACTGTGACAGCCCTTCAGATATTTGTAGACAGCTATTAAGTCTCCTCTAAGCTAAACATACCCAGATCCTTTAACCGTTCCTCATAGGACATGATTTGCAGACCGCTCACCATCTTGGTAGCTCTTCTCTGAAGAACTTGCTCCAGTTTGTCTATGTCTTTTTTGAAGTGGGGTGCCCAGAACTGGACCCAGTATTCTAGATGAGGTCTGACTAAGGAAGAGTAGAGGGGGATAATGAGCTCATGTGATCTAGACTCTATGCTTCTCTTAATACATCCCAGAATTGTGTTTGCCTTTTTGGCTGCTGCATCACATTGTTGACTCATGTTCAGTCTATGATCTATTAGTATACCCAAGTCTATTTCACATGTGCTGTTGCTTAGCCCAATTCCTCCCATTCTGTATGTGCTGTTTTCATTTTTCTTGCCCAGATGTAGGACTTTGCATTTCTCCTTGTTAAATACCATTCTGTTAGTCGCTGCCCACTGTGCAAGCTTTTCTAGATCTTTTTGAATACTCTCTCTTCTCCCTAGTGTTAGCTATCCCTCCTAGCTTTGTGTTGTTGGCAAATTTGATCAGTTTTCCCTCCTCCAGATCATTTATAACAATGTTGACCAACACTGGGCCTAGGACAGAGCCTTGTGGTCCCCACTTGATACATTCTTCCACTTGGATGTGCAGCCATTTATGACCACTCTGAGTACGATCACTCAGCCAGTTGTAAATCCACCTAACAGTTGCCTTGTCAATCCCATATTCACCGCATTTCCCTGAGGAATGTGTGGAGGATGATGAGGGTTGTGTGGAGGACTGGGGAGGACAGTGGGTGTTGTGTGGAGGACTGGGGAGGGCGGTGGGGATTGTGTGGAGGACTGGGGAGGGCGGTGGGGATTGTGTGGAGGACTGGGGAGGGCGGTGGGGATTGTGTGGAGGACTGGGGAGGGCGGTGGGGATTGTGTGGAGGACTGGGGAGGGCGGTGGGGATTGTGTGGAGGACTGGGGAGGGCGGTGGGGATTGTGTGGAGGACTGGGGAGGGCGGTGGGGATTGTGTGGAGGACTGGGGAGGGCGGTGGGGATTGTGTGGAGGACTGGGGAGGGCGGTGGGGATTGTGTGGAGGACTGGGGAGGGCGGTGGGGATTGTGTGGAGGACTGGGGAGGGCGGTGGGGATTGTGTGGAGGACTGGGGAGGGCGGTGGGGATTGTGTGGAGGACTGGGGAGGGCGGTGGGGATTGTGTGGAGGACTGGGGAGGGCGGTGGGGATTGTGTGGAGGACTGGGGAGGGCGGTGGGGATTGTGTGGAGGGCTGGGGAGGGCGGTGGGGATTGTGTGGAGGGCTGGGGAGGGCGTTGGGGATTGTGTGGAGGGCTGGGGAGGGCGGTGGGGATTGTGTGGAGGGCTGGGGAGGGCGGTGGGGATTGTGTGGAGGACTGGGGAGGGCGGTGGGGATTGTGTGGAGGACTGGGGAGGGCGGTGGGGATTGTGTGGAGGACTGGGGAGGGCGGTGGGGATTGTGTGGAGGACTGGGGAGGGCGGTGGGGATTGTGTGGAGGACTGGGGAGGGCGGTGGGGATTGTGTGGAGGACTGGGGAGGGCGGTGGGGATTGTGTGGAGGACTGGGGAGGGCGGTGGGGATTGTGTGGAGGACTGGGGAGGGCGGTGGGGATTGTGTGGAGGACTGGGGAGGGCGGTGGGGATTGTGTGGAGGACTGGGGAGGGCGGTGGGGATTGTGTGGAGGACTGGGGAGGGCGGTGGGGATTGTGTGGAGGACTGGGGAGGGCGGTGCGGATTGTGTGGAGGACTGGGGAGGGCGGTGCGGATTGTGTGGAGGACTGGGGAGGGCGGTGGGGATTGTGTGGAGGACTGGGGAGGGCGGTGGGGATTGTGTGTTCGATGATGGGGGTTGTGTAGAGGACTGGGGAGGGCGGTGGGGATTGTGTGTTCGATGATGGGGGTTGTGTAGAGGACTGGGGAGGGCGGTGGGGATTGTGTGTTCGATGATGGGGGTTGTGTAGAGGACTGGGGAGGGCGGTGGGGATTGTGTGTTCGATGATGGGGGTTGTGTAGAGGACTGGGGAGGATGATAGGGGTTATGTGGAGGACTGGGGAAGACAATGGGAGTTGTGTAGAGGATGATGGGGGTTGTGTGGAGGACTGGGGAGCATGATGGGGATTGTGTGGAGGACTGGGGAGTATGATGGGGATTGTGTGGAGGACTGGGGAGTATGATGGGGATTGTGTGGAGGACTGGGGAGGGCGATGGGGGTTGTGTTTTCGATAATAGGGATTGTGTCAAGGACTAGGGAGGAGGATGGTGGTTGTGTGTTGGATGATAGTGGTTCTGATTCGCTGTGGCCCGGAGACGCCAGAAGGTCGGTCACCCCTGAATTACACAAGTGTCACCTGTTGTTTGGCCGTCCCATCTGATACGAAGTATTTGTACACAATTTAAGCATTCTTCTGCTGTGATTTGCACAATGTCTTGGTTATAAAATACTGGACTTATTTATACTGTTTTCTAAACTGTAATGTTTTGGGATTTTTTTCTTGTGCGTTGGCTGACATCACGGGGTTAATGGCGCCCCAGAGCTGCTGTATATTTAGTACCAGTCTCCGGGATGTATAGAAACTGCTCAGGGGTCGTATTCACTCCAACACGACATCTGTTATTAGTTTGGGCCTAAGATAAAAAGGGTCAAAAATAAATTATTTTATGAAAATCGATTTTCCGAATTCAACTAAAAAAAAAAAAATCCGTGACAATTCCGTGTTGTGAAGCGTCGCCCCCTAATGAGCAGCTGGGTAATAGGTGCTAAGTATCACACAGCAATATCTGATCTGCAGGGTCACAGGTCAATGTTTGATCTAACAGCCCGAGGATTTCTGTCTGGCAGCACCTCATTATATCCGCGGGTTCTCCTACTTCTCTCCTGAACCGCTAGTCTTTACTTCTAATTTAAAGGAACTGAAGTTTTCGTATTAAATCCCCCCCCCCCCTGAAAAAAAAAAAAAAAAGAGGACCCCTCCGTTCTCCTGTCATGTCCGTTTTAGTAGATTTTTGCATTGCACCTGAATTTAGCTATTCCTAGACTTTTGCGTTGTGCTATTACTCAGTTATTCCTCCTGGAAGTTACCATTTACCCCATAAGACGTATCACTGCATGATCTGCTAGTGTCAAAGTGTAGGAACACATCCTATTAACTGGCAACAACAATTGTTAGCTTCTGCATTTCCAGGAGGAATAATAGAGGAACCACACAATGCAGAGCTCTAAGAAAACAAGCATATTGTTTTTTTGGGGGGTGGCGGGACCCCCTGCTGATCAGCTGGTGTGCTTGTGCACTGGGCTGCTTTCTGCAGGAAGCAGACAGCTCTGTTCTTACTGCATTGGTCACGCTTGGTATTACCCGCCATTCATTTCAGTTGGAACTTGGCCTGCAGTACCAAGTCTGGCCACTGCAGTAAGAACAGAGCTGTCTGATAACTGCAGAGTTCAGTTCAGTCCACGAGTGCATGGGCCTGGCAAACAGCTGATCAGCAGGGGGCTTTGGCAATAAACCCCTGTCAGTATGCTATTGATGCACTCGTATCCAGTCTAGACAATCCTCTGGGAGCTTCGGACTGATACTTTTTACCTGCGCTGATACACTGTAGCAAACTCTTTGTGCTATTGATGTCACAGAGCATTATCTAGACCAGATGCAATTGTAGTAAACCCTGAGCTGTTCCTACTAGATTAGGACCCAGCGCCCCTGGAAGGGCCCATGAAGACAACAGTATTACGGATCTGTACTGTATAGATCCATATTACGATGCCAATACACAGTTAGAGGGCTCATTTTGATTGGTGAACATAACTCACTTGCTGCAGTACCCAATGCAGCCACATGGATAAGGGAGGCGCTGCGTTGTCTTCTGCAGTAAAGGGGTCCTTTTATCTTGCTGAGAGTACTGGGGTCTAATAGGCCACCACAGCTGTACTGCCACCACATTACTCATACCGCAGCATGGGCTTGCTCTCTTCCTCTGTGCTGCTGTGGTTGGGGCAGATGTCTCATCCATGATTATGAGAAGCCGTGCATCCTGGGAAGCTCTCCGGTGGTGTCATGTCTTCATGCTGCTGCTCTCCATAAACATCACCTATAAACTCCGGATAAGTGGCGTCCTGAGCTCCTTGCAGCTTAATTGTTACTAATTGGAATCTGACACTCCCTGCCAGGTGGAAGGTTTCACCGTGGAGCCCAGCGCCATTCTGTGCCCTGCCAGCAGCGCCATGTTGGGATTAACACCTAAAAAGAACGTAATTCAATGAGGGACTGCCTGTTGTGTATTATGTGCATCGTATCCGTGTCAGCAGATGGCAGAAGTCTATAGGTGACAGGGATAATATACAGGAGTCCTGCTGCCCCATGGAGAGATCATTAGATCAGATATACTGGGTTACACTGTGATACTGCCCCCTATGCTCAGTCGCATGTCTTACATTCTGTATACTGGATGTTATTTTACCCCAGCACCCCCCCCCCCTTCTCTTTTCCTCCCCCCTTGTCTCATTTCCTGTTCTTCCTTTGCCTCTATTCCTCCCCCTTGCCTCTTTTTCTTATCTTTGCCCCTCTTCCTTTCCTCCCTTGCCACTTTTTCTTTCCTACCCTTGTCCATTCCTCTCTTGCCCTTTTCCTCCCCCACCTTGTCTCTTTTTCTCCCCCCTTGTCTCTTTTTCTCCCCCCTTGTCTCTTTTTCTCCCCCCCTTGTCTCTTTTTCTCCCCCCCTTGTCTCTTTTTCTCCCCCCCTTGTCTCTTTTTCTCCCCCCCTTGTCTCTTTTTCTCCCCCCCTTGTCTCTTTTTCTCCCCCCCTTGTCTCTTTTTCTCCCCCCCTTGTCTCTTTTCCTCCCCCCGTGTCCCTTTTTCTCCCCCCCCCGTGTCCCTTTTCCTCCCCCCTTGTCCCTTTTCCTCCCCCCTTGTCCCTTTCCCCCTGCCTTGTCCCTTTTTCCTCCGTCTTGTCCCTTTTCCTCCCCCCTTGTCCCTTTTCCTCCCCCCTTGTCCCTTTTCCTCCCCCCTTGTCCCTTTTCCTCCCCCCTTGTCCCTTTTCCTCCCCCCTTGTCTCTTTTCCTTCTCCCACTTGTCTCTTTTCCTTCTCCCACTTGTCTCTTTTCCTCCCCCCTTGTCTCTTTTCCTTCCCCCCCTTGTTTCTTTTCCTCCCCTCCTTGTTTCTTTTCCTCCCCCCCTTGTCTCTTTTCCTCCCCCCCTTGTCTCTTTTCCTCCCCCCCTTGTCTCTTTTCCTATCCTTCCTTCACCTTTTTTCCTCCCCCTTGTCTCTTTTCCTATCCTTCACCTTTTTTCCTCCCCCCTTGTCTCTTTTCCTATCCTTCCTTCACCTTTTTTCCTCCCCCTTGTCTCTTTTCCTATCCTTCACCTTTTTTCCTCCCCCCCTTGTCTCTTTTCCTATCCTTCCTTCACCTTTTTTACTCCCCCTTGCCTCTTTTTCTTTCTTATCTTTGCCCTCTTTCTTTCCTACCCTTGTCCTTTCCTCTGTTGCCCTTTTCCTTTTCCTCCTTTGTCTTTTTCCTTTCCTTCCATTGCCCCTTAGTCTTTTCCCCCTTTGAATACTTTTCTTTCTTCCCCCTTGCCCCTTTTTCCTTTCCTCTCCCATTCTTGACCAATATCCGCAGCACCTCATATAACGCTACCGCACTTTTATGTGCTAAGACACCACTATTCCACACATCCTCTGCAGACTCTGCCATCGCTCAGCCTCCCCCGCTCTTGCACTCTCGGACCATCCATGTATTATATGTTATATATTTCCCATGTATAATACCCGCACGTTCTGCCGGACTCCTTGACTTTTACCTGCGTCTCTCACCTTTCCATTGGGGTTCGGTATTTTTAACAGTAAGAGTATTGTTATAGACGGCGCCGTTCTTACCGTCAAGAATTCTGGAACCAAGACGGAGGTTTATAATCTCGTATCTAGGCAGATTTGTCATTTAGGGCTTTGGAAAAGCCGCAATGGCGGCTGCATCGGTTGTCACCCAGCTTTCCCAGAAGCAGATATCATTAAGCCAGATGGGAATAGAGTTTTTTCGTTAAGCAGTGGTCATTCTTCACGTTTGGGGGGACTGCTTAAAAGAAATGTTCTAGGAAAAAAGATCAAAGGCGGAAAGTAACACAAACCAGCTCTACGGCCCCCCCTCTCTGGAAGCAGGAAGAGCCTAGAAATTACATGTCACCTTCATATCCTGACTTGTGACCCTGTGTTCTCAGGAGGCTCTTCCTATCCCAGCTGTTACCACTAAGCACATAGCCCCTGGGGTTCCACTGGAAGGAGGCCCGGCGCTGCCTCCCCATTGGCTGCCTCTTCTCCATCCCTCCATCAGCCGCCTGTGGAAGGAACATGTGCTTGTCAGTCGGCTGCAGACTGCGGCGGTGGAAGCACTTCTGCTGCTGAGCCCCTCTATGTGCCACACAGACAATAGTTCTGCCATGTCTACGATGGGACGGCGGACGGGCCCGTGACCGGCTCTTCTGGAAGGTACGGCCATTATTCTGTATTCTAGGAATGTCCTTGCTGCCTGGGGCTGAGCGGCTGCACGTCTTACACTGCCAGGAGCCTTGGGCTACTTCTTAAGATGCTGTTCTTGCCTGTTCTGGGATTTCTCCCTCATATCTTCCAAGAAGCTTTGTAGATGGGACTAAATACACATCAGCAATGTTACAGCAAGGGGGGTAGTGATTAGGGCTATATGACAGGACGGATATCTTATATCTCTCAGCTCTCATTTCACACTCTCTCCTATGGTGTCTCTCAAATTCCCCATCTCTGTCTCACATCTCCCTCATATTGCGTGCTCTCTCATCTCCCTCTTACTGTATCTCTCATCTTTATCATCTCTGTTATCTCTCATATTGTATCTCTCTGTCATACTCCTCTAATCTTTCTTATATCGCTTTCTAATGCCTCTCTCATACTGTATCTCTAATATATCTGTCATATTGCTCTATCATACCGTATCTCTTTCTCATATCTTTCTTTCTCGCCGCTCTTTCTTATATCTCTCTCATCCCGTGTCTCTCTCTCATACTGTATCTCTAATATATCTTTCTTTCTCATATCTCCTTCTTTCTCGCCGCTCTTTCTTATATCGCTCTCTCATCCCTTTTTCCCATCCCATGTCTCTCTCTCATACTGTATCTCTAATATATCTCTCTTTCTCACCTCTTTTTCTTATATAGCTCATACTGCAGCTCTCATATTGCTCTCTTGTACTGAATCTGTCATTCTGTATCTATATTATCTCCCTTATATCTCTCTTTCATACTGTATCTCTCATCTTTCTCATATTGGATATCTCTCTCTCATCTCGTTCTCATCTCTTGCTTATATGTGTCATTCTGTATATCTCTCATATTTCTCTCTCATCTATCTCTGAATACTCTACACTGAACCTCTCATATTGTATGTCTTTTATCTCTCTATCATGCTGTATCTTTCGCTTACCTCTCTTATTTGTACTGTAGCTCTCATATCTTTCTCATATCTCTCTTTTTCATGTCTCATACTTAATATCTCTCATATTTCTCATCTCATATCTCTCATGCTGTATCTCATCTTTATTATATCTCTCTCTGGCTACAATATGTGAAGCAGATACTTGAGCTGTATCCACACAGGCTGACCGTTTTCCATGCAGTTTTTATGCGTCTGTGATGGTTTTTTTGCATTTTTCACATGCGATTTGCATCCGTTTTCCACTGCTCTGCACTTCCTGGTTCTTTTTCATGCGGTCCCCATAGTAGCGTGCTTTAAAGACGTCCCGCGCTCACCTGCGCCTGACATGTCATGCAGTTACCGTCTGATAGAAGATAATGGGCGATTCTTGAAAAAGAATACCAAAAAATAGGACATGCAATGATTTTTTTTTTCAAATTTGGGACTATTATCGGTGCGAGGAAAAAAATTAACCCCTTCACATGAACAGGCCCTTTTCCCATGCAAGTTCTGTCAATCTCCGAATTGGCCAGAACTCGTTCGTGACACATGGCCCGTGTGAATGCACCCTAACCCCCCCACTCACTTTCTGCCCCGATATTCTTTACTACTTAATTGGAAATCAGTTCAGCCTCGTGTGTTTATGGCATCAGGAAATGACAATTCTATTGTTTTTTAAATAACTTTTTGGTCTGTTTTTGGCTCCTTCTGCTGGCGCTTTAGGCACTTTCTTTGCACGGTTTCTGTATCTCCTACTTGTTACATTCAGTATAAGCGTGAATGACAGGAAACCCCTTCAGAGTCCTAGCGGTTCCAAAAGTTACACATCCCCAACTACATTTACGTCATCAATCATCCCATCAATTCGAGGTTTTATGTAATTGTTTTTTTTTACATTTAAAGGGTTACCTGGTTGTAAAGTACTGATGATCTATCCTCAGGATAAGTCAGCAGTAGTCGATTGGCGGGGTCCTTTGCCCAGGCCCATTGCTGATCAGCTGTTTGCCGGGCTGGTGGACTCCTGTACTGAACTGAATTCTGTAGGAAGCAGACAGCTCCGTTCTTACTGTAGTGGCCAGACTTAGTATTGCAGGCCAAGTTCCCATTGAAATTAATAGGAACTCTGCCTGCAATACCAAGCCTGGCCATTACAGTGAGAACGGAGCTGTCTGCCTCCTGCAGAATTCGGTTCAGTGCACAAGCACATCAGCCTGGCAAACTGCTGATTGTCAGGGGGTCCCAGTCAGTGGACCCCCGCTGCTGACTTATCCTGAGGATTATTAGTTTGCACCCGGACAACCCCTTTAACATTCTGACTATTCATTTTATTTGTGATCAGTAGATATTTCCCTTGTACACACAGTTGTAGCTTTCTTTCTGATTGGCTGCAGGTCATTAATACTTGATGAGCTGTAAATAATTGATACACTTGTTATTGTTGTAGTGTTACTACATGAGATGAAGGGGACCTCGCTGTCCGGACATATTACTAGCATCGCTGCAGTTCTCCACATCTGGAGGTTTCTGTTGCTGGTAGTCGGCGACCCCTTCCATTTGTTGTGTAGCAGCTCAGTGCTTCCTCTGCCTGACTTTCTCTTATCT
Source organism: Eleutherodactylus coqui (assembly GCF_035609145.1). NCBI lineage: Eukaryota > Metazoa > Chordata > Amphibia > Anura > Eleutherodactylidae > Eleutherodactylus > Eleutherodactylus coqui. The sequence goes on along the minus strand of NC_089839.1, from coordinate 16,687,917 downwards.
TACCTGGATTATGATGGCACAGTGCAGAAAGTTAGCCATTAAAAAGCTATTGTCCTCTTAGTTTACACAACAAAAGCCATTGTAAAGTAATTCAAGGTGTAAGAGCGCTTTCACAGGGAGCAAGAAATCGTCGGCCCGAGCGAACAACCAATGAAGACTGTTCCTTCAGTTTAAACGCGCAGAGAAATCATGTAGCGTATCTTTACAGGATCCTTCAGTTCCGGCAGCCGAGGACGACGGAGTTACAAATGAACCATCTCTCATAATATATTTGTATAGAGCTTCTTGCTGGGGGATGTCTAGAGCGCTAACATGCTCATCCTTTGCTGTCTAGTGGCACCACTGTATAGTCGGGGCGTCATTGAGGCTCGGGATGACTCTACACAAGGGGCAGAGATAGGGGCCATATATATGGCATGTCAGTATATTGGAGTGTGTGCAGCCATTACTACAAACCCCTCGGGAGGCGTAACATCTCTCCTTAGGGAACGCATCTACAAGGTGAATGAGGAGACTTATAAGGCCATGCATGCTCCTCTGGGAAATATACATACGTCGCACCTCGGAAAACCCTTGCTCTGCTTTATTCCTCTGAATGACTTCTAATGCCTACACAGAAGCACCTGTAAGCTTTTGGCAGCTTCCCCCTCCCTTTTCACCTCTGCTCCCATAGGAGTCTATGGGACCCGCTGTATATTGGCCAAAACATAGTTCCAGTACTATATTGTTGCCCAACGTGTATGCGTCAGTGCGTATTTCAGCCCTGTATGTTCCATTATTCACAGTTTGACGTTATTACGTGCCGTATAGTCGCCCTTGTGAACGGATGCATTGGAAACCAAAGCCACAGATGGTCACGTATAATGGTCACCCGTAAAAATGCGCTGTTTATGCGCTCGTGTGAAAGAGCTCTAAAGGGAATGGAACACTACATTTGCAGCGCCACCTATTGGAAGCAAATCAGTGTCCAACCCGTTATACAGTCTTTATAACAATTAGTGGGAATTGAAAACCAAGCCAGAATCCATACACAGACAGCCGTTTCAGGGTTTTTTGCCCCATAGAAGCATTAATGGTCTTATAAGTCTTCTGACTCACCTTCTAGATGCTCTCCCTAAGGAGTGATGTTACCCCTCCCGACTCACGTCACAGGGCTCTCACTAGCCAAGCCAGGATCCTACTGCACACTGATGAGGGGCAAACACCCCGAAACAGCTGTCTGTGTATGGATTCTGCCTTGGTTTTCAATTCCCAATCATTGGTATAAAGACTTGTATAAAGGGTCTGAGATTGATTTGCAGGGATGCTGCCACCCAATAGGTAGCGCTGCATGTTCCATAGATCAGCATCCAAATCTAGGAACAGATCTCTGCATGCTTTTAATGAATGGAAACACTTGTTGTTCACATCTAGAGCTGGAAAACCGAATTATTTGCCATGTTTGCACTTGTTACAGGCAGGGGCGTCCTTAGAGATGAGGGGCCCCATTTCAAAGACTATTATGGACCCCTCCCTTCTGGATAAGCCACCGCACTGCAATGCGACCCGCGGCGTCCCTGTTCTTGAGTTCCCTCCCTGACATAACAGGCCCATAGAGAAGGGAATCCCGTACAGGTTTTCAGGGATGAAGCCGACCTCTTCAGTACTGCAGGTTACACGGATGCTACGTATATACGAGCGTGCAGGCGAGGGTTAATTTTTAGCGGTCTTGTCTTGTGCTATAAGGTGGTTCACGAGTCGGAGTCGCGCTGCCAGATCTTTCTTTTCTGCGGAAAACTCCCCGTCACACGGCGCTGGCTGCCAGCGAAGGAAATTAAATCATTTTAAAGTGCTAGACGTGCTGGCGCCAGGCGGGGATGTAAGGTTTAGGGTAACTTTTATATACGTCTGCTCGGGCCCTATGGCTGCGCAGAGATTTTCCGACTTGAAAGAGGCCAGACGTGTACCCAGAGATCCCTCGTACATTTCCTGACAGAAACCCCATTCATTTCTGAGACAGGAATGCGTTCACGTCTTGTGCGCAGAACAAACACGCCGTCCCCAGACAAACACGTATCGTCCCGAGGAGCAACTTAACACTTCCCTGCATTCATTATCACCGTGTTACATTCATCATATATCGGCACTCTGTGTTACCATCTGCAGCTTCTCCGGGTGTTGTGCTCCGTGCTGCTTTATTAGCGCCTACTTTTATTGCCTGCTTACCATATGCAAATGAGGACGTGTGCCTATAAATATTACCGCAGGAGACCCCGACCATCAGACTTTTATTACCCTTTTAAAGGGAGAGTACAGAAAAGTTCAGCTCATTTTTTTTTTCTTCCCCACAGCGCCGTTCTTGTTTACAGGTTGTGTTTGGTACTGCAGCTTGGCCTAAATGGCACTAGATGGAATGATTGCCGTTCAAGAAAATTGCTGATCGTCCAAATTTGAACGATAATCTGCCTGTATAAACTCTTGACATTGTTCGCTCGTTCGAACCATAAATCGTCCGCCTAGATCGGCCCTAAGCTGCTCTATCGGCTAATTTTACGCAAGTCTGGAAGCTTTCTTGGCCAAGCATGAAAGCTTATTCCAGTAGAGGAAGAAGATGCCTCCGATGCCGCTGATCTCCAGGTGGGGCGGATTAGACTAAAAAGAAGGTTGACTGAAAAAATCCAAAAGGCTCTTCTAAACCTATTGGATTGGTGGCGGTCCATCCAGCCGATCCAACTACTGAAAGTCAACGGCATTGGCCGAGTGAAAGGGCGATTTCCGTGGGCCGATGATGAGGCAAGAACGTTCCTAGGAATGTCCCGTTGCCGGATGTTTGACCCACCGATAAGTGATGACATCTTTTAGGCGGCACAAGAAAAATGATCGTTGTTGGCAGCAAATCTCACCCTATGAACCGGCGATGTGCTGCCAACAGTGATGCCAACTCTACGAAGACGGACCATCGTATGAATAATCGTTGGTCTCCTGTAGAGTCTTGAGTGGACCCACGTAAGGCCTGCTAGATGAGTGACGATCTTGTTGATTGGCGCTCATCATCTGTGGCAAATTGCTGGGTGTAAAAGAACCCTTAGCGGTCCCGCTGCCCGTTTGTGTGCTCATTATTGCCGGCCGCGATATCGGGTCGGCCTTCTCACCTTGATATCGCACCTGCCTGCGCGCAGTTAGCTTAGGCTGCGTTCATATTTGACGTTTTATGCTGTGGTTTTTTTTATGTTTCGAACTGCAGCAAAAAAAGCTTCAAAAAACTGCAGCCATTTTTTTTCAAAAAAGCTCAGACATTTTGTTTCATTTTTTTTTTGTAAATGCCTTTTTTAATGTGTTTTTTTTCTGTGGTTTAGAAACGCACATAAATTGCAGCAATAAAGCGGTAATTGTGAACGCAGCCTAAAGCCCGTTTCACACAGGCGATTTTTGCCGCGAGAAAATCGCTTCTTTCTTCCCCCGATTTTTGTTTGTTGGCAATGCTTTTTTTGGGGGGAGAATAATCTTCCATCACATCACTGCCGCCCGCGATAAAATCGCACGTTTTTTTAATCGCAAGAGTCAATAGGACTTTCTAATGTTAAAATCGCACTACAGCGGTTCCATAGGGAAACATGCGAGAAAAAAATCGCACATCTCAGAATGATAGAGCGTGCCGCCATTTTTGGTTCCTTCAACACTACATCAGTGAAAACATCGCAGATGGGAAGGAAACCATCGAAAATGATTTGGTTCATAACCTGCTTTTTTACAGACTCTTGCATCAGGCAAAAATCGCGCAATTTTATTGCCCGTGTGAAACCACCCTTAGGACGCTTCCGTGTTTATCAGTTGTGTCCGGTCAGTGTTTTCATGTCTTGGGGTATGTTCAAAGGCAAAATCCGTAGCATTTCCACATTTTGACTCGAAATCAGCTGTCGATCCACATCTGATTTCAGTCTGTGCCGCCTCCTCTCTCTCCCGAATACTGCCAGCACCGACAGCCCAGCACACATCGGGAACCGCAACTGAGCGCTGCCGGTGGCATTCATGTGATGTCACTCCTGGTGTTTGCTGGGGGTGCAGGTTTCGATTCTGATTTTGATGCAGAAATGCTGGGGATTTAGCTATGGAACGTTCCGCTACGTGGGCCGCACCCTCAGTCGGGCACAACGGGTGACATTGTGGCGCTCTTTTTGCACCAGTCCGCTGTCCGTGGCTGGACAGAAAAACACTGCATGTACGCTGCCCTGTCCGTCGACGGAAGTCATCAGCACCAAAACTGCCATCAACAATCGCACAACGGCGGCTTCAGTTCTGGCGGCGGTTTCCCTCTGGAGTTTCACTACATTGTTAAAGGGCCAGCTACACGGGAACTAAGATGCTATAAAGTGGGATTGGACAAATCCCAGGAGTCTGGTAGCCAACCTGCCCAGAACTTTGCCATCAGTAAGTAACTTTTTTGGATTTTTTTTTTCATTATTGGCTGCTGAAAAACTCCCAGTTCCTTGAGTCGATCAGACTGTCCCTTTAAGGTTCCTTCTGTAAAGTATCCCTCCAGTTAGGGTCATGTGACTGCCTTGGAGTTCCGTGGCTGTAATGTTTCCAGTTGTCTCCAGGACTGACAGCTTAGTATACATTATATACGGTGTATAATCCAATCCAGGCGCCATCTAGGAGGGTGTCCAGATCTTCCCCGATGTAAGAATTCCCGGCGGCCCCCTAATCTGTCCGCCTGACTCCTGAATTATTACAGATTACACCGATTCCAGGGAAGCTCGCTCGCCCACACGTCTGGGAGAGCTGTCATGTCTGCTGCTTTCCGCCTACAGGGACGTCATAAACACGGCGAGGTGTCCGCACTTCTCATCCCAGAATGACTGGAAAACATACTTTATCTAAATGACTATTCCGTATGCCTAATCCGGGCGTGCACATTACATCGCTGTCCGCCGTACGCACGTTTGGCTGACAACTATCCCCCCTGACGCCCCCGTAAACATTGGATCGCTGAGTGTGCCTTTTTATTTCCGTGGTGACAGGGAGGTAAGTCGGTTTGCCAATCCGGCTAGTAAACCATCAACCCGTCCGGTAAGTTCCAAGGCCGGTGGCGGTATTTATTCTTTACTGCCTACATTAATAGTCAGTAAAGAATAATTGCTTCTCGGGAATCTGGCTGGGCAGCAACCAGGGCCGCTAGTAGTTCTACTCACCGAAACGGCTTCGCTCCGGCCACCACAGCTTTTGTAGGCAGAGACCCTGACTCGCCACCCGGCATCTGTGCTGCATGCTCTACGTACAGGAACGCAGAGGCCGGGGAGGAAGCGTACAGAAACTGCGGCGGTCGGAGCAGAGCTGGTTTAGTGTGTAAAACTACTTACCACCATGGTTGTTCCACGAGGGTACTACGGGAGTGCCCTATTACCACTGGGGCACTGTTACTATTGGGGCCATTAAAGGGGCGCACAATCACTATTGAAGTGACTATCAGGCATGTGCTATTATTATCAGGGGCACTGTTATCTTTGGGGCAACTAAGAGGACACCCCATTACTATTGGGTCCACTATTGGGACACTATCATGGGCACTGTTTCTATTGGGGCCACTAAGTGGGTGCACTATTACTATTGGAGGTACTAAGGCGGTGTACTGGGGCCACTGAGAGGCGGCGCTTTTACTACTGGAGTCACTGAGAGCAGGCGCTATCACTACAGGGCCACTGAGAGGTAACATTTTACATTGTGATAAGCCACGCCCCCTGACCACAACCCCTTTTATCTTGGTTGGCAAGAGATAAGCCACAGACAGACACACCTGACGCCGCTCATCTCCCGGAAAACAAAATACTCGGCATATCATAATCCGCCATGGCCGATCCATCCTTATCACGCGATGCAGATAGTCAGCCTAGATCAGCGGATTCGGTAGATTTGAACCTGCATGCGGGCAGCTTTACATCATTTGCACCATTATACTCTAGAATAGCTCACAAATTTCAGATTCTTTCTGCTGTGCTCACCATCGCCCCCTGCTGACGCATGCACTATATATGACCCAGAGGAGTGGGGGAAGGGAGCTGACAACCACTGTCACATTTCTAGTTGAGGAAAATAGTTGTTGGAGTCTTGGGCTTATTAACCCATTGAGAACACCAAGTAGGATCTCGGCACTGTGCCGTCTCATACGACTATATGACCGCGTCCGCACGGCGTTTGCGTCGTGCGAGTTCTGTTTTTTTCCGTGTTTGTTGCGTCCGCATTCACTGTGCTTTTCATGCTAATGTCGTTTTTCCCTCCGTAGACTCTTCCATGATTGTAAGGCGTTGACATGATGGCAGTGAACAGCAGGAACAGCGATTGTGTGACTCTCAGCAATGGCAGCCTCCCATCCAAAACCCATTGTACAGGTCAAACCACATCCAGCGATGGAGAGCAAAGCCCTCCGACCACCGAGGAACCAAGACTTAAGGCCAGTCCCAACGGATGCATTTCCCACAATGGCGCTGCCAAGCCTTGCCCTATGTTTCTAGAGCACCAGAGACCAACGATTGTCCCCCAGTGCTGCCACCACTGCTCCTATCACCCCCCTCTGACCAGCCGGCAAGACTGTCCTCCCCGTAATGGAGGATCTGCGCCTTGTGCACTGAATTCTGGGTGTTCTCCGCAGCACTCAGAGTTCTCTCCGAACTCTGTCTGTCCGAACCATCCACCTGTGTATCACCCCGTCTGCTGCGTGCAGCCACCCACGTCGTTCTGTCTCCACCAATGGCGCGACCATTTTCAGCACCAGCAAGTGCCACCTCACTTGGTGAACATCAGGTCAGTGGATTCTTTTTATATAGTTTACCATCATGTTGTGGGCATGCTCTGTGACATGTGCAGGAAGGGGGAGGAGGGGAGCTGTGACTTTTATGTTAAAGTGTTGTGGGCATGCTCAGTGATCTGTGCAGGAAGGGGAAAGGTCAGCCATGTCCATCACGTATTGACTTCTATGGGACAGTGTTGTGGGCATGCTCGGTGATCTGTGCAGGAAGGGGGAGGAGGTGAGACATGACTTTCACCTATTGACTTCTATGTTAGAGTGTTTTAGGCATGCTCTGTGACATGTGCAGAAAGGGGGCAGAGGTGATCATGACTTTTACCTATTGACTTCTATGGGAGAGTGATGTGGGCATGATCTGTGCAGGGAAGGGGAGGAGGTGAACTATGTCCATCACCTTTTGCAAACAGTGGATTCTGTGTTATCTATATGCTCAACAGATTGTTCTCTTTTTATATAGTTTCTGATCATGTTGTGGGCATGCCCTGTGACCTAAGTAGGGAGGGGGAGGAGGTGAACCATGACCATTACCTACACACATCTATGAGAGAGTGCTTGACCTACTATGTGATATGTCCATAAAAGGGGAGAAGGTGAGCTGTATCCATCACCTATAAGCATCTATGGGAGGGTGTTGTGGGTATACTCTGTGATCTGTGCAGGAAGGGGGAGGAGGTGAACTGTATCCATTACCATTAGGTGTCTATGGGAGAGTCTTCTGCGTACGCTCTGTGACCTATGCCAGAAGAGGGAGGAGGTAAGCTGTGTCCATCAGTTATAGGCTACCATGAGAAAAGTGTTGTGGGCATGTTCTGTGACCTGTGCACGGAGCGGAAGGAGGTGAGCTGTGTCTATCGCCTATTGTGTTATCTATATATACACGTAGATGTCCCCTCTCATTGTAATCCTTCCCTTTAGAGAAGGTTCTAGAAGAGTCAGAATTGCTGCATTCAGTGTGGTAGAAATTTTTGCATTAGGATTCATGCAACAGCATTACATATACTGAGAAATTGACTAGAACATGAACACATAACCCCAAGTAGATCTGGTCAGGACTGAGATCACATGACCATCAGAGGAGAAAGAGGCCAGAAGCTTCAGACAGAAAGGAAAAAGTAACCCGGTATACAGTATATACTGGGGGGTAGCTACATAACCAATGGCCCTTTACTCACACGATAACATTGTATCCCAAGTCACCTGCAATATTATAACTATGACGACCCGAGACGGCTGGATTGTTATAACAGATCATCATTAAAGGGTTACTGGCTCCATTTAGGACAACTGTTAGCGTTAAGGGGTCGTTCCATCGGGATAATCCACTAATGCATCTGCTGGCACAGCAGCGGAGAAAAGTGTAGTAGTAAAAGGTGCCCTTGGCATAAGTACCAGCTGCTAGGGGCCCACTGTAAAAGGAGCATTAAACAACGAGGCTGGCAGGGCGGTTAGTTTTTTCCTGTAGGTTTGGCTTTGCAGTGTTTGGCCATTAATTTCATGTCAACTCACAGAAGGGCACCTGGCGGGGCACCTAGTAGGAGATTTGGGGAAGGGTTGGATTTGCAAGACGACCCCTTTAAATTCTTGAACTCGCTGCTGCTTATGATCATAGTGGAATCGCGGTTTTATGGCGCCACATGGAAACGTGATACTTTTGAGGTCCCTTCTTGCATTCAGTGGACAACCACGTAATGAGTATCCAACAAGAGTCTCGGGGGAACAAGGTTTCTTTTTAAAATCGGATCATTTTTAGTGAAGTTATAGTTTTTGCACAAATACCCCTTAATTTCTATACATTTCTACACATATAAACCCCTTATGGCAGGGACCAATATTTCTAGGTGTTTCTAAGCCATGGACTCCCATAGCGAGTGACTCCTGGGGAGATGACACGCACCTACTGATGCCACCTTTTACACCAAAAAGTACTGACCGAGGTAAAAGGGTTATGGTGTGGGGGCGTGGCTTAAGACAACATGGGATTTTTTTTATTTATTTTTTTACCTGTTATTCCTCTTGGAAATGTATAAATAACCCGACAACGGACTGTCGCCATTCTTATATTGCGGCACTATGCTCTAGAGCCTCTTGTACTAAAGTGTTGGCCAACAATGCCTTCCGTGTTGTTTTGCCAGCTGGTGATGGCCCTGCCAACAACAGATGCCCCACACACAATAGCATTGCCCATTAATGCCTTCATGAAAATGCATGGGTAGTTCATGGGCTATGTATGGTCAATCATAGTCAGGGGCATTTATAGCACTCCTGGTGCCCCATAGCACAATTGCCCCCCCCCCCCTTCCAAAACAACTTTGTAATAGTGCCCCTTCTGTGGCCCCATTCAGTAATGCTGACCTATTCTGTGCCTTCGTTTGCTAATGGTGCCCAATTTTGTGGCCCCACTTAGTAATAGTGCCCCATTCTGTGGTCCCACTTAGCAATAGTGCCCTATTCTGTGGCCCCACTTTGTAATAGTACTGTATTCTGTGTCCCCACTTAGTAATAGTGCCCTATTCTGTGGCCCCACTTAGTAATAGTGCCCTATTCTGTGGTCCCACTTAGTATTAGTACTCTATTCTGTGGCCCCAACTTAGTAATAGTGCCCCATTCTGTGGCCCCATTTTGTAATAGTACTCTATTCCGTGGCCCCACTTTGTAATAGTACTGTATTCTGTGTCCCCACTTAGTAATAGTGCCCCATTCTGTGGTCCCACTTAGTATTAGTACTCTATTCTGTGGCCCCAACTTAGTAATAGTGCCCCATTCTGTGGCCCCAACTTAGTAATAGTGCCCCATTCTGTGGCCCCATTTTGTAATAGTACTCTATTCCGTGGCCCCACTTTCTAATTGTCCCCTCCTACCTAGTCTAGGCTTCTTACTAATGCTACTCCCTCCCTTTCTGCAGGTTGACAGCAAAGTGTTAACAAGCCGCAGATCTGTCACTCACACTGTCAGAAGGTCCGGAAATTGGGTGCTCTATGTGAATAATCTGACTCCTCCCTCATCTCATGCATATACTACAGGTTAGAACAGGAGATGGGGGGGGGGGGGAGGGCAGGGCAGGGTATCCTCCCCATACAGCGTCAGAACCTTGTGATAGTGTGAGTTCCAGATCTCTGCTCGTTAACTCTATACTGCCCAGCTGGACAACCAAGACTGAGGCCCAACGAGTCGGGGGTGCGGCCCGGTGCGATTTATTTTTTATTGGTAGTTAATATTGTTGGTAAGAAATAAACACCTAAATACCGGCATCGGGACTTAACAGTCAAGCCGGTCATTTACCAGCCAGATGGCGAACCTACATGTACCGCCAGAAGTACGAGTCCAACAGGTTGAAGACCTAAACCACAGAAACAAGCTACTCTTTACAGCAGTTCTTTGCTCTTGGGCCCGCCCCCATGACTTCTCCATATGAGCAGGGGATGTCCTGATTGGAGAGCCCCTTTAAGTCCTAGTCTGATCCTAGCCTAGCAAAATGAGTGTAGACAGCTAAATGTTCCTAAATGCAAACATAAGGCTTTCGAGAAGGTTGATGTCTACAGTGGAAGACAATACTGGCCCTTCAGACTCTTTACCTTCCTTCATCTCTCCCTCCCATCTCGGAAAAAAACTCGGGCCAAGACTTTGTCGGATAATTACATGTTAAAAATCCGATTCCACTCATTCTCACCTGATCCCACTGAGCTCCTCCCGGGTCTTTGAGGTGACTCTTTGGGCGAAGCCTCTCTTGACTTTTGTTGGGTTCCTGTCTTCTTTCGGCTGCGGGAATTCTCAGGACAATTTGTAATGGGGTTTTGTGAAAGGCTAAAAAAAAGAAGGTAACAATCCCGTTTGTCTCCAGTTACAGTCCACAAAATATGTTGACAGATTCTTTGTGTCATCAATATTCTTCTTGCTGGAGATTCGGGAGGGAACCGTCTGCCGAGGGATCTTCCCAAGAGAACATGATCGTTCCTCGGTGAACTAAGCCGACCCGGCCGTCCATTAGCTTCATTGTGGTAGAGAAGAAAACCTGGATTATGTGAACATTCCCCTTCGCGTCGCTCTCTTCTGTCTGTTTCTCAGTTACAGAGCGCTATGTGACAACCAACATGGCTGCCACGGCGTTATCGCCCTTCCTTTCCAAGCTCATGAATGTCAACTGTGTGATACGTAATCTACTGCCTTATCCATATCTGCCAAGAGTCCCCTTTATTTACAGGACTGTCCCATGAGCCGGACCACAAAAGAGGTGGGTGCTTAAGGACATTTGCATAAAAAGGGGCGTTGTCAGTTGTTTTAGGGGCATTCCTAAAGTTGTCGGATAAATATGCCTCATGATTAGTGATGACCTGTGATGACCGTTCTGGTTCATCACCCAGCTTTCCTGGAAACCGATATAAAAACCAATGGCCAATCAGGATTTCTTGTGCGAAGAGGGTCATGTGGTCTGCTGACGGATCCGTGTTAGTAAATGCGCACATCCCCATAAAATACCAAATCTGGTGTATCTTTTAACCCCTTAATGACGCGGACTATTTTGAACCTAAAGATGCGAACATTTTAAGGGGTTTTCATCTCCACATTTCAAAACATATACGTTTTTTAGTTTTTTGTTGATATGGCCGTATGAGGGCTTGTGTTTTGTGGGGTGAGCCGTAGTTTTTATTGGTACTAATTTTGGGTGCCTGTATAACTTTTAGTATTTCTTTGGAGGGCAGGGAGGAAAAATCATAATACCTGCCCTTTTTTTTACAGTGTTAATCATGCAGCATAAATGATATAAGGTTTTTCTGCAGGTTGGTACGATTATGCCAAAATTATATATACTTTTAGTTTTTTTAGGTTTTTCCACTTTTGCAGAATAAAATCCTTTTTGGGGCAAATTTTTTTTTTTGCATCGCTGCACTAAAAGCCTCATAACGTTATTAGTTTTCCATGGACGGACCTCCATGACGGCTTGTTTTTTGCGTGACTGTAGCTTCTATTGGTACCATTTTGGGGTACATATGGCTTTTTAAAATCCCTTTTACTGCATTGGGGGGGGGGGGGGGGGCAAATGAACAAAAAAAGCATTTTGGCTGCGTTGTTTTATTTTTTTTTACAGGATGTTGAATTTATTTTATGGGTCCTTACAGATGCGATGATACCAAATATGTGGGGCTTTACTTTTCTTTGCATTTTTTTTTTTTTAGAAGAAAGTGCAAAAAAGTTTTATTTAGTTTAGGTTATGTTTTTTTTTTTTTTACTCTTATGGCCCTGTAGGGGACTTGAACCTGTGATGCTATGATCGCTGTGGTAGAACATTGCAGTACTTCTGTACTGCAGTGCATTATCACTTATCATAGCATCGCAGGCCATGGCAGACCTGGACGCCGTTGACTGGCATCTGGTTACCATAGCAACACATCGGCGGAGGGCCAAGGAACACCATCCCTCTGTGAACGTTTTACATCGTGGCATAGGGGGGGGGTTAACAGTAGGGATCGGTGTCACGGTGGAAGGTTGCCTGTTAGTCACAGCCAACTCCTGCTGTGAATGGCATAGGGTTAGATTATGGGCCTGCACCATCCATAGGACGTAACTGTATGCCCATTCACAAGAAGCTCTTCCTACCCAGGGCCTACATTTACACCCAAGAGCGGGTAGGGGTTAATAGGACTCTGCAGTCTGATGTTCTTCTTCCTCTGTTATTCTTCCTGGAAATCTATAAATGAATTGACTACTGGGTGATACCATTCCTCTTTTCAAAAAGGTGTGTTCCTACTCCCCAACCAGGGTGTAAGGACACACCCAATTGACGAGGTTAACAGTAACAGCCAGGCATGTAGTTATACATTTCCAGGAGGAATAACAGAGGAAAATAACAATGTAGAATTCTAATGAAATATGCTCCTGGGGAATAGGCTTTCTACTTATCCCCTCCGAGCAGATGACCCGGCTCCTGGGATAATGTCCCTCTGATATTACCAGGAACCTAATATGGTAGGAGACCTGCGCTCCCCATCTGCTGCCGCGGCGGCGTCATGTCTCTGGTTGTCGTCCAGGCCTTGTACTGCAATTATATTGGCAGGCAGAAGAGCGATAATTAGGAGGGAACTGGTTACAGCATCAAGCACTTCATCCTCCCCGAGATTAGATATCAGTGACTGCGCTCATGTAGCGTTACGGTAATTGGGCGCTCGTTATAGGAATGATTTCATTTTACAGGCGTTTCCTCGCTTCACTTAATTTTACACCACGAGCAACATTTACTAAATGTGTTAAAACTGATAGTCCGGAACACTCGATAATCCGGAATCCAGCATCAAAAAGTACATGAAGGCGAACGTCATGCGAATGCTTAAAGAGGCCTGTTGTGTCCTCTGATCAGTGGTGTACATAGAAGAGAGGGGGCCCCGTAGCAAAGATCAAAATGGGCCCCTTATGGAGGCGATGGGTTTTGGCACCCGGGAGAGAAGGGTCTGGGGTCTGTTTCCCCTCCACTCCCTTTCTATGATCCTTAAAGGAGTTATCCCCAAATCAACTTTTATCAGCTATCCATACTATACATAATAAGTCTGATTGGTGGGCGTCTCGCCGATCCCTGGAATAGAGGTTCTGTGTCCCCCACTTCTCATCGCTGCAGGCTTGCTGAACCCAACTGCAGTGACGTGGTGGTCCCACAAGAGCGGCGCCGCCCCATTCAACTGCTCATTGATTTCCAGCAATCCCATAGAAGATGAGTGGAGAGGTACCGCGCATGCACAACTGCTGCTCCATCCAATGTCACTACGGGTGGATGCAGTGAGAGAAGTGGGCAATGGGACCCCAGTTCTTGGAATTGGTAGGGATCTCAGGGATTATCCCAAAATTGACTTTTATCGACATTTTCCAACCGCCTTCTTTTTCAGCCATTCAGTTCCTCTGAAGAAGGCAGTCCTGCATTGGTTCAAGCCATTGAGTAGAAAAAGGAGTGGGACCAAACATCACCAGGCCTCCTATCTCCATGAGCCCCATAACAGCGGCAAAGCCCTTGGTCCCACTGACTCTATCATACCTCTTCTTTGTGCACCCACGTCTCCTGCACTGGCCTCCATTAGATTCAGCTCTTGGCGCTATGACTCTGTCGAGTGGACGGTTTCTTCTGTTCACTGTCAATGGGTGACGCCAGTGGGTGGAGGAGATCTGATGTCATCCGTTGACATTGAATGGAGGAGATAACCCTCTTGGTAGAGTCAAAGCCGAGGTGAGTATGGGGTGGAGGGATGTACAAAGAGTTAGTGGGCCGCAAAGCTATGCAGCCAACCCCATTGATCCAAGGGCACAAAGTACTTTTTAAAGGGCTTGCCTACTTTGTAATCTGCTATACACAAATATGGTTTATTACAGGGGACTCTGTAGACCCCTGGTGCTTATGCACTCTTTATTTCAAGCCCCCTGCTGACTGTGAAAACATTGGACAAGGCTCTCATACGAATGAAAAAAATGGCAGTCACCTGATATAACCATGTGACCGCTTTCCCGGTTGTTCCCTCCAGCTTCCTTCCCTTCTATAAAGGACTAAACTAGTTGAACACATGTGCAGGTAGCGAAAGGACCCATATCTGCGAAGGAGGGAGGGACCGATGGGCAAGGGGTAAGTTAACCACATAACCACTTCCCCATCTGTTTCATCCTTCCCTTGGGTCCCTTTTACTGCCTATACCTGTGCAAAGAAGGAGCCAAGAGGGAACAGCCAAAGAAGTAGCCAAGGGGGAACAGCCAAAGAAGTAGCCAAGGGGGAACAGCCAAAGAAGTAGCCAAGGGGGAACAGCCAAAGAAGTAGCCAAGGGGGAACAGCCAAAGAAGTAGCCAAGGGGGAACAGCCAAAGAAGTAGCCAAGGGGGAACAGCCAAAGAAGTAGCCAAGGGGGAACAGCCAAAGAAGTAGCCAAGGGGGAACAGCCAAAGAAGTAGCCAAGGGGGAACAGCCAAAGAAGTAGCCAAGGGGGAACAGCCAAACAAGTAGCCAAGGGGGAACAGCCAAACAAGTAGCCAAGGGGGAACAGCCAAAGAAGTAGCCAAGGGGGAACAGCCAAACAAGTAGCCAAGGGGGAACAGCCAAAGAAGTAGCCAAGGGGGAACAGCCAAAGAAGTAGCCAAGGGGGAACAGCCAAAGAAGTAGCCAAGGGGAAACAGCCCAAGAAGGAGCCAAGGGGAAACAGCCAAAGAAGTAGCCAAGGGGGAACAGCCCAAGAAGGAGCCAAGGGGGAACAGCCCAAGAAGGAGCCAAGGGGGAACAGCCCAAGAAGGAGCCAAGGGGGAACAGCCCAAGACGGCGCCAAGGGGAAACAGCCCAAGACGGCGCCAAGGGGGAACAGCCCAAGACGGCGCCAAGGGGGAACAGCCAAGGGGACCGCCCTGACTTTCATTAGTATGGATGGGAGAGCAACATGTCCAAACTTTTCACAGACAGCAGGGGGCTTTAGAGTATTGTAAGTAATCTCAAGGCCCCCTGCTGGCCATGATGTTCAGTGTGCAACTGACTTCTTCCAGGTTTGGAGTGGCACATCAGGAGGAGAGTATGACTTATTCCTTGTATTCTACGCCATTCCGTGCCGTACGCTCGCTGATGGGATCATTTATACGAATGGTACAATGAACGATAGATTAGCCGCCTTTACTGTCCTATTGAGAAAACATCCGTGAAATGCTGAGCCGGACATACGACTTAACGGAGGAACTGAATGATAATTTTTCTACCAACAGCTTACTTTATTTTGGCCGTGTGTTCTGTAGACTGACCACAGACGGCCTACATGTGGCAAGACAGCCAGGAGCATTCACATTCATATGGCTCTGGTTGCTGAAGGCCCTTCACACACAATGACTCTTTTTTTCAACCGCTGACGAACTTTTGGTGGTTTGAAAAGCCATTATCAAGGGTCTGAGCAGTGTTTTATGATCTTGAGGAGCATCTTTGTTGATGGCTCTGAGACGTCTATATCTTTACAACCTTCATAGATTAGTGATCCTTGATAGTATGCGGCCTTCAACATGTAAAATGTTAGACAACGTGTTGGCCATGCCAGCTGAACAGACCGACTCGCCAATACAACTTTGTTCTATTGATCCACCACCCCAACCTTTACACGCTTGTGGTGACCATATTCTGGCCCCTCGGGGCCCCTCAGTAGGACGTGTGCCGGACTTTCTCTTGAGAATATGGACTTGCAATTTGCACATGTGTTGGTCAGACGGAGCGTCTTGTCATGTAGGGTTTCATTACTGGCACATAAGTCCGATACAGGGAAGGTTTCGGCTGGTAAATTCTGAGAGGTTCCACCGGGGCCGCGCTGCCCTCTCTGCCGATTTTTTTGGCTTCTTTTCAAAAAGTGACTCATAAAGGCATGTTAAAAAGCCTTTTTATTGTTCCTTCAAAAGCTTTTATTTGACTCCCCGAGCAGTAGGCAGCTTTTCCGATGAAATCAAAGTGTTTTAGAAGAGGAACATTCCTGTGCGGACTTACAGCCGATGACGTCTGGGTCTGAAAAGTGACATGAAGCAAATGTCAGTTTCCTTAATCTTCTGTAGTTTGTTTTATGGTTTTCCTCAGAGGTTACTTGTCATCTCCTTCGGCTGGAAACAATGAGCAACTTGTAACATCACGTTACCTCTTATATACTTCATTACAGGGAGATTTATCATAGACTGTCACCAAAACTCTACTAGCCAAAACCGAACTGTTTACTACCCATTCAGCTCCCTCTTCTTGTACATAGGGGGCAGTATTATAGTAGTTATATTCTTGTACATAGGGGGCAGTATTATAGTAGTTATATTCTTGTACATAGGGGACAGTATTATAGTAGTTATATTCTTGTACATAGGGGACAGTATTATAGTAGTTATATTCTTGTACATAGGGGGCAGTATTATAGTAGTTATATTCTTGTACATAGGGGGCAGTATTATAGTAGTTATATTCTTGTACATAGGGGGCAGTATTATAGTAGTTACATTCTTGTACATAGGAGGCAGTATTATAGTAGTTATATTGTTGTACATAGGGGGCAGTATTATAGTAGTTATATTCTTGTACATAGGGGACAGTATTATAGTAGTTATATTCTTTTACATAGGAGGCAGTATTATAGTAGTTATATTCTTGTACATAGGGGACAGTATTATAGTAGTTATATTCTTGTACATAGGAGCAGTATTATAGTAGTTATATTCTTGTACATAGGGGATAGTATTATAGTAGTTATATTCTTGTACTTAGGGGGCAGTATTATAGTAATTATATTCTTGTACATAGGGGGCAGTATTATAGTAGTTACATTCTTGTACATAGGGGCAGTATTATAGTAGTTATATTCTTGTACATAGGAGCAGTATTATAGTAGTTATATTCTTGTACATAGAGAGCAGTATTATAGTAGTTATATTCTTGTACATAAGAGGCAGTATTATAGTAGTTATATTCTTGTACATAGGGGGCAGTACTATAGTAGTTATATTCTTGTACATAGGAGGCAGTACTATAGTAGTTATATTCTTGTACGTAGGGGGCAGTATTATAGTAGTTACATTCTTGTACATAGGGGGCAGTATTATAGTAGTTATATTCTTGTACATAGGGGTCAGTATTATAGTAGTTATATTCTTGTACATAGAGAGCAGTATTATAGTAGTTATATTCTTGTACATAGGGGGCAGTATTATAGTAGTTATATTCTTGTACATAGGGGGCAGTATTATAGTAGTTATATTCTTGTACATAGGGAGCAGTATTATAGTAGTTATATTCTTGTACATAGGAGCAGTATTATAGTAGTTATATTCTTGTACATAGGGGATAGTATTATAGTAGTTATATTCTTGTACATAGGGGGCAGTATTATAGTAATTATATTCTTGTACATAGGGGGCAGTATTATAGTAGTTACATTCTTGTACATAGGGGCAGTATTATAGTAGTTATATTCTTGTACATAGGAGCAGTATTATAGTAGTTATATTCTTGTACATAGAGAGCAGTATTATAGTAGTTATATTCTTGTACATAAGAGGCAGTATTATAGTAGTTATATTCTTGTACATAGGGGGCAGTACTATAGTAGTTATATTCTTGTACATAGGGGGCAGTACTATAGTAGTTATATTCTTGTACATAGGGGGCAGTATTATAGTAGTTATATTCTTGTACATAGGGGGCAGTATTATAGTAGTTATATTCTTGTACATAGGGGCAGTATTATAGTAGTTATGTTCTTGTACATAGAGAGCAGTATTATAGTAGTTATATTCTTGTACATAGAGAGCAGTATTATAGTAGTTATATTCTTGTACATAAGAGGCAGTATTATAGTAGTTATATTCTTGTACATAGGGGGCAGTACTATAGTAGTTATATTCTTGTACATAGGGGGCAGTACTATAGTAGTTATATTCTTGTACATAGGGGATAGTATTATAGTAGTTATATTCTTGTACATAGGGGGCAGTATTATAGTAATTATATTCTTGTACATAGGGGGCAGTATTATAGTAGTTACATTCTTGTACATAGGGGCAGTATTATAGTAGTTATATTCTTGTACATAGGAGCAGTATTATAGTAGTTATATTCTTGTACATAGAGAGCAGTATTATAGTAGTTATATTCTTGTACATAAGAGGCAGTATTATAGTAGTTATATTCTTGTACATAGGGGGCAGTACTATAGTAGTTATATTCTTGTACATAGGGGGCAGTACTATAGTAGTTATATTCTTGTACATAGGGGGCAGTATTATAGTAGTTATATTCTTGTACATAGGGGGCAGTATTATAGTAGTTATATTCTTGTACATAGGGGCAGTATTATAGTAGTTATGTTCTTGTACATAGAGAGCAGTATTATAGTAGTTATATTCTTGTACATAGGGGCAGTATTATAGTAGTTATATTCCTGTACATAGGGGGCAGTATTATAGTAGTTCTATTCTTGTCCATAGGAGAGGATAGACGTGTGCTTGTGAGCTCCCAGTAGGGAGGAGGCATGGCCTCTGACCCAGGAGGAAGTGAGTGCAGCTGGGCTGACGATCCTGGGAGAGCCCAGAGCCTGGAGTGTGGCTTGCAGCATGGAGATCAAGAAAGTGGTAACCAGGAAATGGTGGCTGGTGAGATTACTGAATCATGTAAAGCATTTGGATTGAGTATGAAAGTGACTAAGAAAAGTTTATTTAAACTGGAAAGACAAATTTTGAAGTTAAGAGAAGAGATTAAGATAGAGACGGATGCAAAGACAAAGCTGATGAAGTGTGAGTGCCTGGATAATTGTACACGTGAGCTTGCTATACTAAAGGAGCGACTAGACAAAGAAGCAAATGCAATACCTAAAGCAGAAAACTGGGCAATGGAGAAAAAGAGGGAGGCCAGAGTGCAAAACATGAAGAGGGAGGCCAGAGTGCAAAACATGAAGAGGGAGGCCAGAGTGCAAAACATGAAGATTAAAGAAGTCATTGAGAAAAAAGGTACTGATTATAATGTTGTGTATAGTATGGTGGAGCAGGGAACCCCTCTGAGATGTGCGGGTGCAGCGCCTGGAGGGTCACTGAGTATGGGAGCTGAGCTATCAGACTCTGAAAATGCTGCTAATACTGAGGAGCAAAATGTGACAGCCAATAAGGGGTTAATTGCAAAGGACTCTGTTTGCAGTGCTGATGAAATGAATGCAAGTAGTAAACTGGTGTATGCTTCAGGGACTGACATTGTAAATGAAACACCGTGTAGTGTAATGAGTGAAGAGACAACTACATTGTCCGGAGTAGATATGGTGGAGATTAGTGAAGGTTCTCAGCCATCTGCAGAGGAGTGTGTACAGCAATCTGCAGGACAGTCTCATACCACCGCAGGTGTGTCTGCAGGACAGTCTCATACCACCGCAGGTGTGTCTGCAGGACAGTCTCATACCACCGCAGGTGTGTCTGCAGATCAATCAGGAGTCAGTAAGCCTGCTGATGAGGAAAGGTCAGGCACTCATCCCTCTGCAGACCGTCCACAATTCAACAGACTATTCTCCAATGTCACAAAGCCAGCTCCCCCTCCACCACAGAGGAGAAACGCTGTCAGGATTAAGTACACAGGGCCAGAAGAGAACATTCCCTCCAGACTGTACATTGGGAAGAGTCTCCTAAAGGACTTTATGAAGTTTAAAGCCTCTGAGGTGTACGCTCTGATCCATATCCCCTCCAGCAGGATCTACGACATCAGCTTTAAACTGCAATATGACTTGGATGCATTCTGGAGTATATATAATGACACAAGGGGACAGTCAATCTGGGAGTATCTCCAGGTGATCCAGCTGTCCAAGCCTCAGGTGGTGAGGGCCACCATATTGTTCCAGTCTGAGGTGGTGGCGCTGGCAGATCTGGAGCACTGGCTGAGTAGGCAATGTATGATCATGAACTATCCAGAAAAAATCTATGATGAGGAGGGAATCTGGAATGGTGGATACACTGTAAAGATCCAATTAGAGCGAGCCAATGGTGTGACCAGACATCTACCGCACTCCTTCTATCTAGGCTCAGAGAGAGGAATATGCTATTACCCTGGTCAGCCTCGTCTATGTCATAGATGTGGGGGCAGACACCTCGCTTTCAACTGCTCTCGAGTCAAGTGTTCATTATGTGGACAGTTTGGACATTCAAAAAGCGATTGTAGAGGACCCGTCATCTGTAACCTGTGTTTAGGAGCAGGTCATACATTCCGGGAGTGTCCACATGCAGAGCATAATAAAGGAGCTGATGATATCGGCATAGAGCCCATGGAGGAAGGTAAAGAGGACGTCGCCGCAAGAGCAGATACAGCCCCAGAATCCAATAGTCCTAATACTAATGTAGTGCCAAGTACCAGTGACCCTGCTTTAGAGGCTGATAACTCACCTGCTGCACTACAAGTACCAGCAGAGGGAGAGATGGATTGTCCTCCCACTACAGTACAAGTACCAGCCACCGAGAATGCATCTGATGGAAAAAGAAAAATCCTTGCTGTAAGAAGTGAAAAATCCCCTGTTGTACTACAAGCACCAGCTATTGAAGAGAAACCTCATGAAAAGAAGAAAATATCCAGTAAACCTGTTGCTAAATCAACTGAACAGAAGTCATGTAAGGCTACAGAACCCTCCGACCGAGCCACAAGGCCCAGACGCCCCTCTGTGGATGAAGAGGGGTTCCAGGCGGTTAAAAGAAAGAATAAAACTGCAGATCCTGCTAGAAAAGTCACCGCAGCAAAGAAAACCCCGGATCAGCCGGTGCCGGCCATAACCTCCGGACAGTATGGAGTGCTGGGAGAAGAATCAGAGGAGAAGTCAGAGAAAGAATGTGTCTCTTTACATAACTCTGATGATGACCTTCAGGAAGAGGAACCTCAACCATCAGTGTCCACCAAAAGATGGGGCTCTGCAGGTGACAGCAGCGGACGGAGGAGGAAAAGCAAGAAAGACCAGTGACTTAGATGAGTTTTGAGAGTCTGCTCTATAAATGTGAACAGTGTAAAGACTAAGAACAGAAACAATGTACATAGTATAAACTGGAGGAGAATCCAGGTACCAACTTCTGTGCGGTTGGTCTGAAGTTTATTTTGTTCTGCTTTTCTGTTCTGTTGTTCTGTTTTCGTTGTTGACTCTTATGTGTTTATAGTTAGTATATCGTAATAATTTTGTTGCAAGTTTTAAATAAAAAGATCATTATAGTAGTTATATTCTTGTACATAGGAGCAGTATTATAGTAGTTATATTCTTGTACATAGGAGGCAGTATTATAGTAGTTATATTCTTGTACATAGGAGCAGTATTATAGTAGTTATATTCTTGTACATAGGGGGCAGTATTATAGTAGTTATATTCTTGTACATAGGGGGCAGTATTATAGTAGTTATATTCTTGTACATAGGGGGAAGTATTGTAGTAGTTATATTCTTGTACATAGGGGCAGTATTATAGTAGTTATATTCTTGTACATAGGGGGCAGTATTATAGTAGTTATATTCTTTCCAGAATATCTAAGAATCCAGGTTAGTACTGCCCTAAATTTCCGCATAGTCGCTGTAAATATATCTTTAATTAAAAACAGCAGTAACTGGCAGGACTCCTGTAAAATGTTCTATATTAATTCGGCGTCTCGTCCGGTTTAGTCATTCCCGGTGTGTTGTCATTCTGTCCTTGTCTGAACACTCGCTTGCTGCATTGCAGGGGATTTTGGCACGTAACACTCTCTTATTGTGCACTCACTTAAATTGGACGATTTTAGACAAAGCCAAAAAGTTGCCTCCTGTGTAGCTTGTCAGTTCTGCTCTCCGTAACATTTCCATAATGTGCAGTATCGGTTTTCAGCTGTTCTGGGGACATTAATGATTTATGGAAATATGAAACTTTCTCTCTGCGCTAAAATGTAACAATCAGAAATAATTTTTATATAGGAGGGGGATGGGTGGGGAGGTGAATTGTGACAGTCGAAGGGTCAGGCACCATACAGACTGAAATAAAGACCCCTTCATACATTACAATCACCAGTGTTCATAAAAGGCTGTGTATAATTTTGCGATCACTTTTTATTGCTGCGGTGCATCCAAGGTGAAAAGTTAAGCAACTATGTAAATAGTCTGGATTAAAGATCTCTTGCCGTTTTGTGTATACAGCTCCTATGCAGACCTATCTGTCACCGCCATATAACTCCATCCATCCTCCGACCAAAGAGCCAAATGCTTACACTTGGGATCCAGGTCAGGAAAAATATCAGGATCTTTTGGCGCGAAGAGCTTCAGACCAGCCCCAACTTGGCCGCTCCATTATTATACTTCATTGGCTCCTGAGCATCCCAGATGACAAAATGAGAAGATTGCGTCCCACATGGACCGATCGTTCTAATTCTGCGGGTAAACCCAAAATAAGCGAATGAAAACCATGTGATGATCCAAGGAGAGGCGCCTAATCCCCCAGAAGGATCCCGCATTGTGTAATCTCATCTCTTCTGCTTTTCTGGCTGTGACCATTCAACCTGTAAACAAAAGTTTACGGCGCCCCGCGGCCGCTGCTCGCAAGGAATTTAATTTAGAAAGTCAAACTTCTGTTTCTTCAATTTTGCTTGAGTTCTTTCATGCCAAAGGGTAGACAAGGAAAAGAGTTTTGGGACATGGCGAGGAATGTGTGATGGCCTGTCCTCAATAGTGAAAACTTTACACAGTTCGATGGCTAAGCCACTTTTTGACTCCCGCCCCCCTTCACCAGCCTTGTTAACTAGATTTCTGTGAGTTTGCAGTGTGTTTTCAATGTCCTTATGCATTTAGGACCCCAGGGACCACAGGAGAACCCTGCCCTTTGCTGACGAGGCCAAAAAGACCAAAACAGATCTGATCCTATGTTGTGGGCTGGCATCAGCTACTGGCAAACTTGGCCACGGTCCGGGGTCCACTGAGCCTAGTTTAGGATGGGATCGATCCGGTCATTGTTTTCTAGAATCAATTGTATTCGTGTCTGTGAGACAGGGATACAAATGACTAAGACAGTGGCACTGCAGGAAGTCAAGCACGGTCTGTTCCGACACTTGGCACCTTCTCTGTCATTTAAGCGAGGCAAGATGTCATCGCAGTGCCTGTAAGGGTCCACACAAGCCTGGCCAGAAGAGACAGAGGATGGAGGACACAGTGGGAGTGTCAGGAATCGAATCGGGGAGCCATCCAGTCTGTAGACAGTTAATCTGCATGACTTTCAGCCTTGTTCCCTGATCCCAGTTATCTAGTCCCGCCTCCTGGTCCTGACCCCCACCTCTTTTTCCTGATTAGGCTCATTATAAAAGCCTGACCCTGCAACAGCACCAGCTCATGATTATTGTGCTCCAAGTCTTAATCAAGCTCCAGTTCCTCCTGCTTATCTGCAATTCTACTGAGACTGTTTGATACTGACCCCTGGCTTCCCTTCTGACTATGCTACTCTCCTCATCCATCTGTACTGCAACTGAGACCATCTGATACCGACCTCTGGCTTTCCCCTGACTACTCTCTGGACCTGCATAGTAACTATATCCACGGCTCAAAACCTAGCGCCAGTAAAAGCTACAGGGAGCTTGATGGGGGTGATTTTATTTTATTGCTGAAGCCTGTAAATGACTCAGGAGGCACAACAGGGCTTTTTTAATTGCTCAGGGCTCATCTGATTGACTACAAGGTGTTCCCTCCCCGGCCACTTAAAGGGGTCATGCCATCAGACACTATGATAAAGATCTCCACAGTCTTTCCCTCTCCTGCTGTTACTGCCTCCCTGATGATTGGACCAGAGACAATGCAATGCAGCGTGGAAAGTGAGGGCAAGGAAGTCAGGACAGTGAAGTATTGACAGAATGCTAGGCTCGCTACATCCCGCTCCCAGAAAAGTGCATTGCAAACAGCAGAGCAACAGAAAAATGCGGAAGACCACCTGAAAATCAGAAATTACAGACATGAAATGGTGCAAACAGCAGAAATGAGGGTAAGAAGGACTTGGTGTATTGTAGAACACTTGGTGAAAACTCAGGTATGCCTTAAGGATCTTCTGTCCACCCCATTGTGGGTCAACGATGCTTTACTTGACTATTATGACCCAATCTGCTGGGCATGTGCCATGCAGCCCCGGATATAGGTACAGGAACACGGAGGGGGGGACGTCTTTTCCCACCAGATGTAACGAGGGTCTTGACAGGTGGAGATTTTGAGAAGCCTCCAGTTTTCTGGGACAATGTCATGTTATGCGAGAGGCTGAAACCTGGTTTATGTGGCCTGTTCACAGCTCATAAAAATGTGTGAGATGTCGCAATGCAATCTTTTCACATGAGGCTGCAGAGACTTGGCATTGGCGCGCCGTATGATGTCATGCTCGCTGAGCGGCTATACATTAACCTATATTAAATCATTACATTTATTCTTCCCTACAGTTTGGTTTTTAAAACAACCTGGTCCCAAAACTTGAAGGAAAAATAGACTTTTCAAGAGTAACCTGGCTGCCCCCTGTATTAAAGATGCAGTAATGTTTCTGTAATGTGTAGTAAAAAATTTACATTTTGTTTTGATTTGAAATTTTTTTGGAATTTTTAAAAAAAGTCACTACAGGTTTAACTCTCTGCTCACTGTCCCCCCCTTAATGCATTTAAGTGGAGTGGGGGTGTGACAACTGTTCTGTGCAGGTTTTCGGCGTAAATGTGGTTGTCAGTTTTTAAGCCTATTTGTCAGTGTACTGATTAAAACTTAAAGGGGTGTACTGGGACTTTAACTACTGATGACCTATTCCCGGAAAGGTCTTCAATAGTTGACCAGTAGGGGTCTGCTACTTTGATCCCCACTAATCAGCTAATTGCCCAGCCCGCTGTCAGTGCAGTTGGGCGGGACATCGTCATCAGTGATCAGGGCCTGATGTGTAATAGCCAGCGTCACTCCCACTGAAATCAATGGGAGTGATGCCTTCTATCATACTTCCGACTCCTCACTGCAGTCAAGACTAGGCAGGCCCACTGCGTTGATAGCAGACCAGATGATCCGCTGAACACAAGGGTCCTGAGCGGCGAACCCCCACTTTCTGACCAACTGTTAGTGACCTACCCTGAGGATAGTCCATAAATAGTTGAAATCCAAGAATCCCGTTTTAAGGCTTGTTCATTATCTGCGCTGGAGGTTCCGTTTTTTAGCCTCCATATAGGATGAAATAACACTTCATGCCGAGCTATTTGGTCTGGGAAAATGCAAGAAGGCATACTAGAAGCCGGTTGGACCCATTAAAGGGAGTCTGTCACCTACTTTTAGGCCTATGAGGTAAGTCCTATAAGAAGTCCGTGGATGTAAGTTTTATAATTGCCTTCCCCATCGTTTTCCCGATGTGAATTTTGGAAGCTGCATTGAGCGGCGCTCCCAAGTAGTCCGCTCTTTATAAAATTAGAACATATGGACTACTTATCAGCGCCACCCAATGCATCAGACGGCGGCTTCCATTGCTCACATGTTGCAGAGCCCAATAGAAGTTGACTTATAGGGAAGATATCTTCCAGTAGGTGGCACTGCCGAAACATTGTACCATCTGCCATTTGCATATGAAATTTCCCAGAGGAGCATTGCATGGCCTGAAAGTCTTCCTTTTGCCTGCTTTGCTCTCTCCACAAGGAGAACAGTACTCCTCCTGACTCATATGCATGTCCTAATACAGAGGTGTTCTCCATAGAGGCATTGCTTCTGAGAGACAATATTGTACTATATAGAGGCACCATATGGCGGCACATGCAGTAAAAATGTCTGGTAGCTTAAAGAGGTATTCCAAGCCTTTTTTGTTGTCTATTGACACGGCTTGTATCCCTGATGATCAGCTGATTCCCAGAGCTGCTGTCACTGCAGTCAGGGCAGCAAGCAGAAAGCACGGACTATTGCCCTGTGGCCCAGGTTGGTATTGCAAGCGCAGCTTCTGTTGAATTCAATGCAATACCAACCTGGGCCACTGCGTTATGGTCAGCACTGTCTACTTCCTGCACTGTCCGTAGTGATAGTGGAACCGGGAATCGGCTAATCTGCAGGGATACTGGGCAGGATACTAGTGGTAGAAAACTCGGGTCGAGAGATCTGTCTGTTGACCATGTGTCACCTCTGAAGCCCTCGGTGCATCATTTGGGGTCCCTTCTCCTGCACACCCTCACATCTGATCTTCTGACATGTCTATAGAAGTAGAAAATCCATCTATGGTGCTTACTTGAAACTTGAGTCCAATAATGGCTCTGGTGGCCCGCCCTCTAACATAGTCATTAGCGAACGCGTTTACCCCGGCATTTATCCGGTACCCCTCCCTTCCACTCCCAGCCCGTCATGTCTGAAATAGATCTGTAATGAGCGAGGACGCACAAAAGCGCTAATTCCAAAATTACAGATCTGAAGTCAAATTGCCGGGTGCCCGTACTTCTCCTCCACTTTGCACGGAGCGGGAGGAGGAGGCGGCCGGCGCTCGGCATTTCTCAAGCATAGCAAAACGATTTCTGGAGACGTTTCAGGGGATAATATTCCTTACTGAGCGGCATCCTACAGAACGGCTGATAACAGCTGCAGGGATTGGTGTCGCGGCTGGAATGCCTTTGGTGCACAGATTGTAATGCGTCCTTGTAGAAGCAAAAATATTTAATGCTGGCAGGTGTGACCTCTGACCCCGCGGCTAGTGTCAGGGCTTGTTGTAGTCCATACAGGTTACAGCGCTGGAGATGGTCGGCTCCTCGCAATACATCAATGAAGGCGAATAGAATATCCGTAACATAGCAGTTGTCCCCTATATACGGTCCAGAGGGAGAAAAAGTACTTCTTTACTTTGGTGTGGGTCTGGGCCCTCTAGGATGAAGAGGTCACGGGGGCTTAGAGGGTCGCTCCCCTGTAGCGTGGAGAGCTCTGAAGCTTGCTGCTAATATACTCATTGTATGTATATGTGTATGTGTATATATATATATATATATATATATATATATATATATATATAATACTCACTGTCAGTGACTTCCCTCCCCTAGAAGTTGTCAGACGGATGAAACTTTCTCTCTGATTGTAACGCTGATATAAGGGGTTACAATATCAGAGCAAAAGGGTGATTCATTGTGGAGAACTGACCCCTTGTATGGAGGTTCTAGTACCCTGCTGTACCACCGCTAGCTTGGATACAAGATGTGATACCGGTGGGCATGGAGGCTCTAGTACCCTGCTGTACCACCGCTAGCTTGGATACAAAATGTGATACGGGGAGCATGGAGGCTCTAGTACCCTGTTGTATCGCCTCTAGTTTGGATACAAGATGTGATACAAGCGGGCATGGAGGCTCTAGTACCCTGTTGTACCACCTCTAGCTTGGATACAAGTTGTGATACGGGGGAGGGGGAGGGCATGGAGGCTCTAGTACCCTGCTGTACCGCCTCTAGCTTGGATTCAAATGGGATACGGGGGGGCATGGAGGCTCTAGTACCCTGTTGTACCACCTCTAGCTTGAATACAAGATGTGATACAGCGGGCATGGAGCCAAGATGTGATATGGGGGGAGGGGTCATGGAGGCTCTAGTACCCTGTTGTACTGCCTCTAGCTTGGATACAAGATGTGATACAGGGGGCGTGGAGGCTCTAGTACCCTGTTGTACCGCCTCTAGCTTGGATTCAAATGGGATACGGGGGGGCATGGAGGCTCTAGTACCCTGTTGTACTGCCTCTAGCTTGGATACAAGATGTGATACAGGGGGCGTGGAGGCTCTAGTACCCTGTTGTACCGCCTCTAGCTTGGATACAAGATGTAATACAAAGGGCATGGAGGCTCTAGTACCCTGTTGTACCGCCTCTAGCTTGGATACAAGATGTAATACAAAGGGCATGGAGGCTCTAGTACCCTGTTGTACCGCTTCTAGCTTGGATACAAGATGTGATACGGGGGGGGGGGGGGGGGCATGGAGGCATACAGGTTCTATATAGTGTCCTGCGGCATATTGCTTTATATTTGCTGTAACTGAGTCTCTAGATCATGCAAACTCGTGGGCTGTGGAAGCTGGTGTCCCAGATGGTCCCATACATTTTCTGTTGGCAACAAATCTGGCGCCTGGCCAGACATGGTAGTGTGACAATGTTGTGGGGGCTCCTGTGACCCCCTTGTGTGTGCGGCCGAGCCTTATCCTGCTGGAAGCCGCCATGAGAGGAACACATGTGGCTGCAGGATGTCCTGAACATATCGCTGAGCTGTCATTGTCCCTCGTACCACCACTAGGGGGGACCGACTGTTGTATGCGATAGCTCCCCCAGACCATCACACTAGTAGGGGGCAGTGTGCCACGCCACAGCTAAGGCAGGATTGAGGCGCTCACCCCGAGGTCTCCAGACGAACACGGCCATCATCAGCGCCCAAACTAAACCTGGATTCGTCGCTGGTGACAACCCGGTTCCACTCCGTAGCGTCCAGTTTCATTGTTCATGACATCACTGCAAATGGAGGGGCCGGTGGATGTCAGAAGCCATACATGTAATGGGGGCCGCGAAACCAAATGTCCTTCCTTCAAGCGCCTGGAAATGGTTCCAACAGACACTGGGGTGTAACAATGCTACCACCTCTCTCTAGATGGCGGACTAAACAGTGGGAGCTGCTGGTGCTTGTCGGACGATCAGACGCCCCTCTCTGCTTGTGGTCTGTCAGTGGTCCTGAGCCCGGTCACCTTGTGTGCTCTCACACATTCACTGGTCCCAACACCCCTTAACAGTCTGGTTAGACGCTCCTCTCTACTGGTGGTCTGTAGGGGGCGTCCTGAGCCCGGTCACATTGTGTGCGCTCACAGATTCACTGGTCCCAACACCCCTTAACAGTCTGGTTAGACGCTCCTCTCTACTGGTGGTCTGTAGGGGGCGTCCTGAGCCCGGTCACCTTGTGTGCCCTCACACATTCACTGGTCCCAACACCTCCTAACAGTCTGGTTAGACGCTCCTCTCTACTGGTGGTCTGTAGGGGGCGTCCTGAGCCCGGTCACATTGTGTGCCCTCACAGATTCACTGGTCCCAACACCCCTTAACAGTCTGGTTAGACGCTCCTCTCTACTGGTGGTCTGTAGGGGGCGTCCTGAGCCCGGTCACCTTGTGTGCCCTCACACATTCACTGGTCCCAACACCTCCTAACAGTCTGTACAGACGCTCCTCTCTACTGGTGGTCTGTCAGGGGTCCTGAGCCTGGTCACCTTGTGTGCCCTCACACATCCACTGGTCCCAACACCTCCTAACAGTCTGGTCAGATGTTCCTCTCTACTGGTGGTCTGTTGGGATGTCCTGAGCCCGGTCACCTTGTGTGCCCTCACACATTCACTGGTCCCAACACCTCCTAACAGTCTGGTTAGACGCTCCTCTCTACTGGTGGTCTGTCAGGGGTCCTGAGCCCGGTCACCTTGTGTGTCCTTACACAACCACTGGTCCCAACACCTCCTAACAGTCTGGTTAGACGCTCCTCTCTACTGGTGGTCTGTCGGGGGGTCCTGAGCCCGGTCACCTTGTGTGTCCTTACACAACCACTGGTCCCAACACCTCCTAAGAGTCTGGTCAGACGCCCCTCTCTACTGGTGGTCTGTAGGGAGTGTTCTGAGCCCGGTTCCCTTGTGTGTCCCCATCCACTGGTCCCAACACCCCCTAACAGTCTGGTCAGATGCTCCTCTCTACTGGTGGTCTGTAGCGGGTGTCCTGAGCCCTGTCACCTTGTGTGCCCTCACACATCCACTGGTCCCAACACCTCCTAACAGTCTGGTCAGACGCTCCTCTTTACTGGTGGTCTGTCTGGGGGTCCTGAGCCCGGTCACCTTGTGTGCCCCCATCCACTGTTCCCAACACCCCCTAACAGTCTGGACAGAATGTGTTGTAGTGGTCAACAAGCTCTACACAAGCGAAAGAGGTCGCTACACACAAGGAGCCCCCAAGAGCCTTTTAAAGACCAAGGAGAGCATTACTTTTAGGGTCTCAAGTGGCAAGACCGTTATTCTAATCACACCACAATTTTAATCATTTGCATTACAGCCTGATATATAACTACATGCTGAGTTTTTTGAGAAAGTGCCACCTATAGGTAGCTACCCTGTAAGTCAATGTCTGACCTTTTAAAGAGCCTTGTTATATGAATAGGGATTTTAGCAAATCCAGAGTATTGAAGAGCTACATTACCTTTACATTGCATGGCCTATATAAGACTCCGAACGCCAAACTGATGATCTCCACAAGAAAAAAACGTTCCCCCAAACTGGAGTTATGTCAAACTTTTCTCACCCCCCCCTAACCGGTGTCTCATTCTGACAAGAGGCAAAACCCCAGAGGCCGCTGTCTACAGATGGGTGTCTGTAACGGTGCATTCACTTGGGCAAGTGTATTATTGGTCCGATAGTCTTAGACCCATAATGCACTTGCAAACTTGTCATTTTTAATGTGTGTGTGTAGTGCTTTCCGAGAAAATTACATCGCTGTGCGCGGAAAAATCACATGTTGTTACAATAGGGAAAATAGAAAAATCACATGCACTCGCATGAATATCACAAATCGGCCAAAAATATGACATGCATTCTCAGTCTCCGACCATTGGTCCTAGAGAAATATGGCTCATGTGAGAAACACAATGAAAGGAATTGGTTCTCTTCACGTGTAATATCTGACCAATCACAATCAGTCAGATATCGCATGTCAATATCGCGCATCTGAATGCACTCTTATCTCCGTGCTTGGCCGCAATCCTTTGTCATTAAACGCTCTTTAACAGGTCTGACATTCACTTACAGGGTAGCTGCCTATAAAAGGGGCTTTAGGCAGACCATTCTCTTCTGGAGGAGAGCTAACACACACACACACACACACACATATATATATATATATATATATATATATATATATATATATATATATATATATATATATATATATATATATACATACATGTGTGCAGAGTAGTTTCGGTGTTGCTTTTAGGCCGCCACCAGTGGCGCCCGACCTGTTGAGAAAACTAAAGGGATTTAAATTTTTTACATTTTTTTAAGATACGAGACGGTTTTATTGGGGATTCCAAGAACTGTGGACCTTTATGGATATACTGAATGACTAGATCCCAGCACAGAGCCCAGAGATGGCCAAATACTGTAAAATGTTGGAGCCAATTAGACCATTCCAAGAACCAGTGCTATTGCCAGGAAATAGAAAAATAACATAGGCAATATAAAAATAACTCAGTTATGGACTTTTTACGTGAGAAATTTGCTCCGCTGAAAGAGCCGCAATCAGCAAGATCGGCACTCGTCTAGCCAGCCTTTACACGGACTGATTCAGACTCTATGGAAGATGAATCGTCCTTCATGCAGTTCTGAGAGGGCATCGGGTGTAGGCTTTGGGTCTTCCCTTTAAACCGTAGAGACCGGTGACATGGTCTCAAAAGCAAGGGATCATTTTAGCTCTGGGACCAGGAGGGGACAGGTCAACTCTTTTAGGGTCACCATGGTGCCTATGTTCATGTACTTGGGCAGGAGCACCAGTAAGGATTCATGCCACAGCTCCGGACTGACCGGTTTGGGAGGAGACCAGGTCTGGAAATAGGCATACCTTGTGGCAACAGCCCACCAGCTTTGGGTGTAGCTCACATACATTCCTGGAGACAACATGTCTACTTTTCAGCAATAACTTTAATGAACAGGAACCTGTAAACCGTTCACTTCTCATCTCGGGGTTTCACTTTTCCTCGACCGTTAATAGGTCACGTCCGCTCACCGGGGGCGTAGATGCACCTCCTGCTCCAGTTTCCATTTTTTCGGCACACAACAGATCAGATTAAGAATTCATACAAATGTTCGTGCCAGCCCCGTGTAAACGAGTGATACCGTATGTGAGCAGAAGGCTAGCGCACACCTTATATACCCACCAAGCCGGCCAACACCGTCCCTTCCATCATGGGCTACTCTCTACTGACGTCGAAAGTAGGAGGTGGTCGAAGTAATGTGACTCAACAGTAGATGATAAAAGGCATCAGATAGGATTGATGTGCGTATTCGACAGTCCAAAAACCAAACTACCTCTAACCACCTTATCTCCGTGGCGTGACCCCATAGTCCATCATTCGTCCGTTACTCGCTCTCTGCGGGAATCAGTAGGAATATCAGTGTAAGACTCCCAGCCGCTCCGCCGCTTGGATCGCATCCAGCAGTCGGATATTGATGTTCGGAGCTCTTGTTGTTACAGTGCAGGGATTGTGTTCTGGAAATTGTAGACGGCGACATTGGCTTTTCTTCTCTCCGCCACTTGTGTTATTCTCCCCGATGAAGAAATCCCATAAATCGAAACCTCTGATTAAATGTAAAGCAAAACAGTATTTATCTCTGCGAGGGTCGATCTCGCCGTTTCACGGGCGGCTCCATAGATTCCGATCTCGGCCGCGCTTCGCTTCAAGCTCTTTGAATGTGTTTGACTGTTTTCAGGTAAACGACGACGTCTGGATGATCTGTTTTTATGAAGTGTCTTGTATAATGTAAAACGCAGAGATGGCGAGTTTATTGTTCCCGTCTGCAACCTCTGGCTGCGCTCCGTATGGAACAACGGCTCTAAGCAAAGACAACTCTAAATTCCACTTTCTGAGTTCCAGAATCCCGAGCAGGTGAAGATGAATGGCTCGTAAAGCACTACGACAAATGGATTTTACTTTTCTTGGAAGGAGCCACCAGTTAACCCCTTAGTGACGCACAGAGGGGCCCCCATGCAAAACCTGTAACTATAATGCTTTAATCATAGTACTGGGCGACCTAAATGGAGAAGAGAGGCTTTATGGGCCCCCTAAGGCTCCTGGGCCCGGGTGCAACCGCATCCTCTATGGTTACGCCCCTGGTGACGCGGCCTCTTTTGGTCCTACGTTCGCAATGATTTTTGGGGAATTTCCCTCTTCACTTTTCAAAAGCCATAACTTTTTTCCTTTTCCATTGACCTGGCTGGATGAGGGCTTGTTGTTTTTTTTTTTTTTTTTTTTGTATGGCAAGACATAGTTTTAATTGGAAGCGGTTTGGGGTACGTATGATGTATTATATAACTTTTGCTAAATTTTTTTGTAGGGCCTGGAGCAAAAACACCTCAATTGTGCCTTTTTTTACAGCACTAATTGTAAAGCATTACAACAATACCAAAACTATATATATTTTTTTTTTAGGGGTTACCACTTTTGCACAATACAAAAACCTTTTGTTTTTGCATCACTGCACCCCAAGTCCCATGACCTTTTTATTATAGAGCTGTCATGGCTTGTTTTTTTTAGTGTGATGAGCTGTATTTTTTATTAGCACTATATTGGGGTACATATATATGGCTTTTGCAATCACTTTTATTGCATTTTTTTATATGGGAGGCAAAATGAACCAAAAAAAGCATTTTTTGATTCCTTTTTTTCACATTTCTAATGTTTTCCTGCAGGATGAAGGGAGCTTTTCATGTTTTATGCAGGGTGTCATGAATGTGACAAATACCAGACATAGGTTTTTAACTTTTTAAAAATTCTTTTAAACGAAGAGGGGAAAGTGCGCAAAAAAGTTTTTTTAAAACTATTTTTCATGAGTTTTTTTTTTTAATGAAATTTTATTAATTTGTTTTACATTTTTACGACCCTGTAGGCAACTTGAATCTGTGTTCCTGTGATCGCTATGATAATACATTATCGCTGCTCATAGCAGTTATAGGCCATGGCAGACCTGTATGCCATTGGCAACCCATCGGCCCCCAAGGATTACATTGCAGAGGGCTGATAAGGTAACATGGGCAACGTAATCCCTCTGTACACCCTTTACGTGCCGTGATCGTGGCAAGTAAGGGGTTAACGGTCAGAGAGGATTTGTGTTTTTACCGATCCCCACTGTTGTGGTGTTGGCTGGCTGTCGCCGGGGTCACGGGGAGAATTACCATACAGGGAAGCGCCAATTGTGAGAGGGCCGGGAGCTCTAATAATGTGGTCTGTATCTCTCTATCCATCCCCATTGGCCTTCTATCAGTCTCTATTGGATTTCCTTCTTCATTCAGTCTAGTATTGAGTAAGAATTGGCCATTATGCTGAATTTGCTATCATCTGGTGGTTTGGAGATTCAGACAATCTGATGGACATCATCAGGAAATAGATTCCTAAGGTTTGACCGATGTCAATCTGATCGGTGGATCACATACACAGCAGTGTAGATTGATATTGGTCTAATTAGATTGGAGTTACTCAAAGCTGGGAATGTTGACCTTGATTCCTTGTGGGCTGATATTGTGAGTCTTTAGTTCCTGTTCCGCCGCCTCCTTGTTTTTGCCGCCTGTGGTACAGGAAATGCAGCATTCGTTTTCCAGCAGTTGTTCCTTATTGGATTTCTAGACCAGTGGGTGTCAGATTAGAGAAAAATGCTGATGCAGCGGAGTTAGATGGTCATGTGTTGATGATATCCCGGGGTATTGTTTGTGGTTTTATATAGGACTCCAGGTAAATATTTTATGTACTTCAGCGTTGGAGTAGTTTTACTTGCCTGCAGGCACTTGATGATGATCTGACCACTCCGAGAGGAAGGACGAGCCGCCCCGCTGTGGTGCAGAACTAATGGGATAAGCTGCAGACAAGTAGCCCTATGGATCTTCAAGAAAGTGTTTAGTTTGGAAACTTAAATGATTAGGAGAAACGAGATCCTTCAGTTCCACCTAAAGCTGTTTAACATCTGTTGGCGCATTCCCTAAAACCTTCAAAGGGATTTGCGGCCTCGGCAGGGTTATTCTGTCCGGTTATGATTCTCATATGTGCTGTCTGTTTTATTACCTGTGTAACGAGGGCGCCATTGATCTGGTGCCCATGCAGATTAGTAACATGGCACGGGATGGCACATTTCCAGGTTCTCTCTCGACTTAGTAGAGTGTTCTTCATTTTTCTTGGAAGGAAGTTGGGGGAAGAACGGGGTCACATAATTACACAATGTCATTCCCAGGCTGCGACCTTCCATTTGTTACTGGGAACGCAACAGGTTTGTGACATGGCTGGCAGCTGGGATTTATTGGTGACTGGTGCCATGAAACACAAATGGTAGAGACATCTGCAAAAATTTCCACGGTATTGGATGACTTTAATAAGCAGTGTGATATCTGGGAGCACAAAGTCAATGGCAGATACTCTGTGCCGCTTTAACTACTAAAAGTCCTTTTTAGTCACTTGCAGGTTATTTATTTATTACCCCCCTACCAAGCTGGGTACTCATTTTACCGACCTCAGAAGGATGAGTCAACCTTAAGCTGGGTATCTGAACCACACAGGAGAAGAACTCACAACCTTCAGGTCATGAGCGAGAGCTTAGGACTGCATTTCTGCTGCCTTAACACTCTGCGCCACACGGGGCTCATACCAAAGAGGATATTCTAGCTTGCACAACCCCTTCCGGAACGCGGAGTCCAGGGCAAACAGCTGATCACACTGGGTCTTGCTCTTGGCCATCTTGGGTTTGGTTAGGTGGGCAGCTAGGAGCACATGTCCAAGGCAGCTAGGTTTATGGAGACAAGGGAACATCGGATTGCCTAGTGGTGGTACATAGGTGGGGCGAAGGTGCGGTCTCCCGTGGTTCTCACTAGGTAGGGGACATGCAATGTTTTAGTAATGGCCGTGGCCACATATTAGCAGTCCTGGAGCTCTGCATAGAAGGTTTTTAAGAACATTGGTAAATCAACACAGTCCTCGTACTCAACAAAGGTTTCTTTAGCGTGGCCTAGGCGGACGTATGCGGCTACACCAGCAGCGCCTTAGCTGTTAGTGGGGAGCCGGCGAGAGCTGGTGCTTGCGTCAGCAGAATTGGCAATTGACGCTCCCACGAGAGGGATCGGCCCAGAAAAAGTCCGAAGTGATAACTAACCACAACGTTCTTTCGTCTCTTCGCTTACCGCGCTCCTATACAACGGCCATAGCCCACTTCCTGTTTCCGCTGCCCGCATTCCCACACATCCCCGCCATTTAACGGGCCAGTAACTGGTTTAGAAATAAACACCAACACAATGAGCAGCGCCCCGACTGACCCCATGTGCCCGCTCTTAGGAACATTTTTGCCTGAATTTTGGATCGCATAAAGACCCTTTGGACTCTTGTCTTGGCCATTTAATGCTCTTTCAATGGCCCTTTGGGGGGACCTTGTTCATGTATATACGGTAGAGGTGACGGCATGGCCGGGTCGGAGGAATATCCATATAGAGTAAATATAATGTCTGTTTGGGGACAGACTTCAGTGGAGGGGGCACATGCATGTTATATGTGGCGGTGACAAGGGCGTCATGTGGGCTCACGGGTGAGACGGAGGACTCTGCCAACCTCTACCCAGCCCTGCCGGCCGGGAATATAATTGTTCTTTACTTTATCCTTTGTATTATTATTTTATTGTGTATTCTTCATGTTTTATTTTTTTACTGATGTCACTTTTTTGTGTTTTCTTCACAGAACCGCAAAACCGTTCCAGCTTCCTAAAAGGTAAACGATGATTTAGGTGGACAATACTTTATATTGCACAGCGGCCATTGGATTTATTTAGGGTGACCCTCGCTCCTCTCATCTGGCTGGTAGTCTCAGTCCCACCCAGAATATTACTATCCTGACCCTATTTGTCCCCTATTTGGGCTCCTGTCCCTGCCACCATTTTTCCGCTCCCTTTCGTCTGGCACTAGTCTTATAATGCTAGCGGAATCCGGCTCTGACAACAGCGGCGCCCGCACGTACCTGCTCTATCGCCGGACATTCTGTACTGCGGATCGATCCGGCGGCTCGCCGTTACACATGCACAGTACGGATTTTTTAAAACATTTTTTTTCTTTTTCCGGTGCTGTCGCTAGGCGATGACGCGAAATTCGCGACCTGTCCGCAATTTTCCATTGCCGACGGGCCGCGAGTCGGACAGCTTCCATTGACTTCAATGAAAGCCCTCCGTGCGAAATCCGCACAAAAATGGAGCATGCTGCGATTTTTCATTTGCAAGCGGAAATCGCAATCGATTTCCGCTCGTGTGGAAGAAGCGGCGGATCTCCATAGTAAGTAATGTATTTGCTGCAGATTCGTGGTCCGGACTCCGACCGCGGATTAAAAAGTAAATATCCGCCCGTGAGCAGGAGCCCTATTAATAATTTCCAACCGATGGCTCTCCAGTTTATCTTGGCCCTCCATAGCGCAGATGCTGCAGCGCCTCTTGTCTGTAGCCAGTGATGCCCACCCTCTCCACTGCCTGTCAGTGGTTCTTGGTCACATTATATATCAGTGGTCTTTGACTCGTGGCTTTCCAGCTGTCGTGCCGCTACAACCCCAAAGTTGGTGAGCCATCGGTCGGAGACCACCGGTATATAACCTCCCCCCCGTGGAGCCTTCCACTCCATCATACACAGATATTTTCTTACATGAGAGTTGAGCTAATATTTACGAGACGCTATTCAGGGCTGTTTTTCCTGCCGCCGATCTGTGACTAACGTAACGCGACCAGCGCAGCCTGTGAATGTCAGCCGGGAGGATCCCGCATGAGTGGGCGTCACAGCTGAGCGTTTTATGTGGGAACTAATAATGTCCCTGCGGAGTTCACACTTGGCCGCTGTCATTACACCACCGATTCGTAATGTTATTCCAGCATTTGTCATAGTTTTCCAGGATGCGGCTGACTTATCGCTTCGAGTTGTTACTCGCGGTCCAGTTTTTGGGCATTAAAACTGCAGGCGCCGGCCGTTAATTATTCTGGAATCTGGCGAGGGCTGCAGGTTTAGAAAACTGATATTCAAAGGGTTTTATAGAAATAAAAATGGTATGTTTTTTTTATATACTTTTAGTTTGAATTCCTCGCTGTGTGTCAAGATTTCTGCTTGCTGTCAGTGAATGAGTCCCAACAGCTGCACAATGAAAAGAGGGCTCATTCTTGTAGGAGCGGTTATTTTTATGTTGGGACACACCCTTGTTATCTTAAGCCACTCCCCTTGTGTCCCCACATAATTATAATGTCCCTGTGGAGTAATAATGCCCCTACATAATAATGCTTTGCCTAAACCCCCTCAGTAATAATGTCCGGTAATAATGCCCCCCGTATGTGCCCCTCAAAAATAATGCTTCCCATGCAGTCGTAATGCCTTTGCTCAGTAATAATGCCTTTCGTGTCTTCGCTCAGTAATAATACCCCCCACAGTAGTGATGCCTCCATATGTCCCCGCTCGATAATAATGCCGCTGTGTAGTATTGATGCCCCTGCTCAGTAATAATGTTCCCACACAATAATAATACCCTGTACACCCCTCTCAGTCATATTGCCCCCCATACTGTAGTAACACCTTTGTTCATTAATACTACCCCTGTATGTCCTCCTTCATAATAATGTCCTTATGCTGTAGTAATGCTTTGCCTACTCCCTCCACAGTAGCAATGCCCCTGCATGCCCCTCCGCAGTAATAATGTCCCCGTGCAGTAGTAATGCCTCCACATAGTAATAATGTCCCCATGCAGCAGTAATGCCTCCACATAGTAATAGTATCCCCATGCAGCAGTAATGCCTCCACATAGTAATAATGTCCCCATGCAGTAGTAATTAGAGATGAGCGAGCATACTCGCTAAGGACAATTGCTCGAACAGGAGAAAAGGTTTGGCTGCCGGCAGCGGGGGAGAGCGGGGAGGAAAGGAGGGGAGATCTCTCTCTCCCTCCCCCCCCGCCCGCCCCCGCTACCCCCTACTGACTGCCGCAACTCACCTCTCACCCACGCCGGCAGCCGAACCTTTTCTCCCGAGCGGGCAAGTACTCGCTAAGGACAATGCTCGATCGAGCAATTGTCTTTAGCGAGTATGCTCGCTCATCTCTAGTAGTAATGCCTCCACATAGTAATAATGTCCCTGTGCAGTAGTAATACCTCCACATAGTAATAATGTCCCTGTGCAGTAGTAATGCCTCCACATAGTAATAATGTCCCCGTGCAGTAGTAATGCCTCCACATAGTAATAATGTCCCCGTGCAGTAGTAATGCCTCCACATAGTAATACTGTCCCCGTGCAGTAGTAATGTCTCCACATAGTAATAATGTCCCCGTGCAGTAGTAATGCCTCCACATAGTAATAATGTCTCCGTGCAGTAGTAATGCCTCCACATAGTAATAATGTCTACGTGCAGTAGTAATGCCTCCACATAGTAATAATGTCTCCGTGCAGTAGTAATGCCTCCACATAGGAGTAATGTCCCCGCGCAGTAGTAATGTCTCCACATAGTAATAATGTCCCCATGCAACAGTAATGCCTCTGCACAGTACTAATGTCCCCGTGCAGTAGTAATGCCTCCACATAGTAATAATGTCCCCATGCAGTAGTAATGCCTCCACATAGTAATAATGTCCCCGTGCAGTAGTAATGTCTCCACATAGTAATAATGTCCCCATGCAGTAGTAATGCCTCCACATAGTAATAATGTCCCCGTGCAGTAGTAATGTCTCCACATAGTAATAATGTCCCCATGCAGTAGTAATGTCTCCACATAGTAATAATGTCCCCATGCAGTAGTAATGTCTCCACATAGTAATAATGTCCCCATGCAGTAGTAATGCCTCCACATAGTAATAATGTCCCCATGCAGTAGTAATGTCTCCACATAGTAATAATGTCCCCATTCAGTAGTAATGCCTCCACATAGTAATAATGTCCCCGTGCAGTAGTAATGTCTCCACATAGTAATAATGTCCCCATTCAGTAGTAATGCCTCCACATAGTAATAATGTCCTCGTGCAGTAGTAATGCCTCCACATAGTAATAATGTCCCCGTGCAGTAGTAATGTCTCCACATAGTAATAATGTCCCCGTGCAGTAGTAATGTCTCCACATAGTAATAATGTCCCCATGCAGTAGTAATGCCTCCACATAGTAATAATGTCCCTGTGCAGTAGTAATGTCTCCACATAGTAATAATGTCCCCGTGCAGTAGTAATGTCTCCACATAGTAATAATGTCCCCATGCAGTAGTAATGTCTCCACATAGTAATAATGTCCCCATGCAGTAGTAATGCCTCCACATAGTAATAATGTCCCCGTGCAGTAGTAATGTCTCCACATAGTAATAATGTCCCCATGCAGTAGTAATGTCTCCACATAGTAATAATGTCCCCATTCAGTAGTAATGCCTCCACATAGTAATAGTATCCTTGTGCAGTAGTAATGCCTCCACATAGTAATAATGTCCCCATTCAGTAGTAATGCCTCCACATAGTAATAGTATCCTTGTGCAGTAGTAATGCCTCCACATAGTAATAATGTCCCCGTGCAGTAGTAATGCCTCCACATAGTAATAATGTCCCCGTGCAGTAGTAATGCCTCCACATAGTAATAATGTCCCCATTCAGTAGTAATGCCTCCACATAGTAATAGTATCCTTGTGCAGTAGTAATGCCTCCACATAGTAATAATGTCCCCATTCAGTAGTAATGCCTCCACATAGTAATAGTATCCTTGTGCAGTAGTAATGCCTCCACATAGTAATAATGTCCCCGTGCAGTAGTAATGCCTCCACATAGTAATAATGTCCCCGTGCAGTAGTAATGCCTCCACATAGTAATAATGTCCCCGTGCAGTAGTAATGCCTCCACATAGTAATAATGTCCCCATTCAGTAGTAATGCCTCCACATAGTAATAATGTCCCCATGCAGTAGTAATGCCTCCACATAGTAATAATGTCCCCGTGCAGTAGTAATGCCTCCACATAGTAATAATGTCCCCATGCAGTAGTAATGCCTCCACATAGTAATAATGTCCCCATGCAGTAGTAATGCCTCCACATAGTAATAATGTCCCCATGCAGTAGTAATGCCTCCACATAGTAATAATGTCCCCATTCAGTAGTAATGCCTCCACATAGTAATAATGTCCCCATGCAGTAGTAATGCCTCCACATAGTAATAATGTCCCCATTCAGTAGTAATGCCTCCACATAGTAATAATGTCCCCATGCAGTAGTAATGCCTCCACATAGTAATAGTATCCTTGTGCAGTAGTAATGCCTCCACATAGTAATAATGTCCCCATTCAGTAGTAATGCCTCCACATAGTAATAGTATCCTTGTGCAGTAGTAATGCCTCCACATAGTAATAATGTCCCCGTGCAGTAGTAATGCCTCCACATAGTAATAATGTCCCCGTG
This sequence comes from Eleutherodactylus coqui, assembly GCF_035609145.1. Classification (NCBI taxonomy): domain Eukaryota; kingdom Metazoa; phylum Chordata; class Amphibia; order Anura; family Eleutherodactylidae; genus Eleutherodactylus; species Eleutherodactylus coqui. Next base: position 16,646,530 of record NC_089839.1, on the reverse strand, counting down.
CAGTAGTAATGCCTCCACATAGTAATAATGTCCCCATTCAGTAGTAATGCCTCCACATAGTAATAATGTCCCCATGCAGTAGTAATGCCTCCACATAGTAATAGTATCCTTGTGCAGTAGTAATGCCTCCACATAGTAATAATGTCCCCATTCAGTAGTAATGCCTCCACATAGTAATAGTATCCTTGTGCAGTAGTAATGCCTCCACATAGTAATAATGTCCCCGTGCAGTAGTAATGCCTCCACATAGTAATAATGTCCCCGTGCAGTAGTAATGCCTCCACATAGTAATAGTATCCCCATGCAGTAGTAATGCCTCCACATAGTAATAATGTCCCCGTGCAGTAGTAATGCCTCCACATAGTAATAATGTCCCCATTCAGTAGTAATGCCTCCACATAGTAATAGTATCCTTGTGCAGTAGTAATGCCTCCACATAGTAATAATGTCCCCATTCAGTAGTAATGCCTCCACATAGTAATAGTATCCTTGTGCAGTAGTAATGCCTCCACATAGTAATAATGTCCCCGTGCAGTAGTAATGCCTCCACATAGTAATAATGTCCCCGTGCAGTAGTAATGCCTCCACATAGTAATAATGTCCCCGTGCAGTAGTAATGCCTCCACATAGTAATAATGTCCCCATTCAGTAGTAATGCCTCCACATAGTAATAATGTCCCCATGCAGTAGTAATGCCTCCACATAGTAATAATGTCCCCGTGCAGTAGTAATGTCTCCACATAGTAATAATGTCCCCATTCAGTAGTAATGCCTCCACATAGTAATAGTATCCTTGTGCAGTAGTAATGCCTCCACATAGTAATAATGTCCCCATTCAGTAGTAATGCCTCCACATAGTAATAATGTCCTCATGCAGCAGTAATGCCTCCGCATTGTAAGAACATCCGTGACAATGTCAGAGGCACCGACCATGATGACATCACCTGTACAATACTGAGGAAAGCCTGAAAACATGACCTGCTGGCGGTCCCTGAGGACTGAAGTTGGGAATCTCTGGACAATGCTCTGTGAGCTAAATCGCTTCAACGGATCCATTGTAGCCAACGATCACTAAGATTTGTGCAGCTGCCGTTCAGCTCACAGAGCATTGTCTCTGGCTCTTTATCTTGAAGTTTTCGCCCCCATCGCAGTCACGTCTTGCAGATTTGCGCAGTTTCGTGTCCTGTTAGTTGACGTTTCTGGTTCCATTTTATTTATAGAGCTGAATTAATGTAACTTCCTGATGGAAATTGTGCCATTTGCAGAGAAGAAAGAGATTAGGGGCCGTGACTGCCAGGTCTGTTCTCGGAGCTCAGTGTGTGGGATTCCATCGGGAAGTTTGTGGCCTATATAAAACAAAGGGCGCTATGTAGAGGAGACGGAGATCCAGGGACGGAAGGGGGTTTGGACGTTTGTAGCAAAGTCATGTAGAAGCATTAAAGAGGAAACATTGTGGAGCAGAACTGGTCCTTCTCCGTGACTCGGGGGCTGCCGGCACATGATGACCTGTTCTTGGGACAGGTCATCGGTATCACATTGGTGGAGCTCCGACTCCTGACACCCACACCGCTCAACTGTCTCAAATGGGCTGCAGCCTCTTCAGAGAGCTGATTGGTGGGGGTGCCAGGAGTCATTAACCCCCTCCCCTTCAACGATCTGATACAGATGTAGCACAGTTTGTCTTATCGGTCATCACTACAACAAGTTGTCTCATCTGAGGCAATTTTAAAACACCTTTAAAGTGTTAATTGTCTTGTTAAACTTTGCTACATCCGTACCGATGGCCTATCCTGAGGATCGGTGTTTAGGCTCCGGATAACCTCCTTAAGACAAGGTCCTCACAGTTGTGCTCTTAGCCCATCAGTAAACTAAAAATGGTCATCTCATTGTATAACTCGAATGCATCTATATGTCTCTCTCATTGACTCTCATGTTGACTCTTTCTCATATTGCTTCTTTCTCGTTGACTCTCCTATCTGTCATATGACGCTCAATCAATCTGTCTTTGGGCTCTATCACTCCTAGCTTTGTCCTCTCTCTCCTGTCTATCCAATGACTCTCTGTCTCTCTAATATCACATGACTCTCTCATCTATCTTATGACTATCTCTTTTCTCTATCTCATGACTCTCTATCCATCTCTCTAGTCTGTCTGGCTCTCTATCGTCTCTCCTGTCGAACTGACAACTCTTTTATCATCTCTCCTGTTTACCTTATGACTCTCTCTTCTATCTCATGGCTCTCAATCTCTCTCCTGTTTATCTCATGACTCGATCATCTCTAATGACTATCATCTCTCTTATCTCATGACTGTCTCCTGCCTATCTCATGACTCTCTATCAATCTCTCTTGTCTATCTCATGACTCTTTTATCATCTCTCATGCTTATCTCATGACTCTCTCTTCTATCTCATGGCTCTCAATCTGTCTTTCCTGTTTTATATCATGACTTTCTATCTCTCCTGTCTATCTAATGACTATCCTCTCTCCTATCTCCTGACTCTGTCTGTCTCCTGCCTATCTCATGACTCTCTCTCTATCATCTCCACTGTCTATAGGCCCATTTACACGGGCCAATGATCGCTCAAAGATCGCTCAAGCGACAGTTTGAGGGACAGCTTTGAGCGATCATTTGCATAAACTATTAGGTAGCTACTCAGCTATTTAAGAGCAATTAAGTGTGCAAATGAAGCCTTAGCTGAAAGCAGTTAATAGCCTGAGGGCTATTATCAGCGCTCAGATCCTTTGTTCTCTAACAGGAAAGAATGCTATCAGCACTCCCCGGGGAGAACTGCTGATAAGGCTGAACAACGATTTTTAGGTTGGACTGAATTTAACGATCAGCTATCAGTGCCCGAAAAGTGCATGATGGGCGCACATTTAGACGCAACGATTATCGCTAAAACGATCGCCTTTTTTTTAAAGCTATCATCGCTCCGTGTAAATGGGCCTTATCTCATGGATCTATCCGTCTCTCCTATCTCTTGACTCTGTCTGTCTCCTGTCTATCTCATGACTCTTATCATCTCTCCTGTCTATCTCATGACTATCATCTCTCCTATTTCATGACTCTGTCTGTCTCCAGTCTATCTCATGGCTTTCTATCCTCTCCTGTCTATCTCATGAATCTATCCGTCTCTCCTATCGCATGACTCTGTCTCTCTCCTGTCTATCTCATAACTCTCTATTCATCTCTCTTGTCTATCTCATAACTCTCTATTCATCTCTCTTGTCTGTCTCATTAATCTATCCGTCTCTCATGACTTTATCTCTCTCCTGTCTATCTCATGACTCTCTATTCATCTCTCTTGTCTCTCATGACTCTCTATTCATCTCTCTTGTCTGTCTCATGATTCTCTATTCATCTCTCTTGTCTATCTCATGAATCTATCCGTCTCACAGGACTCTGTCTGTCTCCTGTCTATCTCATGGCTTTCTATCATCTCTCTCATGAATCTATCCGTCTCTCCTATCTCATGACTCTCTATTCATCCATCTTGTCTATCTCATGACTCTCTATTCATCTTTCCTGTCTATCTCCGGACTCTCTGTTCCCTGTCTATCTCATGACTCTCTATCCTCTCTCTTGTCTATCTCATGACTCTGTATTCATCTCTCTTGTCTATCTCATGAATCTATCCGTCTCTCATGACTCTATCTATCTCCTGTCTATCTCATGACTCTCTGTCTCTTGTCTATCTCATGACTCTCTATCCTCTCTCGTCTATCTCATGACTCTCTATCCTCTCTCTTGCCTCTCATGAATCTCTGTTCATCTCTCTTGTCTATCTCATGAATCTATCCGTCTCTCATGATTCTATCTGTCTCCTGTCTATCTCATGACTCTCTATTCATCTCTCCTGTCTATCTAATGACTCTCTATCCTCTCTCCTGTCTATCTCATGACTCTCTATCCTCTCTCTTGTCTATCTCATGAATCTATCCGTCTCTCATGATTCTATCTGTCTCCTGTCTATCTCATGACTCTCTATCCTCTCTCCTGTCTATCTAATGACTCTCTATCCTCTCTCCTGTCTATTTCATGACTCTCTGTTCATCTCTCTTGTCTATCTCATGAATCTATCTGTCTCTCATGACTCTCTGTTCAGCTCTCCTGTCTATCTCATGACTCTCTATCCTCTCTCTTGTCTCTCATGACTCTCTATTCAGCTCTCCTGTCTATCTCATGACTCTCTATTCATTTCTCCTGTCTATCTAATGACTCTCTATCCTCTCTCCTGTCTATATAATGACTCTAGCCTCTCTCCTGTCTATCTAATGACTCTCTATCCTCTCTCTTGTCTATCTCATGACTCTCTATCCTCTCTCTTGTCTATCTCATGACTCTCTATTCATTTCTCCTATCTATCTAATGACTCTCTATCCTCTCTCCTGTTCATCTCATGACTCTCTGTTCATCTCTCCTGTCTATCTAATGACTCTCTATCCTCTCTCTCCTGTCTATCTCATGACTCTCTGTTCATCTCTCCTGTCTATCTAATGACTCTCTGTTCATCTCTCCTGTCTATCTCATGACTCTCTGTTCATCTCTCCTGTCTATCTAATGACTCTCTGTTCATCTCTCCTGTCTATCTCATGACTCTCTGTTCATCTCTCCTGTCTATCTCATGACTCTCTGTTCATCTCTCCTGTCTATCTAATGACTCTCTATCCTCTCTCATGTCTATCTAATGACTCTCTATCCTCTCTCATGTCTATCTCATGACTCCCTGTTCATCTCTCCTGTCTATCTCATGACTCTCTATCCTCTCTCTCCTGTCTATCTCATGACTCCCTGTTCATCTCTCCTGTCTATCTCATGACTCTCTATCCTCTCTCTCCTGTCTATCTCATGACTCTCTGTTCATCTCTCCTGTCTATCTCATGACTCTCTGTTCATCTCTCCTGTCTATCTCATGACTCTCTGTTCATCTCTCCTGTCTATCTCATGACTCTCTGTTCATCTCTCCTGTCTATCTCATGACTCTCTGTTCATTTCTCCTGTCTATCTAATGACTCTCTATCCTCTCTCCTGTCTATCTCATGACTCTCTGTTCATCTCTCCTGTCTATCTCATGACTCTCTGTTCATCTCTCCTGTCTATCTAATGACTCTCTATCCTCTCTCCTGTCTATCTCATGACTCTCTGTTCATCTCTCCTGTCTATCTCATGACTCTATCTGTCTCCTGTCTATCTCATGACTCTCTATCCTCTCTCTTGTCTCTCATGACTCTCTATTCATCTCTCCTGTCTATCTAATGACTCTCTATTCATTTCTCCTGTCTATCTAATGACTCTCTGTTCATCTCTCCTGTCTATCTAATGACTCTCTATCCTCTCTCCTGTCTATCTCATGACTCTCTGTTCATCTCTCCTGTCTATCTTATGACTCTCTATTCATTTCTCCTGTCTATCTAATGACTCTCTATTCATCTCTCCTGTCTATCTAATGACTCTCTATCCTCTCTCCTGTCTATCTCATGACTCTCTGTTCATCTCTCCTGTCTATCTTATGAATCTATCCGTCTCTCATGACTTCATCGCTCCTGTTTATCTCATGACTCTCTATTCATTTCTCATGTCTATCTAATGACTCTCTATCCTCTCTCCTGTCTATCTAATGACTCTCTTTCCTCTCTCCTGTCTATCTCATGACTCTCTGTTCGTCTCTCTTGTCTATCTCATGAATCTATCCGTCTCTCATGACTTCATCGCTCCTGTTTATCCTTCCATCTGCATCAGAGAACACATTTGCACTGCAGAGTATCTAAGGTGTATCTAAGCTGTGTCCAGAGTTTTGTGCGTGGCATTAGCCTATATTTGGGCCTCGTGCTGTGAGCAGTTTGATCTGTACTTTGGCTGCTCCGTCCTCACATTTCAATCATCTGGAATTTGTAGCTTTCACCTCTGTCTACTTAATAAATGTGTGTATGAGAGCGGCGCGGCACTCAGACAATCCCTTGGATGAGATCACCGGCGACAGTCTAATGCCAAGTTATTGCACAGCCCTGAGCCTGTGCTCTGCTTCCAAAACTGCGCTGACATAGATGAGCTCTGCACCTGCCAGAAGGTCACCGCAGGCGCCGGAGAACTCCTCACACCACCCCGAAACACTTACCTCTCAGATGCCGCATTGTAGAGGGGTTGTCCATAACCATGTCCATACGCCCTATGAGAAACTTAATAGAGGTCAGTTCCCGATTCTAGACGTTCATCTATAACAGCGCAGGAACAGGGAGGAAGGGGAGCATGAGGGTAACAAATCCCTGGACTCAGCGCTCCGGGGACTATGAGCCCTAACTTTAGTTTATGGGACTCATAGGAGCTGATGGAATCCCTTTAAAATCTGGTTCTGAAGTCATAGGAGGAGAACCACACTTGGGTTGGCCATAAAGAACATGGTGTCTCTCCCCCGACTATATCATTTATATTGGTGCAATGTTCACCTTGAGAGTTTTTGAGGCTTCCAACAGTTGGAAGAGCCGCTTCTCACCCCCAACTTTACCCAACACACAGGGGCGTAACTAAAGGCTCAGGGGCCCTGATGCAAAACGTGAGCTGGGGCACCCCCTCTATCTGTACCCGTACCCATACCTAACTTATGCTGCACAGAGACATGACTTGAAGCTTCTGGGCCCCAATGCTAAACCTGTAACAGGGCCCCCAACTATAATGCTTTATTCATAGTACCGGGCTCCCTATATGGAGATGAGAGGCCTTATGGGCCCCCTAAGGCTCCTGGGCCCGGGTGCAACCGCATCCCCTGCACCCTCTATAGTTACGCCCCTGCCAACACACGTTCTGTCTGGCCATGGAGCTCGGTTGCATCTGCCCAGCTGAAAGGGAGAATTCAACTAAAAACAGCATGCAAACGTCTCATAAGATTACTTGCCGGTTTCCCAAAAGTTGGACCTCCTTGATTTCCAAAAACTCAAGACCATCAAACCCGTTTTGTAGTTGGACATACCTGAAACTACCTGTTGACAACCCCTTACAGTTTGTCGGACTTTTGATGATTTAGTGAGATTTCTATGGGAGAATGTTGTGAACATGCTCTGTGGCCTGTGCAGGGAGTGGGAGGAGGTGAGCTATGATCATCATCTATTGATTTCTATGAGAGAGTGTTGTGGACGTGCTCTGTGGTCTGTGCAGGGAGGGGGAGGAGGTGAACTATGACTATTACCTATTGTGCATGGTAGTGCTTGTGTTGCTTTATATAGGTGTCACCTGTCCTTATAATCCTGGCTGTGATGATAATACGATGACTGCTGAGAAGTGATCTGTACAGAACAGAAAGAGTCAGACTGTATAGGGCCTATGCAATTTTTGTCTGTGAAAAAGCACCATTTTCACTGTGTTTACATGCGTCTTTGGTGCATACACATTTTTAACGACTTTGTTGTTTCCGTATTTACTGCATTTTTTCACGAACGCAAGAAATACACAAGAAAGCCCAATTGATGTAACTTCTTTCCCAATTCCTTCCTGGCCACATGCGTTAATTGTGAATATTATTAATTTGATCAAATAAAAGTCTGATGACGTCATCTGTTCTCTTTTAGTTATGCCGCTTTGATAGCAGATTGGCCTGTGGTGGTTCTGGGAATGTGTACCGTGCTGATCGTCGTCTGCGCCCTGATTGGCATCTTAGTGCCCGATCTCCCAGACTTTTCTGATCCGCTGCTGGTACGTATGGTTGAACGCATCACTTTCTAGACGTCTATGTGTAGCTTCAAGCTTCTGGGCCCCAAAGCCAAATCTGTAAGCGGCCTTCCACCTACCGTATGCATTTATATACTGGGGTCTTGTTTTGTAGTAGTCAGGCCTTTTAGCCTCTTCAGTCATCTGGGCCAAGGTGCAACTGCTTCCTCTGCACCCTCCCATGGCTACGGATCCCCAAATTGGCTTTTATCACATATCCATAGGACTGGTAATAAAGTCCGATTGGTGGGGGTTTCACAGCCAAGAGGGGTACCGGGTCTCCCCCTCCTCCTCAATGCATCCCCCACAGTGGGTGGAGCGGTGGCTGTCCATAAGTAGCCCTGCTCCATTCGTTTAAATGGGGCTGACATATAGTTGAGCGCTCGGCTACCTCCCGCAGTCCCATTGAAGATGGCCATGTTTCCATTCAATCTCCTCCTCACTATGGGGGGTGGGGGGGGGGGGGTGTAGCAAGCCCACTGTAAGGAGGAGAGGGGGACACTGGACTCTCTCGGGATCGGTGGGGGTTGCAATGGTGAGACCCCACCAATCAGATTTTTATCACCTATCCTATGGTCAATCATGAAAATATCCCTTTAAAGGGAGTCTGTCCGTAACATTTTCCTTCATCTACCAGTAGTGACCTTAAATGGCGGAAATATTAAATGGTAATTTCAGGAGCCATGGAGGTACAGACCATGAAACTAAACGTATGCTTGGGTTTGTCTACATTTCCTCCATCTATGGCTAGAATTGGGAAATAGGGGAAATGGACAGATGCCCTTTAAAGTGACCCTCTAGTCCCGGAACAAATTTCTCTCCTCTGCGCCATTTACCCGCAGATCCGCGGGTTACAGGCTCTGTTTTTGCTTGTCCAAGATGGCCACCACAATCTTCTGACTACCGGATGTGCTATATCTACTCTCTGATTGGCCTGCAGTTCTTATGTAATCAGAGCTAGCCTATCAGAAAGCAGCATTAAAGTGCCTGCCGCTGTACAGCGTGCGTTCGGAAATTGTGGTGGCCATGTTGGATGAATGAATACTGGCTGGACGACAAGTAATATAACTCTTCCCCCCAATCTCGGGAGAAGATTTTGCCCCACAGAGCTGCTTTAAGCGTTCCCTTTGTCAGGTCAAAGGAAAAACACAAGAAGCTATAAATTAAAAGCTAACAAGGAATTTGAAATTAAAAAATGTCATATTTTGGCCAATTTTGGGATTTGATACATCTGTGTTTTCTATCACAAATCTGAAACATGCAATCGCTCTTTGAAAAATATGTGGAGCACAACGCTTATTTTTGGAAGGCTTTTTTTTCTTCGTATTTCGCAACAGGACGTGTTTTATAAGGGCTCCTTTACACGGGTGTTGCGCATAAACGGAAGAAAGCCACGTCCAAGTCGCGGCTAAATCTCCCGTTTCTTTTATTCAGGCCACCGGACTGCAGCGTATATACGCCACAGCCCCGATTTCCGTTGGCCATTAGTACTGCTAAACTCCCTCCCACCTCCCTGCCCCTCCCCCTTTTCTAATGGCTCTCATAGGCTCCCATAGGCTTCTATGCGAACCGGCTACATATTCTTGCAAAAAGGCAGGACGAGTTCTATATTTTCCGTCCGGAATGCGCTCTGTATGCGCTATCTTTTCCGGCTGGCCGATTTTACGTGCTGGAAAATCGCCCATCTGAGCGGATGCATTGGAATCAATGCTTCATATGGTCGCAGTATAAATGATATGTTCAATTAATCCTGCAGACCGATGCAATTACGTCAATACCAAATTTATATATTTTTTTTTTTGTAACTTTTTTAGACTTTTTTTTAAATATTTTTTTTGTGTCAACGCTGCTGTGAAGGATTTTTTTTTTGGCGGGACAAGTTGTACTTTTTAGTACATTTGTTTATCAATGCGATTATTTGATCCCTTTCTATTCCGTTTTTTGTAAGGCAAGATATGCAAAATTAGCTAACCATTTTTTTAGTATTTTTTTTTCCATGACATGTACTTTGCAGGTTAAATAACTTTTTTCCCTGGATCATTACGAACGCCGTGATACAACATATGTGATTTTTCTTTTTTTTACATAGTAAAGGGGAAAATGGTTTGGGAATTTTTAATTTTTTTAAAACTATTTTTTAATACTTTTTTAACTTTTTATTTTTGTCCCACTAGGGACATTATTAATTATCTGCATCTTTTATCAATCTCCTAATATACTACTTTATTTCAGTATAGTAGTGCATTAGAAAGCCAGGGGCTGAGCTTCATAGGTCACAGTAGCTGGCAGACCCGGAGGCTATAGTCAAGCCTCCTGGTGCTATAGCAACTAATTGGGACCCTGCAATCACATTGCAGGTGTCCGATGTTTGACAGAATGAGCCCCTTCCTTCTGTCCATCTTTTGCATGCCGCAGTCACACTGACCGCAGTGTGTAAATGATTTAAATACCGGGGGAACCAAGGTTTCTTTGGTCTCTAGCGTTAGAGCAAGTTCCAGGCTGTTGTCTGACAAGCAAGTACCCACTCTCCCTGTTTCTGTCCACCCGGTATGTCACATTGTTGTCACATTGTAGAGTAGTCTGCAATTTAACCACATGTGAGAGATACCATGATGGAAACTATAGGAGACACAGAAGTGGGTATAGTCTCTTTCATACACTTGCTTGAAGGTCCTACATTAGTACTAGATTGACCTGAAGGTTGTACAATAGGCCTAGAGCTGCATGAAGGTGGTCGTAGGCTGGCCAGAAGGTCCCATGGTGGTCCCAGACTGGCCGGAAGGTCCCATGGTGGTCCCAGACTGGCCGGAAGGTCCCATGGTGGTCCCAGACTGGCTGGAAGGTTCCATGGTGGTCCCAGACTGGCCGGAAGGTCCCATGGTGGTCCCAGACTGGCCAGAAGGTCCCATGGTGGTCCCAGACTGGCCGGAAGGTCCCATGGTGGTCCCAGACTGGCCGGAAGGTCCCATGGTGGTCCCAGACTGGCCGGAAGATCCCATGGTGGTCCCAGACTGGCCGGAAGGTCCCATGGTGGTCCCAGACTGGCCGGAAGGTCCCATGGTGGTCCCAGACTGGCCAGAAGGTCCCATGGTGGTGCCAGACTGGCCAGAATGTCCCATGTTGGTAGAAGACTGGCCAAAAGGTCCCAAAGTGATTCTAGTCTGGCGTTAAACTGGCCATAGACATCCAATGACAATGACCACTTATCTCAAAATATTTTTTAAAAAAAGGCCAATATTCAGCAGGTATCAGATTCTTGGACTGTTCTTTGGCCAAGACTGGATTTTCTTGAGCATGTTGGCACATGATGAATAAGCATGTTTTTCAATGGGAGTTATGCGATGAATTCCACATAGAGCTTGACAGGTTGACACTAAGAATATGTTGAAGTCTTAGATATCCTTAGGGACATAACGAATAGTAGTCGTCTGTGACTCCGCTTAATAAGCATGTTAGATGATCACCACTTGTAGCCCCAAGCATTTACAACACAGAGCACTTCATCTCCAGGATGGAGTTATCCATTTTCCTCCACCTGTTGGAGGCGGTGACCTCTGACCTGTCTGATCTGACCTCTTTCTGCACATGGGCTCATTTGTGCTTCTTTTGTTGTCAACACTGACATTCCTTTTATCTTCTTTCGCAGGGCTTTGAGCCCAGGGGGACTGCCATTGGCCAAAGACTGGTGACCTGGAACAACATGGTGGAGAATACAGGATACAAGGCAACGTTGGCCAACTATCCATTCAAATATGCAGATGAGCAAGCAAAAAAGTAGTTAAGTCGTTCTTATTTATCTTCTGCATCACCGCTTGTTCCTGTTTATTACGTTTTTTGTTTTAACAAATTTAAATTTTTCATTGAATGACCTCAATAAGCAACTGAAGCAGCCATACGATGCCCAAAGCCTGCCATGCGTAGGATCCTTGCCCGAGAGGCTTTTGGGCGTCTCACTTAAGAGATGAGCCTCCTGTTTGGGAGTTCATCTGATTTACTTCTTCTGGATCTTGACACTCTTAGAACAAGGGTGTTTTTATTACATTTCCCATCATCCATGTTGACCTCTATTCATTCTTGTGGACTCGGTAATATGGGGTGGAGGTGGATTCACTTGCAATTACTCAATGCTTCCATCATTTGGCATGCCATCAGGGTGCAGATTATTTTACTGGCGGCAAGTGGTCAGAACGATGAGTGGAACATGCAACAGTTGACAAATAACTGCTCACCATTGGCCATGGCCATACAAGGTTATTTGTAAAGGATATCGTGCGCATGACGAACGTCAGAAACAACCATTCAACTGGAATAGTCAAACTTGTCCATTATGGTCACCGATATATCTTGGGCCCCAATGCAAAATATTTACCTATTATGTGCCATTTTGTGTCTGGCCATGTTGCAGAGGGGCCTTTGGGATCACTTTGGTACCAGGGCCTGGGTGCTACCACTACCCCTGCACCTTCTTAAATTCCTTCTGATCTGTATGGGTAGCTAAGGCCTGGCTTTTTGATGCATTGGCTACTTGACTCTTGGGATTTGTTTGGCATGAGATACAAAGTGAATTCATAATGTAATTTTCCCTTTTGTAGTCCCTGCTCGCCCGTATCAGTGATTTTCCAGTGCCTTTAGATTCATGCTGAGTCTTGCAATAAGAGACGTTTGTAAGCATCAGCGGGGGTGCAGCTTCTCAAAACACGAGGACGCTGCCTAAGAACAAACAAAAGCTTCTCCCCGAAGAACAAAGACGTCAACTGCTCCCATCTTCAGATTATACAAGAGTTTACAAATGCTGGAAAATTGTCAAAAAGTCTCCGGCCAGCCCCGGCGATGGTGCCTCCTTGGAAACTGACCACATTATTAACTTCCTGATTCAAGATCTGGGGCCCAGTGGGCAATTTCCCCTTGAGAAACCCCTAGGTTTAGAAGTGCTGGTGGCACCTCATCAGATCTCCTTGAAGCCCTGTGGGATAAAACAAAGAAAAATGGTTTAGATTGCTGTTTTTCTGGTATATAACTATATTTATCACATTGTCTTCTCTTACAGTCATCAGGCCGACAGATGGTCAGAAGATCACTACGAGAGGGAAAAAAGACAGGTAGACTGGGACTTCCACAAGGACAGCTTTTTCTGTGCGGTGCCAAGTAAGTCTGTCTTCCCAGTCAGGATGTGGGGTAAAAAAAATATGTTTTTGTTTGGACATGCCCCAAACGTTTAATCTGCTTGAAGCTGTGCATCTAGACCCCGAGGCCATGACTCCTGATGGTATTGTCCCAATAATCCATGCAGGAGATGCTCCATCTATGTTGGGTATTACCAAACTTGGGTTTCATGGCATCGAGCCGGACGTTCTCTTGGAATAAGCTTAACTGTTGTTCCAAGAGTACAACCTCTCTTCATATTTCCTGTTAGGGCTTATGAACGTCATAGAACGGGGTCCCTTCTAAGACCTGGAACTTGGAGCCGCTTGGCAAGAGTGGCTCCTGTACTGGCGGACCTTCCAACAGACCCAACAGATGTGACATTGATGGCCTATTCTGAACATAGGTCATCAATATTTTAGTCCTGGAAACACTTGTGAGAGGACCGCTAAAGTGACCCTTCAGTTCCGCAATGAAATTTGTCCTGGGAGGAGGGGAATAGTATTGCTTACCATCTAACTTTTATTGGATGCACAGTGTTCATAGACTAAGACGCTGCTCTCTGATTGACCAGAGCTTCTCACATGAGCAGTGTTGGCCCATCCCGAAACAGCATGATGTGTCTCAGACTACCGATGCACAGTGTGTATTGCGTAATAAGAGGGGAGGGGCCCAGGCAGGGGCGTAACTATAGAGGATGCAGGGGATGCGGTTGCACCCGGGCCCAAGAGCCTTAGGGGGCCCATAAGGTCTCTCTTCTCCATACAGTGAGCCAAGTACTATGAGTTATGCGTTATAGTTGGGGGCCCTGTTACAGGTTTTGCATTGGGGCCCGGGAGGTTCAAGTTACGCCTCTGGCATTGAGGCCCAGGAGGTTCAAGTTACGCCTCTGGACCCAGGAATCGGCAGATCTGACGAGTTACACCAAAAATGGAGGCTAGAAGATAATTGATCCTTCCCCCTCCTGTCTCCAGGACTGAAGGGTCACTTCAAATTGGTCTTCCCATTTTGGCTTTTCATAGTCTAGAAGAGACATGACTCCCATGGCCACTGGCTGGATCCTACAGAAAGGACCAAGCACTAAGCATAGTACTGTTTCCGCAGCTCTTATTGAAGTGAAGGATTGCCACAGAAACAGCATGGCACAGCATGCTGCACCAATGCCTTAAAGGGGTTGTCCCGCGCCGAAACGGGTTTTTTTTTTTTTCAACCCCCCCCCCCGTTCGGCGCGAGACAACCCCGATGCAGGGACTGAAAAAAAGAACAGCACAGCGCTTACCTGAATCCCCGCGCTCCGGTGACTTCTATACTTACCGGTTGAAGATGGCCGCTGGTATCCTCTCCCTCCGTGGACCGCAGCTCTTCTGTGCGGTCCATTGCCGATTCCAGCCTCCTGATTGGCTGGAATCGGCACGTGACGGGGCGGAGCTACACGGACGCCAGCAGCGGAGCAGGTAAGTGAAAAACTTTTTATAACTTCTGTATGGCTCATAATTAATGCACAATGTACATTACAAAGTGCATTATTATGGCCATACAGAAGTGTATAGACCCACTTGCTGCCGCGGGACAACCCCTTTAACTTGGGGATTTACTGAAACAATGTAGCGCTGTGCCACTCTGTTTCCATAGCTCCCAGTCACTTCAATGAAAGCTACGGAAACAGTGCTGCTCTAAGCGCTCGGCTCTTTTCAACAGGTAGTTGAAACAGAACAGGAAAAGCCAAGATGGAAATACCCCTTTAAGGCCGTCTTAAGATGTTACGTTCAATTAATATGAAATTTAGTATTCTTTTTGTTCTGTTTTTGAGACTTTGGGCATTTTATCATCTTAATCTAATTCTTTTTTTCTTTCTCAGATGACCACTATTCTCGAATCGTATTTACCTCAGTGACTGGGCAGAGTCTATGGAATTTGCAAGCCATCAAGTCCATGTGCAATATAGACAATACAAGGGTGAGGGCAAAAATGTCCAATATTCGAGGCATTCCTGAAATTCTCTAAAATAACGTTTTGAGATTATGAAACAAACCCCCCGGGTCCCACCGCATCCTGGGATTGGGATATTTGGATAGTGTCTGCTATTTGTAGAGGTCACATGGATAAAGTCCGAGAGTAAATATGGGGGGAGGGGTGGTGTCAGCTTCCTTTACAAATCTGCTTACATGTCTCCAGGGTAGGAATGGAGCCAACTGACAAAAGTGTCATTCCCACTGTGATTGGCGGAATGCCATTAAATTGCTAAAATACTAGAAATTCACACTAAGATGCAGCATTACCCTCAGTGATTCCCTGGGGCAAATCCAGGAGGGGGGGGGGAGGGAGATCCAGCATCATATGTGTGAACGGCCTTCTAAGTCTCCTCAGTCACCTTCTAGATGTTCTCCCTAAGGAGAAAAGACAGCGGTCCGGACCCAAAAACTTTTACAAACAGGAGGAAATTTTCTTTTTGTACCCAAAGGAAGAAATAATGAAAGAAACTAATAAAAATAATCTGCATATCTATAGCGACAGCGTATTCCACACCTCATAGATCAGGGGGAACACAGTCTATGAGGAAATAAGGGGACACAAGAGCTTACAGTCTATGAGGAAATAAGGGGACACAAGAGCTTACAGTCTATGAGGAAATAAGGGGACACAAGAGCTTACAGTCTATGAGGAAATAGAGGGACACAAGAGCTTACAGTCTATGAGGAAATAGGGGGACACAAGAGTTTAAAGTCTATGAGGAACTAGGGGGACACAAGAGCTTACAGTCTATGAGGAAATAGGGGGACACAAGAGCTTACAGTCTATTAGGAAATAGGGGGACACAAGAGCTTACAGTCTATGAGGAAATAGGGGGACACGAGCTTAAAGTCTATGAGGAAATAGGGAGACACAAGAGCTTACAGTCTATGGGGAAATAGGGGACATAAGAGCTTACAGTCTATGAGGAAATAGGGGACACAAGAGCTTACAGTCTACGAGGAGATAGGGGGACACAGGAGCTTACAGTCTATGAGGAAATAGGGGGACACAAGAGCTTACAGTCTATGGGGAAATAGGGGGACACAAGAGCTTACAGTCTATGGGGAAATAGGGGGACACAAGAGCTTACAATCTATGAGGAAATAGGGGGACACAAGAGCTTACAGTCTACGAGGAAATAGGGGGACACAAGAGCTTACAGTCTATGAGGAAATAGGGGGACACAAGAGCTTACAGTCTATGAGGAAATAGGGGGACACAAGAGCTTACAGTCTATGAGGAAATAGGTAGACACAAGAGCTTACAGTCTATGAGGAAATAGGGGGGACACAAGAGCTTAAAGTCTATGAGGAAATAGGGGGACACAAGAGCTTACAGTCTATGGGGAAATAGGGGGACACAAGAGCTTACAATCTATGAGGAAATAGGGGGACACAAGAGCTTACAGTCTACGAGGAGATAGGGGGACACAAGAGCTTACAGTCTACGAGGAGATAGGGGGACACAAGAGCTTACAGTCTATGAGGAAATAGGGGGGACACAAGAGCTTACAGTCTGAGGAAATAGGGGGACACAAGAGCTTAAAGTCTATGAGGAACTAGGGGGACACAAGAGCTTACAGTCTATGAGGAAATAGGGGGACACGAGCTTACAGTCTGAGGAAATAGGGGGACACAAGAGCTTATAGTCTATGAGGAAATAGGGGGACACAAGAGCTTACAGTCTATGGGGAAATAGGGGGACACAAGAGCTTACAGTCTATGAGGAAATAGGGGGACACAAGAGCTTACAGTCTATGGGGAAATAGGGGGACACAAGAGCTTACAGTCTATGAGGAAATAGGGGGACACAAGAGCTTACAGTCTATGAGGAAATAGTGGGACACAAGAGCTTACAGTCTATGAGGAAATAGGTAGACACAAGAGCTTACAGTCTATGAGGAAATAGGGGGGGCACAAGAGCTTAAAGTCTATGAGGAAATAGGGGGACACAAGAGCTTACAGTCTATGAGGAAATAGGAGGGACACAAGAGCTTACAGTCTATGGGGAAATAGGGGGACACAAGAGCTTACAATCTATGAGGAAATAGGGGGACACAAGAGCTTACAGTCTACGAGGAAATAGGGGGACACAAGAGCTTACAGTCTATGAGGAAATAGGAGGGACACAAGAGCTTACAGTCTATGGGGAAATAGGGGGACACAAGAGCTTACAGTCTATGAGGAAATAGGGGGACACAAGAGCTTACAGTCTATGGGGAAATAGGGGGACACAAGAGCTTACAGTCTATGAGGAAATAGGGGGACACAAGAGCTTACAGTCTATGAGGAAATAGTGGGACACAAGAGCTTACAGTCTATGAGGAAATAGGTAGACACAAGAGCTTACAGTCTATGAGGAAATAGGGGGGGCACAAGAGCTTAAAGTCTATGAGGAAATAGGGGGACACAAGAGCTTACAGTCTATGAGGAAATAGGAGGGACACAAGAGCTTACAGTCTATGGGGAAATAGGGGGACACAAGAGCTTACAATCTATGAGGAAATAGGGGGACACAAGAGCTTACAGTCTACGAGGAAATAGGGGGACACAAGAGCTTACAGTCTATGAGGAAATAGGTAGACACAAGAACTTACAGTCTATAAGGAAATAGGGGGGACACAAGAGCTTAAAGTCTATGAGGAAATAGGGGGACACAAGAGCTTACAGTCTACGAGGAGATAGGGGGACACAAGAGCTTACAGTCTACGAGGAGATAGGGGGACACAAGAGCTTACAGTCTATGAGGAAATAGGGGGGACACAAGAGCTTACAGTCTGAGGAAATAGGGGGACACAAGAGCTTAAAGTCTATGAGGAACTAGGGGGACACAAGAGCTTACAGTCTATGAGGAAATAGGGGGACACGAGCTTACAGTCTGAGGAAATAGGGGGACACAAGAGCTTATAGTCTATGAGGAAATAGGGGGGACACAAGAGCTTACAGTGTATGAGGAAATAGGGGGACACAAGAGCTTAAAGTCTATGAGGAAATAGGGGGGACACAAGAGCTTACAGTGTATGAGGAAATAGGGGGACACAAGAGCTTAAAGCCTATGAGGAAATAGTGGGACACAAGAGCTTACAGTCTATTAGGAAATAGGGGGACACAAGAGCTTACAGTCTACGAGGAGATAGGGGGACACAAGAGCTTACAGTCTATAAGGAAATAGGGGGGCACAAGAGCTTACAGTCTATGAGGAAATAGGGGACACAAGAGCTTACAGTCTACGAGGAAATAGGGGGACACAAGAGCTTACAGTCTATGAGGAAATAGGGGGACACAAGAGCTTACAGTCTAGGAGGAAATAGGGGGACACAAGAGCTTACAGTCTAGGAGGAAATAGGGGGACACAAGAGCTTACAGTCTATGAGGAAATAGGGGGACACAAGAGCTTACAGTCTATGAGGAAATAGGGGGACACAAGAGCTTACAGTCTACGAGGAGATAGGGGGACACAAGAGCTTACAGTCTATGAGGAAATAAGGGGACACAAGAGCTTACAGTCTATGAGGAGATAGGGGGACACGAGCTTACAGTCTATGAGGAAATAGGGGGACACAAGAGTTTAAAGTCTATGAGGAAATAGGGGGACACAAGAGCTTACAGTCTATGAGGAAATAGGGGGACACAAGAGCTTACAGTCTACGAGGAGGTAGGGGGACACAAGAGCTTACAGTCTACGAGGAGAGAGGGTGACACAAGAGCTTACAGTCTATGAGGAAATAGGGGGACACAAGAGCTTACAGTCTATGAGGAAATAGGGGACACAAGAGCTTACAATAGAGGGACCTGAGAGGTAGCAGTGCTTGTTCTTGTATACGACTAGGGTAGTATATATAAAGCTGTATGAGCCGTGTGCTTACAGATATGAAGTATATTGGGGTGTAGGAGGTGTGGAGAGGAGGGGTAAATGGAAAAGAGTTAGACCGGGGAATGTAATCAACCTCCCTTTACACGGGCTGTTAGTCGCCGGAATAATTGCTCCCACTAGATTGTCAGCCCCTGTACACGGTGCGAAAAGTCACTCAGTTGTCACAAGTTGCTCTGTTGCTCAAACACAACAACTGCTGAGCGTCTTGTCGCCCGATGGAAGCAGGAGGGTCGTCACGATAGTGGCTGTATGGCTGTGGGGTGCCTACATATCCGACAGCCGTGCCGTGTAGAGGGGCGTTTTTAGGTCATGCTTCTGATATTGGTGATTAACCAGATTGTTTGGGGTAGCATATTCCAGAGAATTGGTGCCACTGTGGAGAAGTCTTGGATACCGGAGTGGGAAGTTCAGATTAAGGAGGTCATTAACAGAGATGATGTGTAGAGGGGTAGCAGAGGAGGGACGACATACAGGGCGGTGCAGCACTGAGGAGAGCTCTATGGATGGGATGATGAGTACATATTGTATTCTATAGTGGATGGACAACCACTGCTGTGACTGGCAAAGAGTGGAGGCATCAGTGTGGTGACTGGCAAAGAGTGGAGGCATCAGTGTGGTGACTGGCACAGAGTGGAGGCATCGGTGTGGCACAGAAATAGGAGCCTGACTGCCGCTCAGGATGAATTGGAGAGGGGACAGTTTAGTTTGAAAAGTCTGATCATCAATGAGTTAGAAAAGTCGGTAAGAGTATGGCCCCGGGCGACAGAAGGAGTTTTCACCATTTCTACAGTAAATGACCCCCAGACCATCACACCAGCAGGGGGCAGTGTGCCGCTCCACAGCAAAGGCAGGGTTGATCTCTTCTCTGCGTGGTCACTAGACACAAGGAGCCTCCGAGAGCCTGTTATAGGCCAAGGGGGAACCACTTATAGGGCCTCCGGTGACAAGACCGTCCATCTAATCACCACAACTCTCATCATTTACAGATGGAACCACAGGACGGGCTTTACAGCAAAACGACAACTTCTTCTGGGGGCGGCTTGTTTATTGACACAGAATGTATATGGCGGGTCTAAACACTGGAGATAATTTAGCATTTATGGGCACAACAGGTTTTATGACTCCTCCATTCTCTACCCAGTACAAGCAGTCTCTCTCCAGAAATGGCTGATAACAGGGAACAATAGGGACGGGGTATAACCTAGACTGGAGGCTTAGTATCTGTCTCATTCGTGTTTGACTTTGGGTCGGTTTTGCTTTGAGACTGTTTATAGTGACAAGGGGGTTCTTTTCAAACCGCTCAATTCCCAGGCTTGTGTTGTGGGTAATTACGGGCGAGTCACTAATGGAGTTCAGATGCCGAACATTCCTAATTTAACTTTTTCTTCATCACTGTAGGACACACAGGCAATTAAACATGAAATACAAACTGTTCGGGGCCTTTAGTTATGGTTCACGCTAAGCAGTAAAAAGGGCCTCATTACGGAGGGCGCTGGAGCCGTAATCTAATTATGGGAGCTGTAGAGTTTAACCCCCGGTGTGCACGGTTAATCCAACATGTCTGACTGCAGAGACCGTCCATAATGTTTGCCGGTAACGAGGTTTTTATGGCCGATCAATGCAGATTTATTAATGGCGGTTTAGCAGCAACATGAAGGACGAGTGCGTCAGCGAATATTCCCGCGCGGACAGACTGCGGTTTTTGCTCTACTTTTTTGTAAAATCGAAGCAAAACACATTGGGGCAGATTTACTAACTGGTCCAATAATACGACCAGACGAAGTCTAAGCCCCTTTTCCACGTGCCGATCATCATTATCGCTGGATTGTGGGAATCTAAAAAATAATCTACACCGTAAAAGGTTGCAGCGACAAACGATAATTTGTGCGCTTATCATTCGGCGACCAGTTTATTCACGCTTAACCCATTAAGGACCAGGCACAGTCAATTTACAGCGCCTGGTCCTGGGCTTGAAGCACCGCCGATAGTAAAATGACGGTGGCACTTTAAGTCTCCTGCCTGTGCAATCAATCAGCTGTTAGTGACAGCTGATAACCCGGAGAAGAAGGCGGGAGGGGTTTTTAACCCTTTCTGCCTTGTTCTTCCCCGAGTACACAGTGAGCACTGTGTACTAGAAAGTGAAAGTACAATGTAACTTTCACTACGGGAGACGGGGGGATCATGTGACCGCCGGGGTTCCCTGCTACAGAAGATCTGGAGGGTCATACTAGACCCTGGGCAGCCGTGCCAGTGACTAACGTCACTACAGGGGTTGGTTTCCTCTGTAACTGGGGCTCCTATGGATGCGGCTCCTATGGATGCGGCTCCTATGGATGCCTCAGCTACAGTGGGAAACTGTCAAATAAAAAAATTAAAAAACGAGAATGTCCCCCAGAGGTCTTACATGACGTCATGGGGGGCGTAAATAGTAAAAAACATAATTACATACATTAGTAAAACAAAATAACAGAATAAAACAACAATATGTACATAAGGGTGACTGACTGCCCACTGCAGTCTTTTTTTCACTGCGAAATTCGCAGCGTTTTTTTTTCTGCAGGGGTCTATGGGACTTGTAATGTTAAAATCGCAATTTACCGTGAAATCGTGATTTTGCGCGATCGCGATTTTTAACATTACAAGTCCCATAGACCCCTGCCGAAAAAAAAAACGCTGCGAATTTCGCAGTGAAAAAAAAAGAAAGAAAATAACACAAAGCTGACGCCAACCAAACCGTCGCCATATGCGCCCTGTAAACCAAAACCATACATACTATGGTCCTTAAGGGGTTGAAAATCAAACTACGATCGGCCTGTGTAAACAGGCAGTTGGTCATCTATGAACGACTGCCTGTTTACTGTGAATTGAGGCGGGTGAACCGGACTGATTCCCAGCCGCTCTGCCTCCATTCACTGAGTGATGGCTGCTACTGTGCGTCGCTGGAACGACTGCCGGGTGCATCTACCCCTGGCAATTGTCCCGGGTAAAATGACCATTTTTTTTAACACCATGAAAAAGTGTCTGGAAGTGTCTACAAGGCATCATGAATTTAGTGCGAATCATGTAAGACTGTTCCATTTCTATGGTAAGCTTGCCCCATTGAGGTTTGCTCCAATTTTGTGAAAATGGGGGCATAAAATGTGACCTGGCCACAAGATGTGTTCACACGCCAATCTCTATAATCGTTTGTGGCCTCGCAGACGTAAACCAGCATCCACAACACACACTGATTTGCTGCTACCCGTGGCCTCCCACTGCGGGTATATACGCATATTGTTCGCATTCTGTGGTTTGACGTGTTTTGTTGGGATGGATCTTGGCTGATGAAACGTTTCATTTCTTGCTTTTTCTCCGGGGGGGGGGGGGGGGGTGTTATTTTCATTTTTTACTGTCTGAAGTTTTTGTAGGCTCGTTGGGGTGACATTATAACCACCGGGCCATTGGTTTGTATGTGTGATGCAGATTTCCATCTAGTTATATGGGCAGTTTTACTAGCCATACACTCTGAATCCACTGATTTCGGTGGGATTGGCAGAAGCTTTGATGTATATAAAGGGAAGGGTAGCAGCTAGGTATGTTGGATCTCAACATGACCAAACATTTGTTCCTACGGGAGAAAAGCCACTCTTTCCCCAATGACATAAACATGTATGCTTGGCCAAGCTAAGCTATCTATGGATGTGGCCGCACACCTTAGAGCAGGGGTCCCCAACTCCAGTCCTCAGGGACCACCAACAGGTCATATTTTTAGGATCTCCTATGGTAAGAACACTTGTGGAAATGTCTGAGGCACCGACAGTAATTACATCACCTGTGCAATACTGAGGAAATCCTGAAAACATGACCTGTTGGCGGTCCCTGAGGACTGGAGTTGGGGAACCCTGCGTTAGAGTAATGTCAGGTGAACCTGTAGAATCTATGACTATCCTGACAGTTCCCAATGGCAGACATTGTGTGAAAGAAGGATTGAGCTATTGGAATTCAACATAACTGATTCTTCTGTTCTCAAGGAGGAAAAGTTGATGCCAGATGTATATGGCAATTTCATCACTTGTGTCCGCCAGGGATTGGGAGGAATAGCTTTCGGCTGAATGATCATTTGGCCAATACTTTCTGTCTATCACCAGATTCTTCCCAGATATAGTAAATAATAATAATCACCTTTATTTATATAGTATATGCATATTGGGTTCTGTCCCCATTGGGGTTCAAAATCTATAGTTACCTATCGGTATGCATTTGGAGTGTGGGAAGAAACCCATGCAAATTCCATGCAGATGTGTGGGGTTTAAACCCAGGATTATCAAGCCTTTACCCCCTTAGTGACACGCCCAGAAAATCTCCGAGGCTTGCTGCACTGACCATGCAGTTAAACCCAAGAATTTTTCCATGGACTGCTCTAGGCTGAAATGTGCAGAGCACTGAGCTGTCATCTGAAATCTTCCGGGGTTTTTACTGCATACTCAGCGCAGCAAGCCCCTGAGATTTCCCTGCCATTATATGGTAATAATAAACCTGCCACTGAAGGGGTTAAAGGGTTCTAACAGAATCAGCTTTTATCACCTATTCCTAGGATAGGTGATACAAATCTGATTGGTGAGGGTCTCACTTTTGAGACCCCACTGGTTTTGAGAATGGGTGTTCTGTTTTTCCCCTCCTTCTCACTGTACCCCCTGTAGTGAGGAGGTGATTGAATAGAGCAGTGGCCACATGTGCAGTGCTGCTCTATTCACTTTCAATGAACTGTCGGAGATAACCGAGTACAATCGCCCCACCGATCTGACTTGGATTGCCTATTGCCTTTTATCGCCTATCCTAGATTCTCGTACAACCCCTTTAAGACTGACTCTTCTTCTCTTCCTTCCCACAGATCAGATCCCACCAACAGTTTTCAGACCTGTGCCAGAGGACCACTGCCGATTCATGTTGCCCCAGCTGGACCTTAGGAAACTACATTGCCATTCTTAACAACAGATCATCATGCCATAAGATTGTAGAGAGGGACGTGTCTCACACACTAAAACTCATTCGTACCTGTGCCAAATATTACCATAACGGAACATTGGGACCAGACTGCTGGGATATGGCGGCCAAGAGGAAGGACCAGCTGAAGTGTACGAATGTGCCTCGAAAATGTACCAAGTACAATGCTGTTTACCAGATACTCCATTACCTGGTAGATAAAGACTTCTCCAACCCAAAGAATGTGGATTTCTCCAATCCAGTTTTAAGGCACAGTATGCTCTTCTCCCCAACCGAAAAAGGGGAGTCGATGATGAACATTTATCTAGATAATTTTGAGAACTGGAATTGTTCTGATGGTGTAACGACCGTCGCGGGAATCGAGTTTGGAATCAAACATAGCTTATTTCAAGACTATCTCTTAATGGATACTGTGTATCCGGCCATCGCCATTTTAATTGTCCTCTTGGTCATGTGTATCTACACAAGATCAATTTTTATCACACTGATGACCATGTTCGCCATAATTAGTTCATTGATTGTATCGTATTTTCTCTACCGTGTCGTATTTAACTTTGAGTTTTTCCCCTTCATGAACCTCACTGCACTGATAATTCTCGTCGGAATTGGGGCGGACGATGCTTTTGTCCTGTGTGACGTCTGGAACTACACAAAATTTGACAAACCTCATGCCGAAACCTCAGAGACAGTTAGCATCACCCTGCAACATGCTGCTCTTTCTATGTTTGTCACCAGCTTTACCACCGCAGCGGCCTTCTATGCCAACTACGTCAGCAATATTACCGCAATCAGGTGTTTCGGAGTCTATGCTGGCACCGCCATATTAGTTAATTATCTTCTCATGGTCACATGGCTGCCTGCCGTAGTTGTCCTACATGAACGTTACCTCCTGAACATTTTTACATGCTTTAAAGGTCCTCAACAACGACCTTACAATAAGAAAGGCTGTTGGAATGTAATGTGCCAGAAGGTTCAGGAGTTTCTCTTTGCCGTTTCAGAAGCATCAAGGATTTTCTTCGAGAAAGTCTTGCCGTGTATTGTTATTAAATTCAGATACGTTTGGGTGTTTGGTTTCCTGGCCATAACTATTGGTGGAGCCTATATCGTATGTGTAAATCCAAAGATGAAACTCCCATCGTTAGAACTTTCGGAATTCCAAGTTTTCAGGTCTTCCCATCCATTTGAGCGATACGATGCAGAGTTCAAAAAGTTGTTTATTTTTGAGCGGGTCCACCATGGGGAGGAGCTCCATATGCCCATTACTATCGTATGGGGAATTTCTCCAGAAGACAATGGAGATCCCTTGAACCCAAAAAGCAAGGGCAAGCTCAAACTGGACAGTAGCTTTAATATTGCCAGCCCAGCCTCACAACAGTGGATTCTGAATTTTTGCCAAAAGTTGAAAAACCAAACTTTCTACTATCAAACGGATGAACAGGACTTCACCAGCTGTTTCATCGAGACCTTCAAACAGTGGATGGAAAATCAGGACTGCGACGAACCTTCACTTTACCCATGTTGCAGCCAGTCAGGATTTCCATATAAGCAGGAGGTATTTGAGCTCTGTATCAAAAGGGCTATCATGGAGCTTGAAAGGAGCACTGGTTACCACTTAGACAGCAAGACTCCCGGCCCGAGGTTTGACATTAATGACACCATCAGAGCTGTAGTCTTAGAGTTTAAAAGCGCTTACCTTTTCACTTTCGCATATGAAAAGATGCATCACTTCTACAAGGAGGTTGACGCTTGGATTTCAAAGGAACTCCAGTCGGCTCCTGTTGGTCTCAGCAATGGATGGTTTGTCAGCAACCTTGAATTTTACGATCTCCAAGACAGCCTTTCCGATGGAACCTTGATTGCCATGGGATTATCTGTTGCCGTAGCTTTTAGCGTCATGCTCCTTACTACATGGAACATTATTATAAGTCTGTATGCCATAGTTTCCATAGCGGGCACTATATTTGTTACCGTTGGCTCCTTGGTTCTTCTCGGATGGGAACTCAACGTTCTAGAATCTGTCACTATCTCCGTTGCTGTGGGTCTATCAGTAGATTTTGCCGTACATTATGGCGTTGCCTATCGTCTTGCTCCAGATCCTGATCGAGAAGGGAAAGTGGTCTTCTCTCTAAGTCGTATGGGTTCTGCTATAGCTATGGCTGCTCTGACGACCTTCGTGGCTGGAGCAATGATGATGCCTTCAACTGTTCTGGCCTACACCCAGTTGGGTACCTTCATGATGTTGATTATGTGCATTAGCTGGGCATTTGCCACCTTCTTTTTTCAATGTATGTGCCGTTGTCTAGGACCACAGGGAAGTTGTGGTCAGATTCCGTTGCCAAAAAAGTTGCAGTTCAAAGCCTTTTCACAAGCATTGTCATCAAGTACGACCGAAAGAGGACAGAACAAGGCGAATCACAGTAATAAGTATCAGTTAGACACACGAGGAACAAAGGCAGAAGTGGAACATGAACATTATGAACTGGAGCCTTTAGCATCACATAACAGTAGCACATCTTGAGGGACAAGTTACAGCTACTAACTTGTTGAGATATTGTTTACGCACACAGTTTTGCGTCTTCACCACCCTTGTACACCATATTGTAACATTCTTGGCAGACTATATGTTCCAGGACCAGCTTAGCCTTACATTTGCCTGTATGATCCACTGCCTGCTACATAACATCCATGGCTCATGAGACATGTTCAGTTCTGTAGCCATTACTTGGCTCAGAGTATGGAATCGTTTGGTCAAACCTTACCACCATCAATAGGATGTCCTTCATGCATTATGATGCTTGCTATGTTCTGTAAAGTTTCACTCTAAGCACGCCACGGCCGCCTTCATTTAAGAACAGTGCCACATGTATCTAAAGGTTGTGTGTGGTATTGTAGGTTGCCTCCACGCACTATGAGGGTGGTTGCGTACGTAACGATCTTAGGGAAACTGTTTTTTGTGACATTTTTAACATCTTTTTTTCAAGAAAAAAGTCGCAATCAGGTACTAGCTGTAGATCAATGGGTTTATAAAACAAACTGTAAGGTTTTGGAGGTTTTTTTTGGTGTTTTTCTTCACTTTGGGCGCAATTTTTTTGGGTCTATGCAGTAGTTTTTACCCAAAATGCAGCTTGTTCACTGCATGGTGATCTTACGCCAATCTTCAGTAGCAATGCGCTGGAATATGGCTCACCTGATTAAGAGGCTCATGTCCTGTGTCTCTTGATAAATGAGGCTCATCTCTGGCCCCTGTGTATCAGACAGTCAAATCTTCCTCAACCAAGAGCAGTTTCTGGAGTAAATTATAGTAAATTTGCTGGGCTACAGGAGGCCACTTCCCCTACAATAAAAATCACCTACTTTTCTAGGGAAAAATTGTGCACAGACATACACCAATATTTTTCAGCTTTTTTGTGCATCACTGATGTATGTATGAAAGAAACCTTAGGGAGGTAAGCTGCAATACCAGACACAACCTATGGACAGGTGTGGTGCTGTTTCAGGAAGAAAGCAGCCATATTTTTTCAAATGTGCAACCCACTCAAAGCTTTAGGTTTGCAAATACCCTTCTACAGAGGGCCAATAAACCGGTACCCCATTGTGCATGGCCAGAGGTGGGCAATATGATTTTATTAGGTTCTGCCCATGAGGAACACTCCAGGCAAAACTAACACACTGTGTTACATCTAGTACAGGGCCTTAGAGGGTGGTTCTCTGTGGTGTTTTTCTGAATTCCTGTTCCATGCTCCACCAACAGGCATAAAAGAGTGGATCAGTTTTGCCCAGAGTTCCATCGGCATATGAATTGACCTTAAAGGCTATGGAAACCTTTGTGCATGAAAAATTAACACATATATCTTACTATGTTCCTGCAAAGAAAATGCACTTGTCTTTTTTGCATTGAGTTTTCCTTCTTATGTATTTAGAAAACTTTATACTTGCTTTGCAGGCTCTCCTATGTTCAGGTTTCTGGGTTGGGAATATTCGCAGCACTGATCAACTGGTCTCTCTCATGAAAGTCCACAACCTCAGCCCCCCCTCCCCTCCCGTTTTTCAGAGGCTGTTTTGCATAACCACACCCACCCAATACTACACAGCTATTTGTCAGTCTTTCTCATCTTCTCTTTGAGAATCTGTTGGTCCCCCTCCCCCACACTGCTGATAGGAGCAGAGTGAATTACAGACCTCTGTAATACAGGGTTATTACAAATGATCTTCCTGATTTGAACCCCTCATGGCTCATGTTTAATGACACTCAGAAAAATAAATTTGATATCAATTGAAATAGAAACTCAAACGGTTTTGTTGCACATAATCAAAAATGCTTTCCCCATCAGAGGTGATCAATGTGAGCCCCCTTTGTCACTCATTGAGCCTGTATTTTAAGTTCCCGCCATACATGTTGTAGCGGATCACAACTGACTGATGCAATGGCTTCTGTGATGCATCCTCGCAGATCGTGCATGGCAGGTGGTCAGGAAGGTATGTAGACTCTATCTGTAACACTCCCGCAACTCACTTCTGATTTCAGTTTGAAAATGGAGAGCGCCCCCATCCTGTTGGAAGATGAAACCCAGGATTTCCTGTTCCTGGTTGCTCTGATGGTAGATATCCGAGGACTTTGTGTGAAACTTGCATGGACACACTTTGCGGTTTCCACGCTTACTGGTAGATGACCAGATGATTTTCGCTTACATTTGTCAGTTGCCTCCTCTTTCTTTAAACTTGGAACACCACTTGCGAATTGTGTGCCAACTGGGTGGATCTTCACCAAACTTTTGTTCGAAAATGGCATTGCAATTAACAACAGACCGGTAGACGTGAAAACCAAGGCCACAAATTGCTCTCCTGTCTTCGTTGACAGCTACTTTGTCTCATATCCCCCTAGTGGTGAGAACGGCAGAATAAAACATTTTGGGCTTCATTTAGCAAAACTGTCATAACGGCGCAGCTTTCATTTAACCACAACAGCTTGAGAAATGAAAGCTTCGCTGTGATTAGTGGCTATGAGCAACAAGAACCGTCTTACCGTTAGACGATTTCACTAAGTGAAAATTTTTGAGTTTCTGTTCCCATTGATATCAGATTTATCTGAGTGTCACTAAACTGAGTAATGAGGGTTTAAAATCATTCTTTGCCCTCTGTCCTCATAATCTACTCCTCCATCAACCCCTACACTGTAATACAGCCCTCTGTAATAGTAACTTTCTCTGCTCTCTGTTCTCCTGATCTCCTCCACTAGAGATGAGCGAGCATACTCGCTAAGGACAATTACTCGATCGAGCATTGCCCTTAGCGAGTACCTGCCCGCTCGGAAGAAAAGGTTCGGCTGCAGGGGAGAGCGGGGGGAGAGAGGGAGAGAGAGATCTCCCCTCCATTCCTCCCCGCTCTCCCCTGCCGCTCCCTGCCCGCCGCCGGCAGCCGAACCTTTTCTTCCGAGCGGGCAGGTACTCGCTAAGGGCAATGCTCGATTGAGTAATTGCCCTTCGCGAGTATGCTCGCTCATCTCTATCCTCCACCATCCCTCCAGCATTGTCGTACAGCCTTCTATAATAGCTCAGTGGAAAGGCAGTGAATGCAATCTCACAACAGGGGGAGGGCTAGGAAGGAGCTGTCAGTTTAGTCCTCCAGTCTGCAGTGCCTAGGAAAGCAATGCAAGCATAGAAATCAAACAATCAAATTTTTTTTAGGAAAACCAATTGCAAAAAGTCTTCAATTCCAAAAACACATTGGTTAAAAAAAAAAAGAGTGTAAAGGTGCACATAGCCTTTAAGGTAAGGTGCTAACAAAATGGCATTAAGTCGCCTGCATGATGAAGTTGCATGAGGGTAACTTTTTCATTATTTTTCCACAATTATACATTCGTTACATTTTTTTGTTTTGCCAGTTGAGCCAATAAAAATAATGTTCCAAATCTAGAAGGATGTGTGTAAAGGGAGAGACGAACGTGTACGCCAAACAGATAGCACTTCAGAGCCGCCGTAATGGACGTCGTCCCTCACATTTCAATTTTTGAATGTCAGTTTTAGACCAAAATGTCGGGAACCTGACACTAAATCCGTACGACCCACAAAGTGATGTAACTCATGTCATGGTCAAGTGCAATTCTCTTGATTGTCTTATGCCAAACATTTGATGCCAACGTGCCTGCTGTATTAAGAGAGAGATCAAAGTTTATGTCAATAAAACCATATAGAGTATTGTGTATTTTTTCTTCTAAGTGTGACGCCAAAAACTTTTATTTTTGGAACATCGTGAACATTTTAAGCAACTGTTTAACTTTTCACGAGTGTCAAATTGATTCAGCTGTTGGCAACATCACTAAGTGACATTAAAGGATTGTGCAGCGATAGGAAGCGGTGAATACCTCCCAACCTCGGGACAATGAAAAGAGGGACAATGTTTTTACGGTAGGCCATGCCCCCTTTACTCCAAAGCTTCTTCTACGTGGGCCGATCATCGCACCCAAATGTTTCTATCAATACAAGTTCTCCTGACAATTGGGCTGTGTAAAAGGATGAACAATCAGCCAACAAATGAGCCGAAACTTACTTATTGGCTGATCGCGTAGTCCCACAAAGTCCAGAATGGTTGGGAGATATGAGGGATGGCATATTGCTAGGATACACCATCACTTCCTAATCAGTAAGCTGTCGACAGCTGAAACCCCCACGGTCCTCAGGATGAAGGAGCCACTTTGCTAATTAAGCTCTGCAGTTCCGTTACTGATTTAGTACCAATCCCAGGTACACCGCATACAGGGAACTGCAAGATATCCCTGAATGTAGATATCTTGTATCTTCCCAGCACAACAGAGGACCAGGATTACTGATGTACAGGAGAACTGGTGAAGGGACATCTGTGCCTTCTTTTTCAGGATCGGTGGGGATTTCAATTTTTGAGGCTCCCATTGATTAGTTATGGCATATTTGAGCAATCTGCCGTAGCATTTTAAGATGGGAATAACTCTTTAAGCGGTTTGCAACTTTTGAAAATGGACCCATTGCCTGTGCTCCAGTCCCTACTGAAACAGGAAGTAATGATGTCACTTTCATCTATCACATGATCACTGCAGCCAATCGCTGGCCTCAGAGGTTCGGTGTGCAATGAATGACATGTATCTGCTGAGGCCAGCAATTGGCTGCAGCAGTCATGTGAGCGATTTCTGTTGTTGGGATGCTTATGTAGGCTCTAGAAAGTTGAGAGACTGTAAACAGGAAAAGAGCAACAAAATACACATGGAAACCAGATGGGCACGGGACTCCGCTGAGCTCTTGTCCTCTCTTGTTCGAATCAGAGGCGTCCCTACCATGAGGAGCCCAGCGCCTCAGGACCTCAGGGGGGCAGCACTAGGGTTGGCACCCGGGCGATAATTAAGGGCGGTATTTATTTTTTACCGGCTATATTGATGGACTGTAAAAATAATTGCTAGCTCACCGGGCAGCAAGCTGACAAGCATTTACAACACTTAGTCTGTAGTTTCAGCAGTGGCCGCCACTGCTTAAGGTAAACTGTGACCCCCAACTTCTCCCCCTGTTGTCTGCATTCCTGCATGTAGATGCCAACGCAGACTCTGGGGGGAGAGGTCAGGGGTTAGAGTCTGAGTACGGCGGTGGCTGCAACCGTCAGACCAGAGCTACAGACCAAGTGAGTTAAATGCTTGATGTTATCTGGCTGCTGCCCGGCTGGAGGTCCACCAAGGGAAACACTATTACTACAGGGGCCACTATGGAGGTCACTATTAATACTGGGACCACCAACAAGGGTTACTATTAATACTGAGGCCACTAAGAAGAATATTATTACTACTGGGCAAATATGGAGGTCAATATTATTAGTGGCACCACTAACAGGGTCACTATTACTACTGGGGTCATTAAGAGGGTCACTATTACTATTGTGGCCACCAAGGGGAACACTTAGTATTGGAGCCACTACTGGGGAGCACTATTACTCTGTCACTTCAAACAAGTCTCAATGGTTCAAATATGTGTTGCGTATGACTGTTTTTTTTGCAGGGGTTGGGTGTCACTTCACACTTCGCCTCAGGCAGAATTAAGGCTTGAGGCACCGCTGATTCTAATGATGCGAAAGGCCTACTTTTTTTTCATGTTCTTCTTAGAAGTTATGCATCAATGAATACAATGCATCTTGACAAACAAAAGGGTCACAAGCAAAAGTTACTGTAATTCCAGCACTGTAATCCAGGGTTGACTGGTCCACCAAAATGCTAAGGAACAGGCTCTGAGACAGAAATGGACTCCAGCAAGACAGCCCCATTTGGTGGTGACTTTGGAGCCAATCCCTGGCCATAGGTCTATTTCTTACAGAATGAGTCATAAATAAGCTATTAGGACTGATCATCAATAAGGTCTGTGTGTGAATGCGTACCTCTTCTGTAGAGAGGGACCATCCAGGCCCAAGAAACCCCAGTCTGACATACAGTGTGAACATAATTAAAGTATCCCTACGCAGAGATGTTTAAGGAGATATCTACTGGAATTGAACCAAACTTGGTGGTAATACTATCCAGTACATGCAGACACAATCCATGTAAAAAAAAAGTTCAAAATTGAATTCAGTCTAATAAACTTCCAGGAAAGAGGGTCATGGGATATATGATTCAAGGATAAGACTTCATTGGAAATTGAGTGATGCGGTAATTTTTTTCAATTCCTGCAACCATTTTTGAGTTATGGATGATGCCATGTTGAGTAATAATAAAGTTATCTTTATTGTGGTATAGAAAACACTAATTGCATATCTTTTCAGGTACCAGAAAATGCTATTAACAATCCAGGGCAGAATTAAGTGCCTCATCATTAAACAACACAGAATGTAGGAATTCTGCATCTTGTTCACACATTGGTAATGCCCACTGGCAGAATGCCAAGCGGCTGTCAGGGTCACCCTCCCACAACGTCTATTGCAGCTGCAGTTTGTATGGGTGCCACTTGTGTGTCTTGAGGATCCTTAAGACAACAGGTTGACTCAAACCATTCCCCAATGCCAGTCACTGGTGCGTTTCAGTGAACTCTTCGTGAAAACAGCTCGTTCAGCTGTGGACACCATGGCATTAGAAACACCGCTTGGACCACCAGTCCTTGGTTTGTCCTGGATACTACCAGTTTGCTTGAACTTCTGAATCAGTTTCCTGACAGTTTGTGCCCTCATTGGCCTCTTCCTGGGTGTTCTTGATTGAGAGCCGACTCCACCTCACGTGAACTCCTGCTACCGACCTTTCAAGGTGCTCTCAATTCTGTTCTAGATTGTTAACAGCATCTTCTGGTACCTGAAAATACATGCAATTAGTGTTTTCCATACCACATAATTCACCATAACTTTATTACTACTCAGTTGGGCATCCATAACTCGAAAATGGTTGCCGGTATTGAATAAAATGACTGCACCTACCAATTTCTGATGAAACTCAATTAAATCATGTATCCTATGACACCCTTTCTATTAAAGTTTCTCGGACTGAATCAAAGATGGCAGCCACTTTGAACTTTTTTTTCACATGGATTGCCTCTGCAGGTCCTGGATAGTATTATTACCACGTTTGGTTCAATCACGCCCAATAGATGTCTCTTTAGACTTCTCTGAATTAGGATACTTTAATTATGCTCACCTTATTCATATATTTTCATTTCAGTAGTGGTATGAGTGATAGCCGCGCCAACAGATGGACCACCGGTAAGAAGAGTCTCTCTGTCTGTCCAACAACCTGGATTCTGCGCTATGTGAACTCAGTGTCTTAATAGGGATAATTGAGAGCAGTCCAATCAACCAGAAACCAACTTTCAAATAATGAAATGAACAGAAGGAAATTTTATTAGATGCTGTTTGGCCCAATTGTAACACTGAACTATTCGACCAAAAGGAGAAGAAACCTTGTCATAAGGACACAGGCCATGATCTTCTCGGAGAAGGTTTCGGTCACTAATAACAGAGGCAGATGGGATAGGTTGATCAGTGGTAGTATTATACAGGACTGGCCTCTCGCTGGCCCCAATACCAATACTGTACATGCGGTTATTTATAATCTTCATTCTTGTGACCGTGGGAGGAAGCTTCCTTATCACATGTTTGGTTTCTATTTATGCCAAACATCTCTGCTTCCTGTCAAATGCAAATATTCCAGATATTATCTGCATCAGCGCACATCGGGACAGTGCTTTTCCTTGTAGACTCTTTTAACTTTGTACTGGACCTTTCCTTCCGATGTCATTGTCTGATTACCGGCTCCAGGAGACAAGATATGTCCAAACAACAGGAAATTATATTTCTTTATGACATTACTTTGTCAACGGACTTCCACTGTAAGCAAAATATGAGGAGAGGAGGACGTACCACTGATGTCGTATCGCTGCACAAAGGCTTTATGATTATTAAAGTTCTATACAGTTTTAGGAAGCACTGCTATCCCCTATAGACAATATTATACCTACTGTACTATAATACAAAAATATAATACTGATCCCAATCTAAAAGAATATAACTACTATAATACTGCCCCTATGTACAAGAATATGACTACTATAATACTGCCTCCTATGTACAAGAATATAACTACTATAATACTGCTCCTATGTACTAGAATATAACTACTATAATACTGCTCCTATGTACTAGAATATAACTACTATAATACTGCCCCCTATGTACAAGAATATAACTACTATAATACTGCCCCTATGTACAAGAATATAACTACTATAATACTGCCCCCTATGTACAAGAATATAACTACTATAATACTGCCCCTATGTACAAGAATATGACTACTATAATACTGCCTCCTATGTACAAGAATATAACTACTATAATACTGCTCCTATGTACTAGAATATAACTACTATAATACTGCTCCTATGTACTAGAATATAACTACTATAATACTGCTCCTATGTACAAGAATATAACTACTATAATACTGCCCCCTATGTACAAGAATATAACTACTATAATACTGCCTCCTATGTACAAGAATATAACTACTATAATACTGCTCCTATGTACAAGAATATAACTACTATAATACTGCCTCCTATGTACAAGAATATAACTACTATAATACTGCTCCTATGTACTAGAATATAACTACTATAATACTGCTCCTATGTACAAGAATATAACTACTATAATACTGCCCCCTATGTACAAGAATATAACTACTATAATACTGCCCCCTATGTACAAGAATATAACTACTATAATACTGCCCCCTATGTACAAGAATATAACTACTATAATACTGCCCCCTATGTACAAGAATATAACTGCTATAATACCGCCTCCTATGTACAAGAATATAACTACTCTAATACTGCCCCTATGTACAAGAATATAACTACTATAATACTGCTCCTATGTACAAGAATATAACTACTATAATACCGCCTCCTATGTACAAGAATATAACTACTATAATACTGCCCCCTATGTACAAGAATATAACTACTATAATACTGCCCCCTATGTACAAGAATATAACTACTATAATACTGCTCCTATGTACAAGAATATAACTACTATAATACTGCCCCCTATGTACAAGAATATAACTACTGTAATACTGCCCCCTATGTACAAGAATATAACTACTATAATACTGCCACTTATGTACAAGAATATAACTACTATAATACTGCCTCCCTATGTACAAGAATATAACTACTATAATACTGTCCCCTATGTACAAGAATATAACTACTATAATACTGTCCCCTATGTACAAGAATATAACTACTATAATACTGCTCCTATGTACAAGAATATAACTACTATAATACTGCCCCCTATGTACAAGAATATAACTACTATAATACTGCCCCCTATGTACAAGAATATAACTACTGTAATACTGCCCCCTATGTACAAGAATATAACTACTATAATACTGCCACTTATGTACAAGAATATAATTACTATAATACTGCCCCCTATGTACAAGAATATAACTACTGTAATACTGCCCCCTATGTACAAGAATATAACTACTATAATACCGCCTACTATGTACAAGAATATAACTACTATAATGTAATTGGAGTTATATTTTTCCATCTTCTGCTGTTGCTCTTTCAGTCCTCCCAGTGAACCCTTTGATTTTTTTTATGTCTTTAGTTTTAGGACTGCTAGAATATTAGACCATGGTATTAGTTTATCCCTGTAACGGTTTCCCGCTCGCACCAACGCAGAGTAAATGGAACACTATGTTGCTCATAGATCTGTGTGTCGGTCAGTTCTCTGCTCAGAGGAGAGGTCAATGAGTAAAGATGGTTTCCATGATCTATTCTGAGGTGTGTTTATACCGTGGCCTGTGGGCTTCACATTCAGTCAGGTTGAGGTCTGTGGATACTTTATGGAATATAAGCCTGCTTATTTCCCTGTGATGTCATGCGGTAGAAGCCACTAGCGGTCAGAAAACAAATTTGTGTTAAACACAATTTACGGTACTTTCCCCATCTGCCCGCAGTGTGTATGATCAGGCACTCAGCGGTATAGTATGGGCCCCTCGGTGCCGTCTTACAGATCGAGGTTTGTGAGCATGAGGCTTAACATAGGAAAATACACAAGGATTGCACCAAAGAATTAAAGGGGAACGCTACCTAAATGTTATATAGATATGTCATAAAAATAATACACAGTGTACACCTATATTGTCTACATATAAAACAGCTACTTCAATGGAGGCCGGCCGTGCGTAACCCACACAAAATCGCAGCATGCTGCGGTTTATTCTCCGCGAGCAGAAAATCGCAATCAATTTCCAATACTGGAGTTTAACCCCTTAAGGACACGGCCTATTTTGGGTTTAAGGACGCAACAATTTTTGGCGGATTTTCATCTCCATTTTTCAAAAGCCATAACTCTTTTATTTTTCCGTCGACGCGGCCGTATAAGGGCTTGTTTTTTGCGTGGTGAACTGTAGTTTGTATCGGTGCCATTTTTGGGTACATTGACTATATTGCAAAAGTTTTATTATTTTTTTATGATAACGGAGAGAAAACGCATCAATTCTGCCAAAGATTTTTTGGGGGGAGTTTTACAGCGTTAATCATGCAGCATAAATGAAACAATCCATTTTTTCGGCGGGTCGGTACGATTACAACGATACGAAAATTCTTATTTTTTTTAGCGTTTTTCACGTTTTTGCAATAAAAACCCTTTTTTTTGGAAATCTTTTTTTTTCCCCCTCTATCGCTGCATTCAAAGTCCTGTAACGTTTTTATTTTTCTATGTACGGAGCTCTGTGAGGGCTTATTTTTTTGTGAGATGAGCTGTAGTTATTGTTGGTACCATTTTGGGGACTATATTATTTTTTTCATAACTTTTATTGCATTTTTTGGGAGGCAAAATGCTAAAAATTTGCATTTTGCCTGTTTTTTTACGCTTTTTGTCATACAAAATAAAAAGCATGTTCAACTTTTTGTACACGTTGTTACGGACGCGTCAATACCCAATATGTGCCATTTTAATTTTTTTTTACCTTTTTTTATGCTATTAGAAAAAGCACAACATTTTTTTTTTACATTTTTCTTTTCTTTTTTTTTTTTTACACAACTTGAGTCCCTCTGAGGGACTTACAACCATAGGCGTACCGGTAGGGGGTGCCGGGGTCGCAACCGCGACCCGGCCCTTGGGCTTTAGGGGGCCCAGAGGCCGCCCTCCTGCATATACAGGTTACTTTCACTTTGTACTGTCGGCGGCCGCTTGCTAAGTTAGTGCGGTCCAGCCGACAGCACAAGCCAGGAGGAGCGTAGGAGAAGGGAGGGGTGGGACTTGGAGAGAGGACAGGGGAAGAGGAGGGGGGTGGGGGAAAGAGCAGAGAGGACTTACCAGCACACAGGCACAGCACAGCAAGGCATCGAGTGGCCCAGGGATGAGGTCATCTCCCTGCTGACACTGCATACACCTGCTCTCCTGAGCAGAGAAGTAGTCCAGGCACCAAGGTATCTATCTATCTATCTATCTATCTATCTATCTATCTATCTATCTATCTATCTATCTATCTATCTATCTATCTATCTATCTATCTATGTGTCTGTCTAACTATCTTGCCTAGTCTTATATCTAATCTATCTATCGATCTAATATATCTCCATATCTATCTATCTTCATATCTATCTATCTCCATATCTCATATCTATTTATCTCCATATCTATCTATCTCCATATCTATCTATCTATCTATCTATCTTCATATCTATCTATCTTCATATCTATCTATCTATCTTCATATCTATCTATCTATCTATCTATCTATCTATCTATCTATCTATCTATCTATCTATCTATCTATCTATCTATCTATCTATCTATCTATCTTCATATCTATCTATCTATCTATCTTCATATCTATCTATCTATCTATCTTCATATCTATCTATCTATCTTCATATCTATCTATCTATCTATCTATCTATCTCATATCCATCTATCTATCTATCTCATATCCATCTATCTATCTTCATATCTATCTATCTATCTCATATCCATCTATCTATCTTCATATCTATCTATCTATCTTCATATCTATCTCTGAATCGCTCTCATATCTATCTATCTATCTATCTATCTATCTATCTATCTATCTATCTATCTATCTTCATATCTATCTCTGAATCGCTCTCATATCTATCTATCTATCCATCTCTCTCTTGGGCCTCATGCCCACTTGCACACACAGATTTCACTGTTGAATCCCGCAGTGAAATCTGTACATGCCCGTGGACATGGAGAGAGAAAATACATTATACTCACCTCTCCGGACGCTGCGGGGCTCCCCTCTGTGCTGGCTGGATTTTCTTTCTTCCGGTCAGCGGACGTGCTCGGCACACCGGCAGCGTGCCGCGTGCATGTGCACCAATATTTAAAAAAATGTCCTGTTCTCCCGCGTATCCGCGGCACAGTACAAAAACAGCTGCGGCTGTGCCGCGGATACAAACGTCTTCCATAGGCCTCAATGGAAGCCACCAGAGCCGTCCGTGCGGCAGATCCACAGGAAAATGGAGCATGCTGCGATTTCTTCCTGTGCGTGTGACCCGCAAACCAGGAAGGAATCCCATCTGCATGCTTTTAGCTGCCCTACCGATGCCAATGCATCCCTATGGGCAGTAAGATGCACGGATCTCCCGTGCGGATTTTATTTATAAAATCCACACGTGGACATTGGCCCTCAGGCATAGATACGGGGCGAGGGGGAAAAGGGCCTGGGGGGGGGGGGCCTGAGCTGAACTTTTGCACCCGGGCTCCTGAGCCGCCCCCTGCTTACAACACTGTACTGTTGGTCGCTGCCCTGCCATGCCTTATCGCTTATACAGCGATCATAGGCATTGGCACTACAGGACGCCAGTGTCTGGCATCCTGTTGCCATGGCGACAGGCCGGGCTCTCTGCGATTGTATCGCGAGAGCCCGGCAACTTCTTAAAGGGTGAGCGCTCCATCTGTGAACCCTTCCCGTGCCGCGATCTGCTTAGATCGCGGCAGGGAAGGGGTTAACAGCGGTGGGCGCATCTCCGATGCCCCCCCGCTGTTGCAGCTGGAGGCCGGCTATCACTGACAGCCGTCTCCCGCTGCGGCATAGCGCGAGATCAGTCATGATCTCGCGCTATCCCGATGACATAAGGGTATGTCGTTTTGCGGGAAGTACCAGCCTGCCATGACGTACCCTTACGTGATGGGGCGGGAAGGGGTTAAAAAGCGTTTTGCCATTGAATGCTATGAGCAGTATTTGCTGCAGAGTCCGGAGGCGGTTGCCCACCGCAGACTCCAAAATGCAAATGTGCCCGTGTGCAGGAGGCCAAACTTGTCCTGCGGTTCCATCTCCGCCAGATCTGTAAATGATGAGAGTTGTGGTGATTAGATGTGGTTCCTCCCTTGGCCTATAAGAGGCTCTCGGAGTCTCCTTGTGTGTAGTGACCTCTTCTTCCGCTTGTGTAGAGCTTGTTGACCACTAGATGCCTCTACGATGCAGAGAAGAGATGTCACCCCGTTACCAGAGACTGAGAAGGGCGCATTATTGGGATGTGAGAAGCTGGATGGTCGTATCGATGAATTCTCCCCCACCGGGCCGTTCTAACCAGACTGTTAGGGGGTGTTGGGACCAGCGGATGTGTGAGGGCACACAAGGTGACCGGGCTCAGGACGCCCCATAGAGACCAGCAGTATTACATCTTGTATCCAAGCTAGAGAGGGTACAACAGGGTACTAGAGCCTCCATGCCCACCTTTATCACATCTTGTATCCAAGCTAGAGGCGATACAACAGGGTACTAGAGCCTCCATGCCCCCTGTATCACATCTTGTATCCAAGCTAGAGGCGATACAACAGATCGTACAACAGTGGTACTAGAGCCACCATGCCTACCCTTATCACAGTGATGGCGAACCTTTTAGAGACCGAGTGCCCAAACTGCAACCCAAAACCCTCTTAATTATCGCAAAGTGCCAACACGTCAGGGGGCGGGGCTTAGCACAACGTATGGTTTAACCCCCTGTCGTTCCAAAAAGGACAGGACCGCTTCCAAATAGACAGCATGCAGATTTTGACTGCTTTTTGGATGCGGAAATGCTGCAGAATGTCTTCAGTGGAAATTTCCTTGGAAAATTCGGCAGCATTTCTGCATCCAAAAAGCAGTCAAAATCTGCAGGCTGTCTATTTTGAAACAGCCCATTTCCGCCACCTGTAAACAAACCCCAGCGGTAATAGTGACCCCCCAGCGACCCCGGTGATAATAGCGACCCTCCAGCAGCCCTGGCGATAATAGTGACCCCCCCCTCTCCCCCAGCGACCCCGGTGATAATAGCGACCCTTCAGCAGCCCTGGCGATAATAGTGACCCCCCACCACAGCGGCCCCCAGTATAATAGTGACACCCCACAGCGGCCCCCAGTATAATAGTGACACCCCACAGCGGCCCCCAGTATAATAGTGACACCCCACAGAGGCCCCCAGTATAATAGTGACACCCTACAGTGGCCCCAGTAGTAATAGTGACATCCCACAGTGGCCCCAGTA
Organism: Eleutherodactylus coqui; assembly: GCF_035609145.1. NCBI lineage: Eukaryota > Metazoa > Chordata > Amphibia > Anura > Eleutherodactylidae > Eleutherodactylus > Eleutherodactylus coqui. The sequence goes on along the minus strand of NC_089839.1, from coordinate 16,605,800 downwards.
GTAATAGTGACACCCCACAGCGGCCCTCAGTAGTAATAGTGACACCCCACAGCGGCCCCTGTAATAATAGTGACACCCCACAGTGGCGCCCAGAATAATAGTGACATTCCACAGCGGCCCCCAGTATAATAGTGACACCCCACAGAGGCCCCCAGTATAATAGTGACACCCTACAGTGGCCCCAGTAGTAATAGTGACATCCCACAGTGGCCCCAGTAGTAATAGTGACACCCCACAGCGGCCCTCAGTAGTAATAGTGACACCCCACAGCGGCCCCTGTAATAATAGTGACACCCCACAGTGGCGCCCAGAATAATAGTGACATTCCACAGCGGCCCCCAGTATAATAGTGACACCCCACAGTGGCCCCCAGTATAATAGTGACACCCCACAGAGGCCCCCAGTATAATAGTGACACCCCACAGAGGCCCCCAGTATAATAGTGACACCCCACAGCAGCCCCAGTATAATAGTGACCTCCCACAGCAGCCCCAGTGTAATTGTGATATCCCACAACAGACCCCCATACCCCCCTTCCCCGAGACCCACATACTTACCCCCTCTTGCTCATGGAAGCTCCGTTGCTCCAGTGTTCGGCGTTGCTGCTCGGCACTGATCCAAGGGCATACTGTGACGTCAGTGTGCTGCTGGACGCCTCCTCACCCTGCTCTCGTGGAACCAAGTAGGAGACGTCAGGGGAGGGGGGAGGAGGATACTGGCTGCACACTCATGTCACAGTGTGCACCAGGATTAGCGCTGTTAGCAGCGCCATGAGTGAATGCTGGCAGGGGAGGCGCGTGCCAGTAGGGAGGGCTCTGCGTGCCGCCTCTGGCACTTGTGCCATAGGTTCGCCGCCACTGCCCTATCACATGTTGTATTCAAGCTAGAGGTGGTACAACAGGGTACTAAAGCCTCCATGCCCCCTGTATCACATCTTGTATCCAAGCTAGAGGTGGTACAACAGGGTACTAGAGCCTCCATGCCCGCCAATATCATATCCTGTATCCAAGCTAGAGGTGGTACAACAGCGTACTAAAGCCTCCATGCCCACCCGTATCACATCTTGTATCCAAGTTAGAGGCGGTACATCAGGGTACTGGAGCCTCCATGTCCACCCATATCACATCTTGTATCCAAGCTACAGGCGGTACAACAAGGTACTAGAACCTCCATGCCCGGCCGTATCACATCTTGTATCCAAGCTAGAGGCGGTACAACAGGGTACTAGAGCCTCCATGCTCCCCATATCACATCTTGTATCCAAGCTAGAGGTGGTACAACATGTTACTAGAGCCTCCATGCCCGGCCGTATCACATCTTGTATCCAAGCTAGAGGCGGTACAACAGGGTACTAGAGCCTCTATGCCCACCCCTATCACATCTTGTATCCAAGCTAGAGGCGGTACAACAGGGTACTAGAGCCTCCATGCTCCCCATATCACATCTTGTATCCAAGCTAGAGGTGGTACAACATGTTACTAGAGCCTCCATGCCCGGCCGTATCACATCTTGTATCCAAGCTAGAGGCGGTACAACAGGGTACTAGAGCCTCTATGCCCATCCCTATCACATCTTGTATCCAAGCTAGAGGCGGTACAACAGGGTACTAGAGCCTCCATGCTCCCCATATCACATCTTGTATCCAAGCTAGAGGTGGTACAACATGTTACTAGAGCCTCCATGCCCGGCCGTATCACATCTTGTATCCAAGCTAGAGGCGGTACAACAGGGTACTAGAGCCTCTATGCCCATCCCTATCACATCTTGTATCCAAGCTAGAGGCGGTACAACAGGGTACTAGAGCCTCTATGCCCACCCCTATCACATCTTGTATCCAAGCTAAAGGTAGTACAACAGCATACTAGAGCCTCCATGTCCGGTCGTATCACATCTTGTATCCAACCTAGAGGCGGTACAACAGGGTACTAGAGCCTCCATGCCCGGTCGTATCACATCTTGTATCCAACCTAGAGGCGGTACAACAGGGTACTAGAGCCTCCATGCCCGGTCGTATCACATCTTGTATCCAACCTAGAGGCGGTACAACAGGGTACTAGAGCCTCCATGCCTGGTCGTATCACATCTTGTATCCAACCTAGAGGCGGTACAACAGGGTACTAGAGCCTCCCTACAAGGGGTCAGTTCTCGACAATAAATGATGCTTTTGCTCTGATATTGTAACCCCTATATCAGCGTTACAATCACAGAGAAAATTTCATCTGTACGACAACTTCTAGGGGAAGGGAGGTTACTGACAATGATTGTATATATATATATATACACCTCTTCTAGGGTAGGGCTTTTTTTTGACAATGAGTGTGTAATAAATCACTTATAGATTGTTGAACTAAGAGCCCTCTGACGACCTTGTCTGACCTGACATACTGATGGATGGATTTGGATGGAGTTCCCCTTTAACTCAGTCAGATTGGTACCGTGGTTTTGGAAGAGACGTTGTGGTCTCGGCGCTGTTTTCCTGCAGCCTAGAATACGTTGCTCTTTATAAATGTTTCCCCCCACGTCCTGTTTACAGCATTTTATAGACCCGGGATATTTCGGTGCCTCTTCCATTCGCCCTCTGTGAAGCCGTGTTGTGCGCTGACCTTTGTGTGTGACAATGAGGGCTTTTGTGCTGTAACATTTGGCTCTTCCCTTTTCCGTGAACACAAGAGGTTCCAGTCTGTAAGTGGTGACTATCGATATCCGCGGCAGCCAATTAATGGTCCTGTGTGGTTACCAGCGACGTTCAAAGGCAGCAATTAGTGACAGTGCGCTTTTATGGCCGGTGTAAGTAGGACTTGTGCTGTATGGAAATTTTGGAGCGATAGTTCAAAAATAAATGAAGCCGGCCTTGTCCCCTCCGGCCTGATGTGTCGGTTCTGCCCTGGTTACTAGCGTCACACTGCATTCCAAAATTAGTGCTCAAAATAAACTTAACGAGTAACTGCAACTTCAGAAAACTTTTGACATGTCATAGTTGTAAGGTGTAGGTCCTGAGCCCAGCCGCCTTGTGTGCCTTCATGCATCCACCGGTCCCAACAACCCCTAACAGTCTGGCCAGATGCTTCTCTCTAGTGGTGGTCTGTCGGGAGGTCCTGTGCCTGGTCATCTTGTGTGCCCCCATCCACTGGTCCCAACACCTCCTAACAGTCTGGTAAGACGCTCCTCTGTACTAGTTGTCTGTAGAGGGTGTCCTGAGCCCGGTCATCTTGTGTGCCCCCATCCACCAGTCCCAACACCCCCTAACAGTCTGGTAAGACGCTCCTCTCTACTGGTTGTCTGTAGAGGGTGTCCTGAGCCCGGTCACCTAGTGTGCCCTCACACATCCACTGGTCCCAACACCTCCTAACAGTCTGGTCAGACGCTACTCTCTGCTGGTGGTCTGTAGGGGGAGTCCTAAGCTTGGTCATCTTGTGTGCGCCATCCACTGGTCCCAACACCCCCTAACAGTCTGGTCAGACGCTCCTCTCCACTGGTGGTCTGTAGGGGGCGTCCTAAGCCCGGTCACCTAGTGTGCCCTCACACATTCACTGGTCCCAACACCTCCTAACAGTCTGGCCAGGACCGTCCACCTGTACTGCGCATGCGCCCGCTGGCAGTGACGTGGCAGTGCAGGAATCCCTCGGCACCGCGCCCGCGCAAGACTTCTAGATGAGGTTGACATTTGCATGAGTTTCCGTCAAACCACGGAGGCGCCTTGACTAGGAGAGCTGACAAAATATGACACTTTTGCTAAAATTTGACTCTTTTCAACTAATTTGCATACCAGGCAGGAAAACTTTAAATGGAGATTGTAAAGGTACGTTTTAAGCCCTAACAGCGTTATTTAGCGCAGCTGCAATGTCTGAACAAGCACGACTACCACGTTAGCTTAGATGGGCAATTGTTGTACGTGAATAGCGCATGGCGTCACCTCTTTTTAACGCACTGGTCCATAAAAAAAAAATCGAACATATTAATGACTGCATTCACTTTAATTCGTTCGAGTTCCGTCAGTTTGAAACTATTTTGTTCTGTAAAATGTCGGGCGAAAACTCAACGGACCCCATTATAGTCAGTGGGGTCCATTCTGTTCCATTATAACATTGATCCATTTGGCAAGTGTCATGTATTTTCCTGCTCCACAATGGTGCAAGAAAACAGAACCCGCAAGCGCAGCGTCCCATAGGGAGATCCTGAACACCTGACATACGTTTGAAGCTAGGAGGGTAAAGTGTTTGCTTGTCGCGGGGCACTTACCATGCTCCATCCCGTAGAGACACACGCAGCCAAGGCCAGAGTAACACTGCAGGCCACCTGGGACACCCCTAGGATAGGAAGAGGCCCAATATACAGGATAACAGGGGTTGTAATTGTCACGGGTGACGCCACCATTCCTTCACACACCGGTATGACCCTTGGCGGAGAATAAATGCAGTCTCAGACAGTTTTTTAGTACCAGGGGTCCTTAGGAACAGTTAGAGCTTGGCAAACTTTACTTGAAAACTTTAAACAGGTAATACAAGGCAGTTCTATTAAAGACTTTACAGCACAGGCAAATGACTTCAGACCGTAGTAATTCCACACGGCTCTCATAGGCTCAAAGACGCACATATGTGAACCAAGCATGTTAACTTGCAGTGCCTCCACCCCAATTTGAAGATGCGTGGGTGTGACAATTAAAGGGGTGTACCTCTATGCGGTGATCCAGGCTCAGGACAGCCGTGTAGGAAAACTTAGAAGGTTAGGTAGTACCTCTGCCCTGGCCTTGATAAGAAGTCGTTACTCACAGCTGCTCTCTCACTTTTGGGGGCTCACTCCACTTACATCCGGAACACAAACAGCACGGGAAATCTCTCCTCCTCCTTCTCCATCTTCACCACAAGAAGGCTGGGGGTGCCTTCATGTGGTTCTGTGTTAGGTGGATTCAGGTGGCAGGCAAGATGGTAAACCTGATAATCCAGAAGATGGAACTCACTCACTCCTTTTCCTGCTCTCAATCACTCCTATTTATACCCTCGCACATACCACATGACATGACAGACTTGATACATTTACATGCAGGCTTTGGATTTTATTAAAAGTTAACCTCTCAAGCGCTGCAGCTGTGCAACACACATACTGGAAATGACAAGACGGACTTGCACAGTGCATCAACATAAGACATACATGTATGACATTTATGGAGGGGACCAGGATGATGTACTGGGTCACTACAAACGTACACTTAGTCTTGCGCCTGCTCCAAAACCCGTCTGATCTTCTGTCAGTCTTTACCGCTGTTTTGGAATTTCTTCCAAGAACCAGGAGGCTCAGGATGAACAGTTATATAAGCATCATCCACGAACAGATATTTGGAGACGCAAAACATGAAGTGCAACAGTCAAGTTCATCACCTCCGGTCTCTGTACACAGTGCAATGAGCTCTTTGTTTAACCTCTTCTATCCCGCAGTTCATCTTCTCCGTCATCTTTCATCTAGTAATGGGGGTCATTTATCTTCCTCCTGCGGTATTTTTATATACTGTATGTTTTCACGACTCTGCAGGGATTTAGGTCACCTTCAGTTCAGCGGTAACAGAGCGGCCCCACGTGCTGCGGGGCTTCTGGGGGGAATTTATCATCTCCTGCTGGGTAACATCAGCCTGCGAGGAATGTAAGGAGAATAAACAGGGGATGAGACGGCTTCACTCCCAGAAGATACTAACGTGGGCGCAGCGGCCGGTGCAAACCTGAGCAAGGCTTTCCGAGCGGGTCAGACCCCCGCCTTATCACCGACTAATGTATCACATCAAGAAATGAATGTAATTAAATCTTCTATCAAATCTATCATTCATGATGTAGTTATTCCCAAATATATACGATCTTTGCTACAAACCTCATCCCACAGTTCCATCTCAGACAGATCTGTAAATGATGAGAGTTGTGGTGATTAGATGGACGGTCTTGTCACTGGAGGTCCTAAAAATGGTTCCCCTCTTGGCCTATAAGAGGCTCTCGGAGGCCCCTTGTGTGTAGTGACCTCTTCTTACACTTGTGTACAGCTTGTTGACCACTAGAAGCCTCTACGACGTGAAGAGATTTCACCCCGTTACCAAAGTCTGAGAGGGGCGCATTATTGGGATGTGAGAAGCTGGAGGGTCGTATCGATGAATTGTCCCCCACCGGGCGTTCTGGAAGTTTCTGGAAAACTTCTAAGATCCTTCAAGGACATCAAAGAAGTGAGCTGCGTTATCGGTGCAGTTCCTGTGCTACACGCATGCGTGGGCTATCGAGCGGAGGAATAAGGGGGCGGCATCAATCGCTGTTAGAGATGAGCGAACGTACTCGTCCGAGCTTGATACTCGTTCGAGTATTCGCGTGTTCGAGATGCTCGTTACTAGAGGCGAGTACCACGCGATGTTCGGGTTACTTTCACTTTCATCTCTGAGACGTTAGCGCGCTTTTCTGGCCAATAGAAAGACAGGGAAGGCATTACAACTTCCCCCTGCGACGTTCAAGCCCTATACCACCCCCCTGCAGTGAGTGGCTGGCAAGATCAGGTGTCACCCGAGTATATAAATCGGCCCCTCCCGCGGCTCGCCACAGATGGGTTCTGACATAGTTCAGGGAAAGTGCTGCTGGTGCCGTAGCTGCTATAGGGAGAGCGTTAGGAGTTATTTTAGACTTCAAGAACCCCAACGGTCCTTCTTAGGGCCACATCTAACCGTGTGCAGTAGTGTGGAGGCTGCTTTTTGCAGTGTTGCACTTTTTTTTTTTTTTTTGTATATCGGCCGTGCAGAGCATTGCGCCCTGCAGTAATTATACATAGTCCAGGGCCAGTAGTGGTGAGGCAGGGACAGAAGACATATTTAGTGTATATAGGCAGTGGGCCTTTCCAAAAACATTTGGGAAAAAAAATCTATTTGGGCTGCCTGTGACCGTCCTCAGTGTACTGGGTCTGTGCTGGGGGTAGTTATCCTAATTCATACGCAGCCAGCTAAGTGTTACAGCAGGCTTGCGCAAAATTCTTTCCTGCCTCTGTGTTGCCTCTTACATCACCGCTGTATTCCTGTCCACAGTGAAACAGTCTGCAGTAATTTTACATTGTCCAGGGCCAGTAGTGGTGAGGCAGGGACAGAACACATATATTTAGTGTATATAGGCAGTGGGCCTTTCCAAAAACATTTGGGAAAAAAAATCTATTTGGGCTGCCTGTGACCGTCCTCAGTGTACAGGGTCTCTGCTGGGGGTAGTTGTCCTAATTCATACGCAGCCAGCTAAGTGTTACAGCAGGCTTGCGCAAAATTCTTTCCTGGCTCTGCTGTGCGTTCCGTAAGCGAAGTCAGCCTCCAACCACAGGCCAATAAGCGGCACATTTAATTACAGCGTTCTGTTTCTGCACTACTGGTAATACAGCATGCTGAGGGGTAGGGGTAGGCCTAGAGGACGCGGGCGAGGACGCGGAGGCCCAAGTCAGGGTGTGGGCACAGGCCGAGCCAGTGCGGTGGCCAGGGGTAGAGGCAGGGCCAGACCGAATAATCCACCAACTGTTTCCCAAAGCGCCCCCTTGCGCCATGCCACCCTGCAGAGGCCAAGGTGCTCTAAGGTGTGGCGGTTTTTCACAGAGACGCCTGACGACCGCCGAACAGTGGTGTGCAACCTTTGTCGCACCAAGATCAGCTGGGGAGCCACCACCACCAGCATGCGCAGGCATATGATGGCCAAGCACCCCACAAGGTGGGACGAAGGCCGTTCACCGCCTCCGGTTTGCACCACTGCCTCTCCCCCTGTGCCCCAACCTGCCACTGAGATCCAACCCCCCTCTGAGGACACAGGCACTACCGTCTCCTGGCCTGCACCCACACCCTCACCTCCGCTGTCCTCGGCCCCATCCAGCAATGTCTCTCAGCGCAGCTGTTGAGCGCAAGCGCAAGTACGCCGCCACGCACCCGCACGCTCAAGCGTTAAACGTGCACATAGCCAAATTGATCAGCCTGGAGATGCTGCCGTATAGGCTTGTGGAAACGGAGGCTTTCAAAAGCATGATGGCGGTGGCGGCCCCGCGCTACTCGGTTCCCAGTCGCCACTACTTTTCCCGATGTGCCGTCCCAGCCCTGCACGACCACGTCTCCCGCAACATTGTACGCGCCCTCACCAACGCGGTTACTGCCAAGGTCCACTTAACAACGGACACGTGGACAAGCACAGGCGGGCAGGGCCACTATATCTCCCTGACAGCACATTGGGTGAATTTAGTGGAGGCTGGGACAGAGTCAGAGCCTGGGACCGCTCACGTCCTACCCACCCCCAGAATTGCGGGCCCCAGCTCGGTGCTGGTATCTGCGGCGGTGTATGCTTCCTCCACTAAACCACCCTCCTCCTCCAACGCAACCTCTGTCTCGCAATCAAGATGTGTCAGCAGCAGCAGCACGTCGCCAGCAGTCGGTGTCACGCGGCGTGGCAGCACAGCGGTGGGCAAGCGTCAGCAGGTCGTGCTGAAACTACTCAGCTTAGGAGAGAAGAGGCACACGGCCCACGAACTGCTGCAGGGTCTGACAGAGCAGACCGACGGCTTTCGCCGCTGAGCCTCCAACCTGGCATGGTCGTGTGTGACAACGGCCGTAACCTGGTGGCGGCTCTGCAGCTCGGCAGCCTCACGCACGTGCCATGCCTGGCCCATGTCTTTAATTTGGTGGTTCAGCGCTTTCTGAAAAGCTACCCACACTTGTCATACCTGCTCGGAAAGGTGCGCCGGGTCAGTGCACATTTCCGCAAGTCCAAGACGGACGCTGCCACCCTGCGCACCCTGCAACATCGGTTTAATCTGCCAGTGCACCGACTGCTGTGCGACGTGCCCACACGGTGGAACTCTACGCTCCACATGTTGGCCAGACTCTATGAGCAGCGTAGAGCTATAGTGGAATACCAACTTCAACATGGGCGGCGTAGTGGGAGTCAGCCTCCTCAATTCTTTACAGAAGAGTGGGCCTGGTTGGCAGCCATCTGCCAGGTCCTTGGAAACTTTGAGGAGTCTACCCAGATGGTGAGCGGGGATGCTGCAATCATTAGCGTCACCATTCCAAAGCAAAGCAAAGCATAAAGGCAGACGCTTTGCGCTTGGAAACGGAGGCGGGGGAAGACAGTATGTCGCTGGATAGTCAGAGCAACCTCATGTCTATATCTCAGCGCGTTGAGGAGGAGGAGGAGCATGAGGAGCATGAGGAGGAGGGGGAAGAGACAGCTTGGCCCACTGCTGAGGGTACCCATGCTGCTTGCCTGTTATCCTTTCAGCGTGTATGGCCGGAGGAGGAGGAGGAGGATCCTGAAAGTGATCTTCCTAGTGAGGACAGCCATGTGTTGCGTACAGGTACCCTGGCACACATGGCTGACTTCATGTTAGGATGCCTTTCTCGAGACCCTCGCGTTACACGCATTCTGGCCACTACGGATTACTGGGTGTACACACTGCTCGACCCACGGTATAAGGAGAACCTTTCCACTCTCATACCCGAAGAGGAAAGGGGTTCGAGAGTGATGCTATACCACAGGACCCTGGCGGACAAACTGATGGTAACATTCCCATCCGACAGCGCTAGTGGCAGAAGGTGCAGTTCCGAGGGCCAGGTAGCAGGGGAGGCGCAGAGATCAGGCAGCATGTACAGCGCAGGCAGTGGAATATTCTTCAAGGCCTTTGCCAGCTTTATGGCTCCCCAGCAAGACTGTGTCACCGCTCCCCAGTCAAGGCTGAGTTGGCGGGAGCACTGTAAAAGGATGGTGAGGGAGTACGTAGCCGATCGCACGACCGTCCTCGGTGACGCCTCTGCCCCCTACAACTACTGGGTGTCGAAGCTGGACACGTGGCCTGAACTCGCGCTGTATGCCCTGGAGGTGCTTGCTTGTCCTGCAGCTAGCGTCTTGTCAGAGAGGGTGTTTAGTGCGACTGGGGGAATCATCACGGATAAGCGTACCCACCTGTCAACCGACAGTGCCGACAGGCTTACACTCATCAAGATGAACAAAGCCTAGATTTCCCCAGACTTCTCTTCTCCACCAGCGGACAGCAGCGATACGTAAGCAATACGTAGGCTGCACCCGCGGATGGAAGCATCGTTCTCTATCACCATCCAAAACGTGGACCTTTTAGCTTCATCAATCTGTGTATAATATTCATCCTCCTCCTCCTGCTCCTCCTCCTGAAACCTCACGTAATCACGCCGAACAGGCAATTTTTCTTAGGCCCACAAGGCTCAGTCATATAATTTTTGTAAACAATTTTTATACGTTTCAATGCTCATTAAAGCGTTGAAACTTTCACCTGAACCAATTTTTATTTTAACTGGGCTGCCTCCAGGCCTAGTTACCAATTAAGCCACATTAACCAAAGCGATTAATGGGTTTCACCTGCCCTCTTGGTTGGGCATGGGCATTTTTTCTGACGTACATTAGTACTGTTGGTGCACCAATTTTTTTGGGCCCTCGCCTACAGTGTAATCCAATTAATTTTTTGCCCACCTGCATTAAAGCTGACGTTACATCAGCTGTGTTGGGCACTGCAATGGGATATATTTATGTACAGCCGGTGGGTTCCAGGGAGCCACCCATGCTGTGGGTCCACAGGGAGTTGTAACTGCATGTGTTCACTTCTAAAGAACCCCAGTCTGACTGGGGCATGCAGTGTGGGCCGAAGCCCACCTGCATTTAATCGGACGTTACCTCAGCTGTGATGGGCAATGCAATGGGATATATTTATGTACAGCCGGTGGGTTCCAGGGAGCCACCCATGCTGTGGGTGCACACGGAATTCCCATTGCGGAGTTGTACCTGCCTGTGACTATTTATAAAAAAACGCTGTCTGACTGGGGCATGCAGACACCTTGACAGAATGAATAGTGTGTGGCACATAGGTTCCCCATTGCTATGCCCACGTGTGCAGCTCCTGATGGCGGTGGCACAGGATTATATTTCTCATTGCTTCTGTACAGCATTGTGGGCTATCGCTCCGCCCCTTTTAAAGAGGGTCGCTGCCTAGCCGTGCCAACCCTCTGCAGTGTGTGCCTGCGGTTCCTCCTCATGGCAGACGCACTTATAAATAGACATGAGGGTGGTGTGGCATGAGTGCAGCTGAAGGCTGCGCAGGGACACTTTGGTGTGCGCTGTGGACACTGGGTCGTGCGGGGGGGTTGGGCAGCATGTAACCCAGGAGAAGTGGCAGCGGAGTGTCATGCAGGCAGCGATTGTGCTTTGTTGGAGGTAGTGTAGTGCTTAGCTAAGGTATGCATTGCTAATGAGGGCTTTTCAGAAGTAAAAGTTGTTGGGAGGGGCCCACTCTTGCCGCTATTGTGGCTTAATAGTGGGACCTGGGAACTTGAGATGCAGCCCAACATGTAGCCCCTCGCCTGCCCTATCCGTTGCTGTGTCGTTCCCATCACTTTCTTGAATTGCCCAGATTTTCACAAATGAAACCTTAGCGAGCATCGGCGATATACAAAAATGCTCGGGTCGCCCATTGACTTCAATGGGGTTCGTTACTCGAAACGAAGACTCGAGCATCGCGATAATTTCGTCCCGAGTAACGAGCACCCGAGCATTTTGGTGCTCGCTCATCTCTAATCGCTGTTTGAAGTCATGGGTTTTGGTGGGCTAAGAGGAGCAATTGGAATAATTTATAATATCGGACTTGAAGTGTATAAACTGGAATATCGGAGTGACAGCGCTTCAAACAAGGTAACGAAACACCGTTCTGCGCTGCTCAAGGCGACGACTCCACCCTGGTAAGTGCGGTTTAAACCATAAAATCATGCTGAAAGGTTCTCTTTAAGGGCTTAAACAGATGGGCGCATTAGTGCACGTCACCCGCTCGTGCAGATCGTTTGGCCGACAGTCGTCCCGTGTAAATGGGGGATAACACACTACCAGCGCACAGTGTGGATAAGCTGGTCAGGAAAATGTGGTGGCCATCTTGGACAACCAGAAGTAGTGGATCCAAAGGACAATGGTGCAGAGTTCAAACAGCAGATAATGTAACTCCGCCCTCTGGATAGAAACTAACTCTTCACTTCCTGTAGTTTCCCTTTCTTTTTCTCCTCCTGTTGACTCACTTCCTCCTCTGCTCAACTCACTTTCATGGGCTTGACTTGTCTCCTCCCACTGCACCAATCAGCGAGTTTAGCAGCAAACAGCCAATCAGAAGAGAGTAGTTGCCGAGCAGACTAGATTAAGCCTGAAATTCAGTGAAGATAGCCTCTGTAGGATGCCTTCTATGTTCCCGTAAGGGCTCATAGCGAGGTATCTAGGACTTGTTAACCCTATGGACTACCCTGTAGGACCCTCCGGGTCACTACAGATACATCTCCTCTTCCTCTACTTCTCTCAGCCTCTCTCGGGGGATTACTCCGGTGGGACGAGGCTCTTCATACTTGTACTTATATCCTTCATGATTAACCACTGTCCTCATGGTACTTCACACTCATCATTGTACTCTGTAGTACCGAAGGTCCGCGGCACGTCCACCTCGCGGCCTGATGCACCGTACGGGGACTTCTTCGGGGACCACGCCCTTCCAGGTGGTCTGTAATGTTTTTGCCCCTGAATCATAGGGCCCTCTCACTAATAACTCTTCTGGGTCTCTGGTAACGTCCTGCACAGCCCTGCCACTCTCACACTGCTCTGGAGTCTGTCTCTGCCTCTGTGAAGCAGCTCCTGCTGCTGCGACATGCTCCAAGATGGCCTCCTTAGGGGCGGGGTTTAGTGTTCATGCACAGCCCAGCACACATAGCTAATCGCAGTGACGTTCAGAACCTTATTGATGCCACAGTCCCTTCTGACGTAACAAAAAGGGATTTAACCCCTTACGTTCCCCTGTTACAAGTGTAGTTCTTGCATTTTCTTCATGAACCAGTATGAATGTAGAAAAAAACAAAACACAGCCGCCATTTATGTTTTCTTTACCTCAGGAAAGTTCCGGTCTGTCCGGGTTCCGCTCTCGCCATCATTTTCAGAGTTCACCTCAGTAAAGATGTATTTCGGTAGGGTTCAGTTACGGTAACCACAAAACAAACCCTCACTATTCCCGGTATGGCTGATAAGACCGGTCAGGTTGACATAAAACAGTCCTCTCCCCCGCACGCCGCCTGTCCGCAGGATGGATCATGTGTGTATATTACTGTTAACCCTTTACTGACATCCCAAGCAAGCGGTTGGCGATCAGTGCCATGAATGTACGGTGCTGGGATGATGGAGGATATTTAACCTCTTAGGTGCTGTGATGCCCAAATGATGTAGAAAAGGCAGAAGAGCGTCTCCTTTTGTCCTATCACCGTCCCCCACAATGTGATTGCGTATGTAGAGAGGTAAACATGGCTGCCGGGGCCTAACACCTTCTGTCAATAAGAACTGCTTTCATGGAATGAAGGGATGAAATGTGAATAAAATATACGTTTATTGCTGATCTATACTTGTTTTTCCCATAAGGAGCAGGGTAATAAAGTTGGGCAGATTTAGAAAAACTGTCTCTTTATTGCCCACAGCAACCAATCACAGCGCAGCTTTCATTTTACCACAGCAGTTTAACCCTTTGACGCTCTTGCGCGTACACATACGCCCGACAGCGTAGGGGTTTGTATGGAGCTGGGTTGAGAGCCGATCCTGCTACATACTACACCCGTCCGCAACAGCCATGTTCAGCTGATCGTGACTATTAACCCTTTAAATGCCACTGTCAATTCTAATTGGTTAGATTAAGCTCCTGGTGGCAGTTGGTGAGAAGCCATGTTGAGTGATGAAAAGCTCCTGGTGGCAGTTGGTAAGAAGCCATGTTGAGTGATGAGAAGCTCCTGGTGGCAGTTGGTGAGGAGCCATGTTGAGTGATGAGAAGCTCCTGGTGGCAGTTGGTGAGGAGCCATGTTGAGTGATGAGAAGCTCCTGGTGGCAGTTGGTGAGGAGCCATGTTGAGTGATGAGAAGCTCCTGGTGGCAGTTGGTGAGGAGCCATGTTGAGTGATGAGAAGCTCCTGGTGGCAGTTGGTGAGGAGCTATGTTAAGTGATGAGAAGCTCTTAGTGGCAGTTGGTGAGGAGCCATGTTGAGTAATGAGGAGCTCCTGGTGGCGGTTGGTGAAGAGGCATCCTGAGTGATGAGTTGACGGACCATCTTGAGTGGTGAGAAGCTCCTGGTGGCAGTTGGTGAGGAGCCATGTTGAGTGATGAGAAGCTCCTGGTGGCAGTTGGTGAGGAGCCATGTTGAGTGATGAGAAGCTCCTGGTGGCAGTTGGTGAGGAGCTATGTTAAGTGATGAGAAGCTCTTAGTGGCAGTTGGTGAGGAGCCATGTTGAGTAATGAGGAGCTCCTGGTGGCGGTTGGTATGGAGGCATCCTGAGTGATGAGTTGACGGACCATCTTGAGTGGTGAGAAGCTCCTGGTGGCAGTTAGTGAGGAGCCTTCTTGCTGCGTTGCACCTCCAATGTGCTTGCGCTGCACTGATTATGTTGCATGCGTGTGACATCAGTCTGGCCTGTGTACAAGTCACTGTGCATGTACCGATTGCTCAGTGCGGCACAAGCACATTAGAGGTGGTACGCAAGACGCCTCCAGCAGGAAGAGCTTGAGGCATCACTTAGCAAGAAAGGGGGCAGATTTAGCAGAAAAGGCTGGACCGCTGGCAGAGGTGGACGGCCCATTTCGGGACTCATAACATATGGCCCAGGTGAAACGTATTGGTCGATATATTCACATAGGCGACACGTTGGCAAAAGATAACAGTAATGATGGGTTTCTTGTGACCACACATCCATAACAGTATATTGGGTTATTAGGTCACAATTATGTGAAAGACTTCCTTTAAGTAAAGTTTATTTTGCGAAAAAGAAATGTGCCGTCACAGCCGTCTGTCAGCTGCTGCATCATCCTGAACCTGAGTCGCACCACCACCCACATAAGGAACACTCACTCAGAGGGTCTCACAGGCCATTAAAACATCCATTAGCACCAAAACCATCTGTAGGAAAGTGTATGTGAAGAGTTACCATGGACGAGCGGCAGCATACATGCCCAACATCACAACAGTGAATGCACAGAGGCGACTGCGATGGTGCTTGGAGTGTCGTTCTTGGATTGTAAACGAGTGGAACCAAGTGTTGTGGACCGCTGAATCACAGTACACCATCTTCCGATCGGATGGCTGCAGTTGAATGTGACGGTTGCCTGAAGAGCGTTTCTACGTGACTACATAGTCCTAATAGTGAAATTTGAAGGAGGTTCTGTTATGGGTGGGGTGCTTCTGCTGGGAAGGACTAGGGTCATTGGTTATAGTGAAGTCCGCCCTCAAGACCAATGGGTACAGAGACATCCCGGACAATGTGGTACTACTTTGGTAGAGCTCCATATCTCCACCAACATGACCGAGCACCATGTCATACGGCAAGCAGTGTTGAGGTTTAGTTTGAGAAGCAGAACATCTGCAAACTTCATTGGTCTCCCAAAGTCCAGGTCTCAATCCCATCGAGCATCTTTGTGACGAACTAGAACATCGTATTCGTGCACACCAACATGCCCATCATCCCACCCATCAGTATCTGAAGCTTCTATGGAGATTTGGTAGAAACATGCCTAGGAGGGTTACTATAGTCATCAAAGGCGGCCCAACACCAGACTGAAAAATATGAATAAAATCAAATTTGATCACCTTCTATGTGCGTCCCAATACTTCTGTCAACATGGTGTATTGTGTCCGCCTGTGTTATGGACCAGTAGGTACTCTGTATGCACTATATGGTGCCAGTGCGTATGTGCCCTAACATTGCACTCTTGGGTCAGTAGCCCCTTTCGGTCCCATCTTCAATCGACCAAGTTTTTCTACCATTGAAAAACAATCCTGAAAGAAAGAAGAAGACATCACTGAGACCCTATAAATATTTTAGGGGGTTGAAGAAAATCTGCTTTGCCTTAATCTGCTTTGCTGATCACAGGTATAAGAAGCAGTAAATGTATTCCACATGTGTGAGATTCGCGTCCCGCTAAGGACGCAGATGGTACGTACGAGGTTTCAATTAAGCATTATCCCTAAACACACACATCAGACTTGTTAAAATATCCAAGAGGACTTATAGTAAATCATGACAGCAGAATTATTATGATATCTAATTATCAGAGTTGATTCTGGAAAGGGTCCAGGAAGGTCACATGACTGCTACTTCAAGGAGCTCACGATAAATGGTGCCTACAAGAAGGGGATAGTAGTAGAAGTGTCTACAGCGCTTGTGGGGCAGTGACGCTGATAACACTAATTAGTCGTATACTGAGATAGTCATCATGCTGGTACGGCTAGGGTTACACGGCAACAATGTTGCGTAACAGCAAGTTGCATAAAAGTTGTGCAGCTTGCTGCCACAGTACTGTTTTACAGCTGTGATTTGGCTGTTAAAAAACAACCAAATCGCAGGACAGTCGCACGCAACTTACATTGATGTCTATGGTGGAAAAAGTGGCATGCGACTGCAATTAAAATCCAACCAAGTTGGATTTTCTACGGTTGTTGTGTCGCAGTCATGTGAAGATGCTGGTCGCAACATGACACCATTGGCAATCATTAGATGCAATCTCGCATGCAACACCCGTTGCCATGTAGCTCTAGCCTTATGGGAAAATACTCATGGCATTGTCGAGGGTTAATTTGTTCAAACAGACTGGTCAGTTATGTTGTCGGTTCCAAATTGACCTAAGCAGGAGGAGCGCTCCTTTTGAGAGTCAAAGTACTGACCATTACACACGGTATATGGTGAAGTAATGAACTCTGTTTATTGTCTGTATCGTCTCAGTTTATATAGAAGATCGCCCACGCAGGGATGCGACCTCTGGTAATACAGGGAATAACCTCATGATTTCCATACATCTTAAACTCATGATTTTTGTATCTGACAATAAACTTTTGACATTTGACAAAAAACGTATGACTTAACATATGACCTTAGACAAACATATTTTTCTTTAAAGAACTGATGACTGTGGTCAAGCCATCTGCTATGGTGAACTTCCTGATTCCACTAGGTCAGGCATAGACCTTCAGTGTAGACAGAAAGCCACAAAAACAGTCATGACTTCTGTTACACATACAATATATTGCAATACATACATTTTGCTAAAATGGATTGATAAGCATATATTCTCATTTTTGATAAGCGACATTTATTAATTTCTTTACAGCCCCTATTGGCCCTTATCATTCCCCCATTTTGGACATCAGGAAGACACACGCAGGGTCCAGTTCTATTTTGAAAAGTCATAGTCGAGGTAGGTCCTATTGGTCGACTAGCCCATATAAGGCGTCTCTAGTATGATGTTACAATACTAGTAGCGTGCACAGGTACGCACGGCAGGGGATTCCCTAATCTTCACCCACACCAATGTCCCTCCTGGAGATAGTCCTAGTGGTGAACACGTCCAGGTCGCGTTACCCTGACCCTACACTACCTAGTGACAAGACTGGAAGGAACCGCCGTATGTTCTGCCTTCATCCAGCAGGGGTCGGCCTACACAGGGGCTGCAAAGGCTTTTGCCGTACATTTGCTCACATAAGAGATTATGACTTTGATTATTATATATATACACAACAGCATGACAATTATGGGGAATTTTGAGGCTGAGTTGATCCAGAGGAAGGCGAAAACCCTTTTAGGAAAAAAGCCAATTATCCTTGTATAAAAGGGAAAAATTCCTTCCTGACCCCAAATATGGCGATCGGAACAAGTCCCAAGATCACAGCCGACATCTGACTTTTTAAAATGTATTATTGTTTTCATGAATCTAAACAAATCTCTTATCATTTATGTGAAACATAAAGTGTATGTTTGACCGCATCACAATGGGACAATATTCATATACATTAAGAAAGGTATTCTCCTGGAAAACATTGCTCTCCTCTACATCACTATCATTATGCACTATTGAATATATATCGCGAAGTGTCTTTACTGGGGTGGGGATAGACAGTAAGCAAGTCCGTAAAATATCTTCCCCACTCCGAAGGTTGGGCATGCACATATGGGAAATATTCAGTACGTCCTTTGCAAAGTATTCCCACATGTTGGGGTGTCCTTCCGCCCAAACAGTCCATCTTCTTCTTACATCGACAGTTGATGAGGAATTGTCCCGAAAAGAGAGTAGTCCAAGAAAACAAAGGGTAAATAATACACCTATCCAGACTATCAATGCTGGTGTCCAGGTTGCCATCCTCCTCCCCCACCCTGGGTTGGGCTTACTCTCCACCCCCCTCGTGGTGCTGAGGCGTTGGAACTTTCTTGCAGTGTGAGGCATGGATCCAAGTGGGTTTGCCTTCTAGCTTGACCGAGGTGGGAGTGGTTAACAGCACTTGGTATGGTCCGTCAAAGCGAGGTTCCAAAGTCTTTCTGACGTGTCTCTTTACCACCACCCAATCTCCGGGATTCAGAGAGTGGGATCCTTCCAAACTATCAGGGTCTGAAATAGAAGAGAAGACTAGGTCGTGCGTTATTTTTAGCTTTTGGCATAAATCCTGCACAAAGGAAGTAACTTTATCATGACCCAGGGATAGAGCTTGGGGGTGATACAGTCCTAACCTGGGCACGGAGCCAAAGAGAATCTCATAAGGAGACAGTCCTGTTTTCCTATTTGGCGTGGTCCGTACCGAGTAGAGGGCCAGAGGTAGGCACTCGGGCCAAGGTTTTCCTGTTTCAACCATGGCTTTCTGTATCTTAAGTTTGAGGGTGCCATTGAGTCTTTCTACTTTTCCGGAGCTCTGCGGATGATAGGGGGTGTGAAACGCCTGTTCTACTCCTAAGGCGGACATGACTTCCTTCATTACCTCACCAGTGAAGTGAGTACCACGGTCGCTCTCAATGGTCTCTGGTACCCCAAATCTGCACACTAACTCCGACACAAGTTTTTTTGCAGTGGCCTGTGCAGTGGCCTTCGTGACCGGGTAGGCCTCAGCCCACCCAGAAAAGAGGTCAGTGCATACCAGGACATACTCATACCTTCCTGACCTGGGCAGCTGGATGTAATCTATCTGTAGTCTCTGGAAGGGGTACAAAGGTCGCGGAGTGCACTTCCGAGGGGTCTTTACTACTTGACCGGGGTTGTGTAGTGCACAGATTTCACAAGCCTTGACGTATGCCTTTGCCATCCTGTCAAATCCCGGAGCGTACCACATTTTCTCCACCAGGGCTACCATGGCATTACGAGAAGCGTGCACCTTTCCATGAGCCAAAAGGGCCATACTAGGATAGGCAGCCGCAGGTAAACACATACGGGAACCCATCATCCAACCTTCATTTCCTTTTACTGCCCCTGCACTTGCCCAGCGCTCCTGCTCTTGCCCTGAGGGGAGTAGGTCCACCTCCTTCTGTGGTGGGACAGAGAGGGTCTGGTCCTTGGCAGGGGGATCAGGATCCTCCTCCGCTGGGCAGGACCTGGTCTGAACTCTGCACACGGGTGCCCTCCAGTCCAGCAGGGCTGCAGCCTTAGCTGCTCCGTCTGCCTTCTCGTTGCCTCTGCTTTCCAAGGAGTCCCCTTGGGTGTGTGCCTTTACCTTTATTATGGCTACCTGCTTCGGGAGCATGATAGCTGACATTAAACTACTTACTGCCTCACCATTCTTTATCGGTCTGCCTTGAGCTGTTAGGAAGCTCCGCGCGCGCCAAATCGGCCCATAGTCATGCGCAACGCCAAACGCGTACCTGGAGTCCGTGTAGATATTAGCAGTGACTCCCCGGGCTAACTTGCAGGCCTCGGTCAGAGCGCACAGCTCCGCTTCCTGTGCTGACATATGTGGGGGCAAGGCGCGGCCTATCAGTACTTCATTCATTGATACTACAGCAAACCCTGTCACAAATCTGCCCATCTCATTCTGGTATCGTGATCCATCCACAAACATTTCAAGGTGGGGGTTCAGGAGAGGCTTATCTGTGACATGAGCAAATCCAGCTGTCTCCTGCTCCATCAGAGCAGCACAGTCATGCTGGTGCTCGGCGTCAAAAGCTTCCTCTTCGCCTAGGGAATTGACAAAAAGTTGATCCCCTGTGCTTACTCCCCCTTTTGAATCAGTGTCACCTAATGGCAGTAAGGTGGCCGGATTCAAAGTTGTGCAACGTTGAAATGAGACATTGGATGAAGAGTGTACTGCAAGTTCCATTTTAACCTGTCTAGCAAGAGACAGATGTCTACGGCTCACCTGTGTCAGAATTCCATGTACGTCATGGGGCGTGAGGACCACAAGAGGGTAGTCTAGGACCACCTCAGAAGCTTTCTCAAGTAGTGCTTGTACAGCCAGAACTGCTCTTACACAGGAGGGTGAACCCCTGGCTACTGCATCAAGATGTGCACTGTAGTATGCTACAGGGCGCTTTTTGTCACCATGCTCTTGTGTGAGGACGGCAGTAGCATGTCCCGCCATCTCAGTCACGAACATCTGGAAGGGTTTATCATAGTCTGGCAGACCCAGTGCCGGAGCACTGGTAATCTGTATTTTCAGCTGATGGAAAGCTGACTCGGCTTCCGGAGACAAAGCAAATGGCTTAGAACTCAGGCAGTCGTACAGAGGCTGCATGGTCATGGAGGCAGAGCGAATCCACGGCCGACAATATGAAACTAACCCCAGAAATGTCCGCAACTGAGCATGGGAGGTAGGGAGTGGCATGTCCTCCACCACCTTGGTACGTTCTGGCGTGAGGTGTTTTGTACCAGGACCTAGGCAGTGACCAAGAAACACAACATGAGATTTGCAAAACTGTAATTTGTCTTTACTGGCTTTACACCCGCTGTCTGCAAGAAAACAAAGAAGGCTGAGTGAGGCCGCAACGCAGGTAGGTCTGTCCGGTGCACACAGTAGGAGATCATCAACATACTGAAGCAGGGCCACACCTGGTGGGACCGTCCATGCATCAAGTACAAGCCTCATACATCGGGTGAATTGATTTGGGCTGTTTTGTGCCCCTTGTGGTAGGACAGTCCAGCAGTACTGTTTTCCTCGGAACGTGAAGGCGAACAGGTACTGGCAATCGGGGTGGATCGGGACGGACATAAATGCATTGGCTAAATCGATCAGAGTGTACCAACAGGTTCCGGAAGGTATGGTGGACAACAGAGTGTAAGGGTTGGGGACCAAAGGTGTTTCTAGGATGGTCACCTTATTGATTTCTCTTAGATCGTGAACCATCCGGTAGGTATCAGGTTCGCCTTTCTTCCCTTTCTTTTTAACTGGGAAGAGTGGCGTGTTAGCGGGTGAGACGCAAGGTTTTAAAGCATTCAAGGCACATAACTCTGTAATAGTGGAGGCTATTGCGTCTTCCTGTGCCATGGCTAGGGGATATTGGCGGATCATGGGGGCTTTTTCCCCATCTTTGAGATATACCATGACTGGGGGTACGTGGAGATGGCCCAAGTCTGTCTTCCCTTTTGCCCAAAGGGTCTCTGGCACTGCTGAGAGAACCTGTGTATCTTCTGGGGTCAACACATATACAGTACAAGAAGGAGGCGGAGTGACCAAGTCTGCTGCCATGAGACAGAATACTTGGTGGTCGGCCGCAGAGGTACTGACATGAGCCCCACCGGAAGGATGGAGCTGAATACAGCACCCCAGGGGTCCCATCACATCGGTTCCCATGATGCAATCCCCAGCGGGTGACACCAGGAAGCGAGTGAGGACTCGTGACCCTTGAAAAGAGACTTCTATGGGCTCGGTCTCACGCATGGGTGTTGGTTCACCGGACACTCCAACGGCTATGGCTATGGAGTCTGAGAGGGGAATACTAAGGTCATTGACTTGTGAGGTACTGACACATGATTTAGTAGCCCCTGTGTCAATTAAAAAGGGCACCTCCTTCCCCTGGATTTTTAGAGGCTGAAAAATTTGTGGCCCACGTGCGTCAGTAACTATAAGGGACACGGGGGAAGGAGTGCCAGACCTTCATTGGTAATTGGTATACCCGTTGTTTCCCTGTGGGCGGGATGATGTGGTATTGGCCGTACTTCCCTGTTGCCCCCTTTCGTCTGACATGTTCTGTCTAGGGCGTTTAGGGGCTCTACAATTACGGGACAAGTGTCCAGTCTTCCCGCAGTTATAACACTTACGGGTCTCCCGCCTGGGGTCGTTAAGTCGGACTGTGTCCCCCTCCATGGTGTAATGTTTAACCATAACACTCTTTGCGTGGTCTTCTGTGTCCATGACAAATCCTACAGCTTTCTTATATAGATCACGCGGTTTGGCCTGTCGCCAATCGGGGGTACATGCTTTAACGCGTTCAGACAGGCGCTTATCTATTCCTTGCATAAAGGCTTCACAAAAAGCAGCATTACGTATTGCTTTTGGACAATCATATAAACCCAGATCTCTGCCAACTTCCTCTAAACGGCCAAAGTAACATTCAATAGACTCGCCCTTGTTCTGTCTACACTGGGTTAGGGCTGTACGTCTCTCTTGGGCTTTGTCCTTAAACCAGGTCTTAACCTTGTCCACATATTGAGTACCACTAAGTAATGTCTGGGGGTCATCTGGGCAATCTTCAAGACCACAAAATTGAGCAATACTATTGTAAAGGCCCAGAGGACATTTTACATTCATAAGACATTCCATATCTGTCCAAGTGGCAGAGTAGTTTTTCTGTATGACTTCCAACTTTCTATGGAAAGCTGCTGGCTCTGTCTGGGGATCGGGCAGTTGCTGACACAGTGCCATCTGGTCTGTGGCGCTCCAGGGTCGCCATGTAGTGACTGTAGACCCGGGAGTTGGTCTATGTGCGTCCGTAGGTCTGTCATTAGAAGACGATGGTCTGTCAGTGTCCTCTTGTCTGACCGTGCCCAATGGTGGACTCGGTCGGTTTGTTTCTCTATAATGGGTAGTGGAGGTTGTAACTGGGAACAAGGGAATCGGTTGTCTACACTGATCCCTGGAACGTGGAGTCCCACATACTGTACAGATTTCTCTAAACCAGGCATTCTGTTGACCACAACGTGGACAATCCCAAGCCGGACCTCTATTTACTTCAGGGCCCGGGGATCCTGATTGAGGGCTGTAGGGAGGTGTATCCATCTGGGCAGTAGCCTGTGGATACGTAGGAGGCAGCGGTGGCAAATTGGGATACAGAGAATTAAAGGGATTATTAGGAGACATTGGTGGAGCGGCCGGGACGACAGGAGAGACTAATGGAACCGTAGGGGTTTCCATGGGAACGTCTATTGGTGGCCGGGGCATAGGACAATAAACTAAAATGCCCTCGCCTCGGGACTCGGAGTCCCAGTGTTCGTCTTCTGCTGTTTTAGAGCAGTCCAGGATAGCCTTCATGCCTTTTTCCAAACTCTTATTTCTTATTTCCTTTCTATGCTTATCCTCATATTGTGACCAAAATTCATAATTGAATGTTCCCGCCTTCTTGAGGCCTATACGTTTGTAAACTTTATAGGCTTGTCTGCAAATGTCCTCCCCTTCTCTATCTTTAATTATCTCAATAGGAGTCTGATATATCTTAGATTGTTCAGACCCCATCTTGACCACTTCCGACTATTCTTCACTAAGTATACAGGACGTATATTTCACACAGTAAACTAAGATAATCACTGAGACTATCTGGGAACACACAGTTCCCTGTCCCGGAATAGATTTACAGAACTAAAACGTGGTCAACTTCAAACACTAGGATTCAGGGGAGACCAGACTTCGCCTCTTAGGGAACTTTTAGTAATATTATAACAGATCCAGAGTAAGAATATGACTGCCAGAAATGAGACTATAACAATAACAATTATTTCAATCTCCAATACAGACAACATGACTCTTTAAGTCCCAATGAGTGAGTTCTTCCGTCTAGGACAGTTAAATGAACTTATTCACTCTAAAATATGGACGGGGCAGAAAATATAGGAAACAGGCAACAACATACCTCTAGTCCGTTAGAGACACACAGATCAAAAGAATCCAGACTGTATAATAGTAAGATAAGCTCTTACCTGTACACCGGTGTTTTAGTCTGGAGTCTCCGGATCCAATATCCACATCAACGGGCCAGGAGTTTGTTTCAGTCTACTGGTTGCGATGTCCCGTAAAGGTAAGCCCCGCCCCACGTTGGGCGCCAAGAACTGTCGAGGGTTAATTTGTTCAAACAGACTGGTCAGTTATGTTGTCGGTTCCAAATTGACCTAAGCAGGAGGAGCGCTCCTTTTGAGAGTCAAAGTACTGACCATTACACACGGTATATGGTGAAGTAATGAACTCTGTTTATTGTCTGTATCGTCTCAGTTTATATAGAAGATCGCCCACGCAGGGATGCGACCTCTGGTAATACAGGGAATAACCTCATGATTTCCATACATCTTAAACTCATGATTTTTGTATCTGACAAAAAACTTTTGACATTTGACAAAAAACGTATGACTTAACATATGACCTTAGACAAACATATTTTTCTTTAAAGAACTGATGACTGTGGTCAAGCCATCTGCTATGGTGAACTTCCTGATTCCACTAGGTCAGGCATAGACCTTCAGTGTAGACAGAAAGCCACAAAAACAGTCATGACTTCTGTTACACATACAATATATTGCAATACATACATTTTGCTAAAATGGATTGATAAGCATATATTCTCATTTTTGATAAGCGACATTTATTAATTTCTTTACAGCCCCTATTGGCCCTTATCAGCATCAACCCATAAAAGATTACAGTTCTATCATGGTCCAAGCAAACTCGCACTGATCCATTCTTAAAGTGAACCTGTCATCTCGTAACAGTGCCATAAGCTATGTTATGGTGCTGTTTCGGGAGGTAATGGGGAGCCGAGATATGTGTTTTTTTTCATCCCCCCCCCCCTCCCCTTATCATGGTGATCACCTGTGAAGTCTGCACATTTTTCTAAAAGCTTTCTCGTGATTCATGCTCTAAAAATATTGGTGATGCAGTCAGTTTTGGAATAGATTGGGCGGAGTGAGCATGGGTCCTCCAAGTCTACCCTGCTGGTAGGAAGAGACAGCTACCTGGACTGAAAGAAAGCTACCGACAGTGGGGGTTGTCAGTGTTTTTTTTTTAGAGATGATGAGTCGGTACTGCTGGAAAGAAAAGACAGTGATGACATACCTCACTTCCAGGTGATGTATGTCAGGTGTCATACTGCAAATGCTACAGAGAATGTAGTGTACTTAAAAAAAAACAAGTGCAATTAGAAACCGGTCTCTAGGGTCGGACCAGGGGTGTAACTATACGGGATGCAGGGGATGCGGTTGCACCCGGGCCCAGGAGCCTTAGGGGGCCCATAAGGCCTCTCTTCTCCATATAGGGAGCCCAGTACTATGAATAAAGCATTATAGTTGGGGGCTCCATTACAGGTTTTGCATTGGGGCCCAGGAGCTTGAAGTTACGCCTCTGGGTAGGACTATAATGTACACACTTAAAAACAACTAAGACAGAACTACAACTTCCAATTGGTCAACCACTATCATTTTGGAGCTTGGAACTTTGCTGCCTTCATGTCTCCTGCTGAGATGCTTCCCAAGCTGTGCGGGGCACCCGAACCACTAAGAGAGGCACATCATTAGGCTCTAAATGTTGCAGGGACTGGAATGTGTTCATATTGTTAACGATGATATAAATGGACTTATTAAAGAGAGCTTCTACTGCCCTGATCGAGCCTTAGACTGCTATCATAACTACTAGAGAGTACTGTGTCCACGTCTAGGACATGTTTTGGTGTGACAACCATCAGGTTTGATGACTCGCTGTTAAATCGTACTAATTACACTCTTTGTTCTAAATCTATTTATCACTAAACAAGAAATACTGCACACTGGGTCTTCGTGCCTCCGGTTTCTCTGTTGCAATCTGAGCCCTTGCTACAACTACAGTCACACTACATTCTCACCATATAATAAAACCCATTTGCAGACACGCTGCTTCTCAACACATGAAGCTCTTATCCTACAGTCTTCGGATCGTGACCTTCCTGCTACATTCCTTTCTGTGAAATCTATAGCCCCCGACTCATCTGGTTCTAATAAATACAAAAAATAACTGAATGCAGGAGCCACAGGATTCTCTTCCAGACATCAGGGACCTCAAACAAACCCGTGTGATCGATCCCCCACCCTTAAGAGATGGCCATTTATCTATGGATGAAGGCTCCCTGGCATCTTAAAGGGGTTGTCTACTCCTTGGAGAAAAAAAATTAAGCGACTTCCAACTAGGCCTGGTCATCAGTGCCAGACTAGGCAGGATTTCACTGCCAACCACATGGGGTATCAGCGATGAGGAGAGTATACTGAGAATGGCGTGATTGAGGAAAAAAGCAAGTAAAAGGGGATCCTGTGGATGGAAACAACTTGTCCTCGGAAGGAGTCACTGGAGGATGTCAGGAATCGTTTTTGATTAACCAGCAACGTGTAATCAAGTAATAAGCAGTCAAGTACAACGCTGGTGCTCCAAATGACCTGACCAAGTGCAAAACTCGCCATTCCTGAGCACGGATGGGCTATAACAGCAGACGACCAGTTCCAACGCCATTGTGTCTAAGAGAAACAGAAAGGCGACTCTAGTGGGCAAAAGAGCGCAAAACTCGTATCACTGAACAGCAGAGAAACATCTCCTGGTCAGATGGATCCAGATTTATGTTGCTGATAGAAGGTCAGAATTTGGCACAAGCAGCATGAATCGCTGACCCCTTCCTGTCAGCTGGTCAGAACATGTCAGCACCGCCATCTAATCTACAGCAAGTACAAGAAGCTTCCTGTCCGCAGGGGCCAATATACCTGCAGAACACTTTCATCACCGATTGGAGTTTACACCACGACGAATTGTTGCGAATTTGACGGCCAAAGGATGTCCAATGTGGTACCAGATAGGGGCTCTAATAAAGTTTCACTCAGTGACACTTTTTGGGGGAAATTTTTTAAATTGAACCTTTAATTAAATATATTTTACATAAAAATACAAATGTAACAACCCATTCAACCCACTTTCAGCCCTCTCCATGAGCCCCCTGGTGGTTATGAGGGGCCATTTCCTCAGTAATTTTGTATTTCTTACTTCCTCTTGTGAATATAAAATATTACAAAATTAAATTCTGTAGCATGCAAGAATTTGAGCCGGCACACACGAGCGTTTGTCTAAAATGGTACGTGTATAGGTTATCAGTAGTTGATGGATGGGGGTCCACCGCTCGAGACTCCAGTCCATCTGCTGATTATCCGGCCCGCAGTCACTACAGCAAGGCGGACATTGTCATCAGTGGTCAGAGGAGGAAGTCGGAGCTCCGGCTTCACTCTCATTGAAGTCAATGGGGGGCCCGCTGCTCTTACACCTCCTTCTCAGGACTATGGTCAGCACGTCATGTCACTGCAGCAGGCTGGATGATCAACTAATGGACGGGGGTCTTGAGTGGCACAGCATAGGTCAGTGTAAATGGAATACCCCTTTATACCCCTTAAGTATTCTCATATGTCTATGTTATGTGGAGCCTTTGATTGCAGAAAACATTGTGTAAGATGTGATGAAGTATCTGGTAGGTCATGGTGGTAAGTTCCTCTTAACTCACAACAGCTGGCACTCTTGGCCGCCATATCGGAGTAATCTGGACCAAATATTCACTTCTAGTGATAACTGGTACATATGTGAATAAGTTGTGGGAAACATTTTGTTCTACCGACAAGATCATACAATCAGCCGTGTTGTTCCCTTGAGTCCAGCAACTTGAGACTCCTCCAGTGGTCCACTGGCACATGTCTGCAATATACGGGTGGGATCTTGACTGCAAGAAGAAAATAATAAGAAAACTTGGAAGGAGTCTTCTCTTTGTTCTATCTCCCATCTACAAATAAATTAAAACCAGTTCAGGAAAACATGGCAACAACAGAACTAATAACGGTATTAGTGATGGGAAGTAGAGCAGATATGTGATATCCCACATTTATCTGCCGCTATAGGCAGAGTGTATACACTGAAGTCAGGCCCGGCCACCAATGGGGTTCACAGTTCCTGGGACCGATGTCACGGGAAGCAGATTAACCTGAGTATGTTGTTGAACAGTGGAAGCAGAGGTGACCCAAGCCTTAATGCTGCCTGTGGCGAAATGTGAAATGGCACCCCCACAATGCAATACAAAAAAAACCACTCATGTTACAGCCATTGAAAGCGTTAATATAAAAGATACCCAACACATATTTGAACCATTGAGGCTTGTCTGACGTGACGGAATAACAGTGCCCCCAGCGGTGGCCCAAATTGTAAGTGTCTCCCTTAGTGGCTCAAATAGTAATAGTGACTTCCTTAATAGAACTAATAGTAATAGTGATCCCCATAGTGGGCTGAGTAGTAATAGTGGTTCCCTTAATGCCCCAAAAGTAATAGTGATTCCCCTAATGGCCCCAGTAGTAATAGTGACTCTGTACACGTATCTATGGCGGTCATCTTGGTATCAGTTTATAATGTGCAGGCTGGGTCTGTTGGCAGTCACCCTGGGTTGAGCTAGGTGGCTACACAATCAACCTGCACCTGAACACTTTTGCTCCTCTAAATAGCAATCTGGCTTGCTGCATGCTATCAGGTCAAATGGCAATTGAATATTTCCTGTAGTATATATCTTGTATCTGGCTTCTTTTCTGTGAGTTATGACTCTGTTAGTGGCCTCAGTATTAATAGTGTTCCCATTAATGGCTCCAGTAGTAATAGTGCCGCTGTAATTGACCCCAGTAGTAATAGTGACCCCCATAGTGGCCCCAGCAATAATAGTGACTCTGTTAGTGGCCTCAGTCGTAACCAAGTCCCTCTTAGTGGTCCCAGTGGTAATAGTGATCCCCATCGTGTCCCCAGTATTAATAGCAGTAACCCCATCTAATGAACCTTCGGCTGGCAATCGGCAATAATTTTACTAATCCAACCTGCAGCTCCGGCCCGCAGGCTACCACCGCTGCTGTTATCAGTCTGTGTCTATGACCTCTCACCCTGGAGTCTGGGTGTAGGAACGCAGATGCTGGGATAGAGGTCAGGAGTCACACTGATTACAGCAGAGGTGGCCGCTGAGTGAAGTGATTGTCAAGTTGCTGTACGGCCAACTCGCAGCTGGCAATTTTTTTTTACCGGGCATTAATACAGTTGGTAAAAAAATTATTACAGGCCGGGTGGCAAGCTGCTGTCTCTCTGACGCATCAGTCTCAGGTCGGCTCATGGTAGGGGGATCGTGACCATGTACATATGCCGTGGCCCTTTTTTTCCCCATTTTCGTTTTTTTCCTCCCCTCTTTTAAAAAAATCGTGACTCCTTTATTTATTCATCGACGTTGCTGTATGAGGGCTTGTTTTTAGCTGGACGAGCTCTATTTCAAATGGTGCTATTTAATGCAGCATATAATGTACTGAAAAACTTAAAAAAATTCTAAGTGAAATAAAATGGAAAATAAAATGAAATTCTGCCATCTTTTGGTGCGTCTTGTTTCTACGGCGCACAAACAGCAACTAAGAATGACGTGGTAACTTTATTCTATGGGTCGGTACGATTACTACGATACCAAAATTATATGGTTTTTTTTTTTGCTGTACTACTTTTTTTTTCAAAAACATTTATTTTTTAAAATTATTTTCTGCCGCCATCTCCTGCGCACAATAACTTTTTTATTTTTCCATCGACATAGCTGTGTGAGGGCTCATTTTTTGTGGGACATCCTCTAGTTTGTGTGTGTACCATTTTGCAATACGTACAACTTTTTGATTGCTTTTTATTGCATTTTTTCTTGGAGACTGGATACCAAAAAAGTGCATTTCCAGTGTTCTTTTTTTTCCTGATGACGTTCACTGTGCGGGGTAAATAATGTGTGACTTTGATAGATCGGACTTTTAGGGACGCAGCAATACCAAATATGTATTTTTGGTTTTATGATTTAGATTCTTTTATTTTAAATATGGCGATTTTTAAACTTTTATTACTTTTTTTAATAATTGGCAACATTTTATTGATCTTATTTTTTTTTTAGTCCCAAGAGGGGACAGCAACTTGCAATGTTTTGATCGCTCCTACAGTATGATGTGATGCTGTAGCATTACATCATACTGCGATCGGGCAGGCAATCTATCAAGTCACCTGTGTGAAAAGTCCCTAAAGGGCCCATTTTCACTAGCCAATTATTGTCACAATGTGTTCATCTTTTGGTCCTGTGACCCCTGAACTCTTTAATGTGGGGTTACAGCACCCCAGGCAGTGAGGAGAGACCTAATGCAGCGCTGGTCACGCAAGTGTGCCGACGCTCCATTTACTTTCAATGGGATTGCGGAGATAGTCGAGCAGCAAGCTTTTGGGTATTTTCGTTAGCCCCATTGAAATGAATGGAGCACCATGCATGGCCAGTGCTCCATTCATTCTGAAGTCAGAGGGGAACAAGTTGGAGATGGACATGGTACTCCTGTTCTCTAGATCAGCAGTGAGATCCCCAGTGAACACCCTGTGGATAGGGGATAATTTCATATCATGGCTCTTTGACAGATTTACTACATTTAAAGGGAATGTCTTATGTATGGTATTCTATTTCCGTCACTAGATGTCAGTCCATAGAAGAGAAATCGATGACCCCTTCCTGTCAGCTGTTCAGAACATGTCAGCACCGTTATCTAATGGGCAGCAGCAGCTACAAGAAGCTTTCTGTCCGCAGGGGCCGATATTCCTGCAGAAGGATGTCGTCACCTTGTGGAATCTACAGCACAGAAAATTGCTGCAATTTTGAAGGCCAAAGGAGGTCCAGCGCTACTAGATGGGGGGCTCTAATAAATTGGTAAGTCAGTATATCTTTACTAAAGCTTTGGCCTCGGAGTCATGATAGGAGTCCCTGGCAGGCTGCATCGGGAGTAACATTGCCCTTTATGTGTCAGGAGATAAGAATAGTTCTGAAGAATCGCTGTAATACATAATATGTGATCAATAAGTCCTGAACATCAAACGCAGGAAGAAGGGATTTGGGTCTGCAGGGAACAGATCGTACGCGGTGCATCAAATCTGTCCAAACATCCGGACGTCTGACGCTTTACATCCATTAGAAGTGACAGTAGGCGGCTCATGCCAAGGAGACTTCAAGGTATCTGCAAAGCTGGACAAATGTATTGTACTCCACTCGTCACTCCAGAATGTGCTGTTTCTAACAGTAATGAAGGGGTTGTCCAGTTGTAAGCTATTGATGGCCTATTCTTAGCACAGGTCACCAATAACAGCTCTGTGAAGAATAGCCACCAATCAGCTGATAGCCAGGCTGGTGCATTTGTGCACTGAACTGAATTCTGCAAGCAGCAGACAGCTCTGTTCTTCCTGTAGTGGCCAGGTATGGTATTACAGGCCAAGTTCCTATTCATTTCAGTGGGAACTTAACCTGCAATACCAAGTCTTCCCACTGCAGTGGGAATGGATCTGTCTACTTCCTACAGAAATCAGTTCAGTGCATGAAAACACCAACCCAGAGAAAAACTAATCGGCAGGTTTCCAAGGTGACAGAACCCCACCAATTTACTATTGATGGTCTATCCTAAAAATAGGCCATCAATAGTTGACAACTGGGCAATCCATGTAAATAAAAATGTTTTCAGGTTAAAACCCCATTTACACGCAACGGTCATCGCTAAGAATTCGCTCAAACAATGTATTTTGAGTGAAAATTGTTGTGTGTAAATGCTAAATTCGTTTGCTTTTCGTCCGAACGATGATTTTTAGTTGAGTTTAACATCCATCGTTCTGACGGAGAGCTGATAGCAATGGTATCCAAGGAGGCGGCAGCATCAACGGTGTAGAGATTATAAAAAAAGGGTTTTATTGCTCCATAAAATGGCGATGTTTCGACTTAATCTAAGTCTTTTTCAAGCCTTGTGTCGGTATGGCGCCGCTAATTCAAGCGTGATGACGATATTCTACGTGGCTGGCGTCTGAACTCCTCACTATTGCTGTTAGCCCACTATCAGGGCTGACATGCTGCATCTCTGTTCATTTATTTTTCCTCACTATTGCTGTTAGCCCACCATCAGGGCTGACATGCTGCATCTCTGTTCATTTATTTTCTGATATCTGCTTTTAAACGCTGTCTCTTATCTTAGAAACAGAGGGTGAATAACCGATTGTGGGTTGTCACTATTGACTCCTGAGAGAAGGTTAGGTAGATGCATTAGATATCCAAGGAGAACAACTGCTCGTTGGATGCTACTACCTTCCCTGTAGTGAGTCACCAGTGAGGGATTAGCTCCTTAGAGGACAAGGCAGTGGAAACCATAGAGGGACGTATTAATATCTATTGGGGTTTCCCTACCTATAATAACAATACCCCTGAGGGTAACTCCCAAAAAGATAATTTTATTGTCCACGATTGTTTTTGTGGGAAGATTATACCAGCTAATCACTAACAAATAATTTTGAAACATACTAGCCGATCACTAACGAATACGTACGTGAGGGAGGTGATTTGACCTTCGTACGACATTCTTGTTCTCCATAACCACTTGCCAGAAACTGATTCCTGGTACAACTATTGGCCCCTGAGGAGCCCCTGTGTGGTTGGGGGTGAAACGCGTAGGGCACTTATTAAACACTTGTTGCGGTCAAAAGATATATCATACAAATCGACCGCCACTGGTGTGTTTTTGGCCGGGAGAGCCTGTGAATTATTCAAAATTGCCACTCTACCTGAGGGCACGTGTAAAATATACGCACTATATTAGCTTGCTAGTAATTGGACACACTAGTTGTCCGAAATCTTCAATTGAGGAATTGAGATCTCTAAGTGAGACAGTATCCACTACATATATGTGTATGTTTGTTTGTCCATTTCATACTTTTTAAGTGAATAAATAAAAGTTACATTTTATTTATAAGCTTATTAGTCTGCTGGTCCAAAAGAGTCAGTGGTGAATTTAGTAATTGGACCTTGACTGCCTCTGTGAAACTCTCTCTCCCTGTATGCAGATAACAGACCATCTGCTGTTCTCTGCATACAGCTCAGAGAGGCTCATTTACGTGCAAATGAAGCTAATAAGCTGCTAATGGGCATTAGTCCCAATTAGCAGCTTTTGCAAAATGATTGCACAAACTGTCATTCTCCCTATCTTTTGAACGAAATTGGAGCGATCATCCTTGCATGTAAATGGGGCTTAAATCTACAGGAAATATTAAAGGGGTTGTCCCGCGAAAGCAAGTGGGTCTATACACTTCTGTATGGCCATATTAATGCACTTTGTAATGTAAATCGTGCATTAATTATGAGCCATACAGAAGTTATTCACTTATCTGTTCCGTTGCTGGCGTCCTCGTCTCCATGGTGCCGTCTAATTTCAGTGTCTAATCGCCCGATTAGACACGCTTGCGCAGTCCGGTCTTCTCCCTGGTGAATGGGGCCGCTCGTGCCAGAGAGCTGGTCCTCGTAGCTCCGCCCCGTCACGTGTGCCGATTCCAGCCAATCAGGAGGCTGGAATCGGCAATGGACCGCACAGAGCCCACGGTGCACCATGGGAGAAGACCCGTGGTGCATCGTGGGTGAAGATCCCGGTGGCCATCTTGCTAAGGTAAGGAAGAAGTCGCCGCAGCGCGGGGATTCGGGTAAGTACTAAACTTTTTTTTTTTTAACACATGCATTGGGTTTGTCTTGCGCCGAACGGGGGGCCTATTGAAAAAAAAAACAAACCCGTTTCGGCGCGGGACAACCCCTTTAAATACATTTGTTTCACTTATTGTGTGCTGATTTATATCATATATTCCAGTCGTATTCGGAGCTGCATTCAGAATTCTGCTGGTTAATCTTGGAAACAGGCACCAATGGATCTGCACTCTGCAATGTGCTCTTATCCATAGGCTTCATGCACAGGTGCTCACCGTCATGTTATGGATTGGTCCGGATATGGGGATTTTTTTCACCTCTATCATGGAGCAGTTGGGACTCCGTATGTCCCCGTACAAGGTCCGAGCACATTTCTTTGCTGGGTGCATCAGACCTTACTGTCATCTGAATTTCCATAATCTACTGCACTTTGGTAACAGAAAACTGGCATGATGTTAAATGTTGCTTTGAACATGCAAGCCTCCAAACTGTCCCGGATTCAGTGGGACTGTCCTGGATTTTGGGAGCTGTCCCACCATCCTGCAAGGCAGGAGACATGCCCCGATTCCCCTGGCTACTTTCCCCGGACAGACTCTACTCTGAGAGCAGAAGACGGGAGAGGAGTCAGGCTATGCTGTATGACTACTGCTAATGGATGGAAGTTTAAGAGCAGGGCCCAGGCAGTGGTGGGGAGAATCGGACATGTCTCCTGCCCCTTAAGGTCAGTGGGCAGCCCCCCAAATCCTGAACTGTCCTGCTGGCATAATTAGTAAGTGATGCCACAAAGTGGGCATAGCTGGTAAGTGGGGCACAGCAGGGGCACTGAAACTAAGTGGGGCTATACAGGAGATACTAGTATTATGGAGAAATCTATTGCAGGTAGCAGCAGAATGAGGATAAGAGACAAGTCATAGCTAGAAGACGTCTTCATGGCAGTTTGGGCCTGGATAGAGAAGAAAAACAAAAACGGATGACAATAATCTGGTAAAACATTACCTGGAAGTAATTGCACTGTAATCACTATCTCTGGAGGTAACTGCACTGTAATCACTCTCACTGAAGGTAACTGCACTGTAATCACTATCCCTGGAGGTAATTGCACTGTAATCACTATCTCTGGAGGTAACTGCACTGTATTCACTATCACTGGAGGTAATTGCACTGTAATCACTATGATTGTGCAGATCTGGTATCGGACTGTATTATTACTGTGAGGGGGCACAAAAGATGTAGTTTAAATGTAAAAAGTGTATGGCCTGATGGAAACAATTGCCCAAAGCCTCCCATGTTAAATACAGTATACAGTATAACGCACAGTATTCCTTTTTTCCAGAATGCTTCTGCATGGAAAAGTCTAATCAGCTACACTTTTGTATCCAGTTAAGAAAAATACATACTGACAAATAGCAGTTCAGTGAAGGCCAAAAGAGCCCTCTCGTGGCTTCTGTCAGGTGAATGGAGTACTACTTGTCAAATATAGAACTGCAAAGTAATGTGAACAGCGCCTTACACGAATTTTACAGTTTTTATCAATTTTTTCTATATTTGATGAATAGTTCTTGGATTGTTAACCACTCAGTGGAATATTCTGTATATAATAGCAGAATTATGCTTCACATGGGTATATTTTGTGTAACTGTGCTTTGCTGCAGGAGTCTTTCATCAAAGTGAAAGGTTCGTTTTTGGGGGCATGACTGGTGTGAAAGGGTTTTAATATATGAGAATGTTCAAATTCAGTATAAAAACAGTCCGTTCATGGTGAATAAAGGAAAATGACTGGGTTATGTGCACAAAACTGATGTCTTGTCAATGTATAGGCATATACGTGAGGTAGATTCTCCTCGGTTATAGGCATATATGTGGGGTAAATTCTCATTGGTGTATATGCATATACGTGGGGTAAATTCTCCTCGGTGTATACGCATATACGTGGGGTGGATTCTCCTCGGTGTATAGGCATATACGTGGGGTAAATTCTCCTCGGTGAATAGGTATATATGTAGGGTGGATTCTCCTTGGTGTATACGCATATATGTGGGGTGGATTCTTATCGGTGTATATGCATATACGTAGGGTAAATTATCCTGGGTGTATAGGTATATATGTGGGGTGGATACTTCTCGGTGTATAGGCATATATGTGGGGTGGATACTCCTCGGTGTATAGGCATATATGTGGGGTGGATTCTCCTCGGTGTATAGGCATATATGTGGGGTGGATTCTCCTCGGTGTATAGGCATATATGTGGGGTGGATTCTCCTTGGTGTATAGGCATATATGTGGGGTGGATTCTCCTTGGTGTATAGGCATATATGTGGGGTAGATTCTCCTCGGTGTATACGCATATAGGTGAGGTAGATTCTCCTCGGTGTATACGCATATACGTGAGGTAGATTCTCCTCGGTGTATACACATATACATGAGGTAGATTCTCCACGGTGTATACGCATATACATGAGGTATATTCTCCTCGGTGTATAGGCATATACGTGGGGTAAATTCTCCTTGGTGTATACGCATATACGTGAGGTAGATTCTCCTCGGTGTATACGCATATAGGTGAGGTAGATTCTCCTCGGTGTATACGCATATAGGTGAGGTAGATTCTCCTCGGTGTATACGCATATATGTGAGGTAGATTCTCCTCGGTGTATACGCATATACGTGAGGTAGATTCTCCTCGGTGTATACGCATATACGTGAGGTAGATTCTCCTCGGTGTATACGCATATAGGTGAGGTAGATTCTCCTCGGTGTATACGCATATACGTGAGGTAGATGCTCCTCAATGCATACGCATATACGTAAGGTACATTCTCCTCGGTGTATAGGCATATACGTGAGGTAGATTCTCCTCGGTGTATACGCATATACGTGAGGTACATTCTCCTCGGTGTATAGGCATATACGTGAGGTAGATTCTCCTCGGTGTATACGCATATATGTGAGGTAC
The DNA here is from genome assembly GCF_035609145.1 of Eleutherodactylus coqui. Lineage (NCBI taxonomy): Eukaryota > Metazoa > Chordata > Amphibia > Anura > Eleutherodactylidae > Eleutherodactylus > Eleutherodactylus coqui. Next base: position 16,569,330 of record NC_089839.1, on the reverse strand, counting down.
ATTCTCCTCGGTGTATACGCATATATGTGAGGTACATTCTCCTCGGTGTATACGCATATACGTGAGGTAGATTCTCCTCGGTGTATACGCATATACGTGAGGTAGATTCTCCTCGGTGTATACGCATATACGTGAGGTAGATTCTCCTCGGTGTATACGCATATAGGTGAGGTAGATTCTCCTCGGTGTATACGCATATACGTGAGGTAGATGCTCCTCAATGCATACGCATATACGTAAGGTACATTCTCCTCGGTGTATAGGCATATACGTGAGGTAGATTCTCCTCGGTGTATACGCATATACGTGAGGTACATTCTCCTCGGTGTATAGGCATATACGTGAGGTAGATTCTCCTCGGTGTATACGCATATATGTGAGGTACATTCTCCTCGGTGTATAGGCATATATGTGAGGTAGATTCTCCTCGGTGTATACGCATATAGGTGAGGTAGATTCTCCTCGGTGTATAGGCATATACGTGAGGTAGATTCTCCTTGGTGTATAGGCATATACGTGAGGTAGATTCTCCTCGGTGTATAGGCATATACGTAAGGTAGATTCTCCTCGGTGTATAGGCATATACGTGAGGTAGATTCTCCTCGGTGTATAGGCATATACGTGAGGGAGATTCTCCTTGGTGTTTACACACATATGTGAGTAGATTATCCTCGATGAATACACATTGTAACAACTTTGGGGTTGTTAGCTCCTCCAATCGCCATCTTTCCTCCACCAGATGGATGTCGCACACCAGTAAACCACATTCAGGCCTGAAGTTTGGTACAACCTCCGGCCGGGCTCACAAGAGCATCTTTGAACCAATACATTGATTTTCGCTGTTACACTCACACTAGCATTTTTTCATTACGTTTAATGATACTGTTTTACGTGTAATAGAGCCCTATTGTTCTTTGTGGGCGCAGACAAAACGCTGCACATACGCAATTACATTGTCATACTCAGGCAAAAACCGCTGCCATATGCGATGATATGTGGATCCACACTGCAGTAAAACGCTTTGGTATATACGCAGCATTTTACCACACGCTTGTGTCATCCTGCCCTTAGGAAGTCCATCCTTTATTGCAGTAAATCAATGGAACTCATAACACAATCTTCACTCTGTTGTTACTCATCACAGTCCCTGGCCACTAAATACCATGCCTAATGCCTTACCCGATCACCTCATACCACCCAGGGGGCAGACTAAGGGCCGTCCACCCTTGTCAGACTCCTGGTTCTCCCACGTAGCAGCAGGAGTTCCACATTGGACCAGATCTGGAGGTTTTCTTTCCTCTATGGACACCAAATTAGCAGACTAGATACTTTCTCCGCTAAACATTTTCTCAAACGGCCTGCTTTCAAGCCACCTTCAAGGCCATTTTTGGTATTGCCTTCCTACAACATATGTGAGGTATATGCTACGCATAATATACACATATAAACTCACTGGAAAAGAAAAATCATTTTGCTGCAAAACTCGTCCTGCAGTTCCATCTCAGGCAGATATATACATGATGAGAGTTGTGGTGATTAGATGGACGGTCTTGTCACCTGAAACCCTAAAAGTGCTTCCCCCCCTTGGCCTATAAGAGGCTCTCGGAGGCTCCTTGTGTGTAGTGACCTCTTCTTCCGCTTGTGTAGCGCTTGTTGACCACTAGATGCCTCTACGACGCAGAGAAGAGCTTTCACCCATTACCAGAGGGGGGCGCATTATTGGGATGTGAGAAGCTGGATGGGCGTATCGATGAATTGTCCCCCACCTCAGCCATTCTGACCAGAGTGTTAGGGGGTGCTGGGACCAGTGGATGTGTGAGGGCACACAAGGTGACCGGGCTCAGGACGCCCCCTACAGACCACCAGTAGAGAGGAACATCTGATCAGACTGTTAGGATGTGTTGTGACCAGTGGATGGGGGCACACAAGGTGACCAGGCTCAGGACGTCCGACAGACCACCAGTAGAGAGGACCATCTGATCATCCGACAAGCATCAGCAGCTCCAAATATTTTGATGTTCGCCATCCAGAGAGGTATATTCTCCTCAGTATAAATACATATATGTGTTGGTTTAGTGCGGTACACAGCGCCGCTATGCCTGTCATGGTCAGGAGGAGGACAGCAGGGTCTGAGCAGTTCCTGAGCAACCAGTACAGTTCATATCAGACTGGTTTATTACAGTACACAGAGGGTCATTACCAATCACAGGCTGTATGCAAATTCTTACAGTAACAGTTTCAGCCAATTAGAGAGAAGTGAGAAAAAAACAGGCATCAGGAATACACCTTGTCTTTTATACCGTTCCTCCGTCTGCTGGGGAGCTTCAGCATCCTATTCTTTGGGAATATGTCAAGAACAGTAGGTCCTAGAGAGCTGATAGTCCGTCTAAAACCTTCGGAAGCCCCTGATTTACCTATGTGCCATTTTTGTTTCAGATGAATGCAGTTGTTTGGTTTTACATAAAGAACAGACAATAATAATCCACTTTTATATGTATACCATACATCACCAGGAGGCGCCTCGTTCCCCCCGCTTGTCCTCTTGAACGCTCTTCAGGAGACTTAAGTGGCAGACATCTGTGTGATGCGCGGTTGCACTGATGGGATCACTGGCTGCTAATTTCTGCATTAGAGACAAGGAGGGGGGGGGGGGGGGTGCTGATAATTGGAGGGGCTTGAGGAGAAGGATATAACTGCCACTCCGAGAAATGCAAACAGCGAACGGCTCTGATGTCAATAATGTAGCAGCATAAAACTATACAGGATGTTAACGTGCACCTCAAAATAAGCGGATACACGACCCCACGGTGCGCACTTATCTGGACTTACAGCGCAGAAACCGCATCAAGAATCAATATGTCAATTCTCTTTCTTCCGCTGCGTGGATTCCACGCACGGGCAGTGCGGCACAAATTTCCATTGAAAAGTGTTTGTGAAAACCACGCACATTCCGATAACACAAATTTTAATGTGGAATCCACGATATCATGTAAATGTAGTCTTACAGCCCATTGTTAGAGCTGCAATCATTAATTCAGCACAAGTTAAAATCACTCCTAGTCCTGCCTTCAGTATTTTGCTCTGGTGAATTGCATTCTTGGAATTTTTGTTTTTACAACAAACTTTGAATTATAGAAGCTCAGCTAAACTTGCAGGCTGGGGCCACACGGGTCGTATTGCCGGCAGAAAACTTGCGGTTTTTGCGAAAAAATGCGAGATTTCCGCCAGGAAAGTGCAGCTTCATCGCAGTGGAGCGGCTTTGTCGCATGCTTTTCTGTTGTGGCCGGCTCTCCCATAGAGAAGAGCGCAGAAAAAAAAAAGAATTGACATGCTGCATCCTGGGAATCTGCGCCGCAGTGCCAGCTTCTGCAGGCCTAGCCGCGACGGATTCATCGCCCCGTGTGGATGAAATTTTTGACAAATCTCGTCCACGTGGCTGGCTAACTCCGGGATTAGCGGCCGCAGGCGGATGTGGCGCAGCAAAATTCAGCGGCAAATCCGCCCTGTGTGAACCCAGGTTTAGTGTGTATACAAGTTTGTTGACCGTTTTCAATGACAGCCAGGAAAATAGTGAGTGAGGCTCTGGAGTATAATACAGGATGCAACTGAGGATCAGTACAGGGCAAGAAATGTATGTACACATTGACTCCACCAGCAGAATATTGAGTGCAGCTCTGGAGTATAATACGGTATTATTGTATCTTGATGCCACCAAGAAGTACTGGTGGAATCAAGATTGACAGGGGGGGGACGTTCCCTGTACGTGATTGGCTGGAGAGCTGGCTGGGCTGCAGGTCCTGGCAGTCCAGTAAGGTTAGCCTACAGCTCAATGGATTTTAATTGCAGACAGCGGCCCCCACTGCAGCTGCAGGTGCAAGGCGCTTCCCCGCCAGCACCCCAGAAGGCAGCACCCCCCTCTGTGTTTAAACGCACAGCAGGGTTGGCAGCAGGGAGGCCACACCGCCGAAGCGGCATCGCCACAGGCACCAGAGCAGAGCAGCCGGCCTGACAGCGCCACCCTGTACAATCTGCCAAGTGGCGTTGGGACACGGCAGCAGCACCACCAGCAGAAGCGCTGGCAAACAGCGGGAGCAGCACTGCTGGCAGAGGCGCCAGGGTACAGCGGGAGCAGCACCGCCGGAAAACAGTAGCAGTGGCACCGCTGGCAAACAGCAGGAACGCTGGCAGCGTACAGTGGGAGTGGCAGCGGCTCAGGCAGAGGGACAGCGGAGCCCATGAGTGACGGAGCGGGGCAACAGGGAGAACAGCCGCCGGGCCACGGGTGAGCACAGCCAGGTGGGGTGGGGGAGTAGTAGCACACTACACACAGCAGCAATGGGACCAGGGGAAACGTCCGAGGAGGCCTCAGTGAAACGAGCCAGGAGGGGAAAGCATGGGCTTCCTAGCACCTTCCAGGACCTACAGCTATTCAGCCAATCGCGAGCTAGGGTTGTGACAGGGAAGCCCTGTCACACCCCTAGCTTCCATGGAAGCCCTGTCAAACCCCTAGCTTCTGGTGGCGTCAAGATACAATAATACTGTAAAATACAGGATGTAACTCAGGATCAGTACAGGATAAGTAATGTATGTACACAGTGACTCCACCAGCAGAATACTGAGTGCAGCTCTGGAGTATAATACAGGATCAGTACAGGATAGGCTGCGTTCACATCTGCGCTCAGCAGTTCCATTTTCCTGTTCTGTTTAGAGGGCAGGAAAGTGGATTTCCCTAAGCGAACCGATCTGTCTTATGACGGAATTGAACGGCGCTGAACAGATCCCATTCAAAATAATCGGGGTTTGTTTGATTTCCGCTCAGCTATCCGATATTTCAATCGATGATAGAGCTCTGCATGCAGTACTTTTTCTTCTGGTATTTTGTGCCGGATTTTCTACAGAATCTTCGAATTAAGGTTCTAGCGCACATGTGAAAATGGCCTTAAATAATGAAATTTATCTATGAAGACACACCTTTTTCATATATAATAGTTCCATATGTCAACTGAAACATGATGAGAGTTGTAGATAAACACTAATTAACAGTAAACATTCGTACTGTACAAGGACTGAACCACTTAAAGGTATAAGGCTAGAGCGGCACTTATGTAAAGCATTATTTTTTCTATAAACACATTACGGCTCCAGCGCCCTCTGTAATGAGGCTGTTTTTACTGCAGGACGTGAACCATAACTAAAGGACCGAACAGTTTGTATTTCATGTTTAATTGCCTGTGTGTCCTACAGTGATTAAAAAGTAAACCTCAAAACACTGCGCATCTGTATCCCATTAGGGATTGGCCCACAATTATCCTTAGTATAACACTAATAAAGAGATGTTTCCTCAACCTTCAGCATAACTGTGAAGAAACCATAATTTCTTATTATTTTCTAAAAAAAAAAAGTAAAGAGGACGTGGCGCACAATATATAAACTGTCTAATAGTAAGGACTACTAATGATTATTACAGCCAACTCCAGCCACAACCCATGCACCACAACATCCGGGATACATGGTATTATATAAGATAGAAAAAAGTGAATTAAAAGAATGTAACTACCATAATAATGCCATCAATGTACAAGAATATACTACTGTACTACTGCCCTTATGTACAATAATATAACTGCTATAATACTGCCCCCTATGTACAAGAATATAACTACTATAAT